>NC_042622.1:142039343-142356572 GCF_901001135.1 Rhinatrema bivittatum
CAGGGACTCAGGAATTGGGTGGAGGGAAGGGAATGAGAGCTTGGTGTCAGGGATTTGGTGGGAGGAGAACTAGGACTGGAAAATTGGAGGAACTTGGGGATGAGGTGGGTAAGAGAAGGGGAACTTGGAAGGGGTGAGAGACAGAGGAAAGAACAGGTTTGTGAAGGGAATGAGAGAGAGTAGAGTTTAGGATGAAGTGAAAAGAGAAATAGGAAACTGGGTAGGGAGTGAGGGAGATAGAAGAAAGGGGTGGGAGGCCAGGTAATGAATGAGTGACATGGAAAGATCTGGGCTGGTAAGGGACTGGGAGACATAAGAAAGTATATGAGAGCTAGTGAAGGGAGTATGTACAGAGGGTGGAAATGGAGAATAGGGAAGGTATGAAAGACACAGGAGGACTAGGAGGGCTGAGAAGAGATTGAGATTAGAAGATGGAACCTGGTGGGTAGGTGAGAGGTGAAAAGAGGGACACTGTGGACTGGAACAGGGTGGGGGAGGGGAAGAAGGGTTAAAATCTAACTCAGAATGGATAGAGAGGCAGAGAAAAAATAATATGATAAGGGAAAATGAATGTCAGGGACATGTATAGAAGGAAAGGGAGAAGAAATGGAAAATGGAAAGAAGATTCTGGAAAAGACATAGGAGAAAACCTGCAGAAGAAAAGAGACCAAGATCAGCCTGATTAGAAAAATAAAATGCACAGAAACAAAGGAAAAAATATAACATTTTATTTTCAGATTTTTTTTTAATTGGAATACGCCAGCTTTGGGAATGTGCATTTCTTCTATCTTTGTATTTTTCTCAGTCCAGGAGGAAATGCATTTCTGTTTCTCTTTATTGAGTACTGTAGTGCTCACAGAGTCTGGCTTCTAGGGGTTTCCACTTCAGGGTCTGCGTGCAGGTTTCTTTTTCTAATTCATGATCCCTTTTTATGTGTTAGGTTCCATCTGTGGTCTGCATGTTTGATAGAGGTGAGGTAGTTTACTGGTGTTTAGTTTCTGTGTGGAGATGTGTGGTGTGCTAGGATCTGTCTTTTCATAGAAAGTGCCATTGCTGTTTGAGTCCTGGCAGTTATGTGGTTTTGCTACATAGATTTTGAGTTTCATTTTTGCAGGGTTTTGTGTTACTTCATAAAGTATCTAGCAGCAGAAGGTGTTTATGTTGCTGTCACTGAGTTAGCACCAGAATATGAATATATATATTTTATGGTGAATTATAAGAGTCAGTGCCCTAGATTCATTCTTGGGAGAATTTCTATGTATGTGGAAGGTAATACCAGGCCCGGCGCAACCAGTGTGCATACTGTGCATTTGCATGGAGCGGCAAACCTGGGGAGGCGTCAGGCCGGCTGCCGAAGAAGGAGAGAGCTCGAAAACAGCAGGAGGCCCATGGTGCCGCAGCCAGAAGACAGCAGGAAGCCCGTGGCACCACAGCCCAAAGACAGCAAGAGGCCTGCGGGGCCATGGTGAAACTCATCCTACCACAGCCTGAAGTCAGCACAGGAGGCCCGCGGGACCATGGAGGAACTCATCCTACAATGGCCCAATGATAACAAGAGACCATGTGTGTGTGTGAGCTTGTATGTATGTGTGAATGAGTGAGAGTCTGTGTGTGTCTGAGAGCCTGTTTGTTTGTGCATGTGTGTGTGTCTGTGTGGAATCCTATGTGTGTGTGTGTATCTGAGTGAGAACCCGTGTGTGTGTGTGTGACTGTGTTAGAGCCTAAGTGTGCATCTGTGTGAGAGCTTCTGTGTGTGCTTGTGTGCCTATGAGAGTGTCTGTGTGAGAACTTGTGTGTTTGTGCTTGTTTGTGTGCCTGTGGAGCATATGTGTCACATATAGGCTCTCACAGCTATGCACGCATACATACACACATAATATATCTATGAGGGTGAGGGAGAGGCTGCCTGTGAATGTTAGAGAGAGGGAATGTGTGAGAGAATGAATGTGTTATTGTGCATGTGTGTGAGAGAGAAGATGAAGATAACATTTGTGTGGCCCTACCTCCCCCAATTCACGACAATCTCAGGGTTGATTTCCAGTCACCCTCCAGGTATGGAGAGCAGATTTTTAAATCCTTATTCATTTTAACTATTGGGTGTAATTTGAAGATTCTGCTCTTTTGAAATATTTTTTTTTGAAGGGGGGAATAGAACATTTTTTAATTGGATTTTTTATTCATCAGATTTTTAAAATATTTTTTTGGTGTTTGGGAAATTTTCAATATTCTGTTCATTAACTGGTTTGAAATATTCTTTTTATGAATATGACTTTACTATTATGATTAATGTTTTATATTTCTTGATTTTATTTAATGTTTTATGAAGAATGGTAATGTTCCTATTTTCCATTGTTCTGCATAAGGAGACAGGCTTGTTTCTGTTTATACTTTCTGATCTTTTTATTCTGTATTTGGTCAGGGTCTCTCTGTGCTCTGCATTTGTGACTGAGGTGAGGTATTTTGCTAGCATGATTTTTTTCTGTGTAGGGATCTATAGCAGCTTGGTTTCCTAATAGAAGTTTTTATTGGTGTTTTAGGGCCTGGTGTAATATGTGTAGTGTTGCCTTTTCATACATAAGGTTGTTAGGGTTGTTTTGTTATGGGAAGTTTACTATACTGTAATGGTAATTCTGTTTGTTCATGGCTTTCTGAGGGCCAAACTCATACCCAATATACCTTACAAAAGTCTTTTTTGCAGTTTTTTGGTTGGCACCACAGGAGTGTATGTGTAAATATAATGTGCATGTTGTAAGTGATATTTTTGTCTCAGAAGACTGTACTCTTGAATGTTCTTTTTCATGTAAATTTTGTTATGAATACATAATTTGTGTGTATCTGTAAAGAGTGTAGGAGTGTGTGTGTGGGGGGGGGGCATGTGTGCAAGGCTGTAAGGTTTGCCTAGGGTACAGTAATACACTTCCTTATCCATGGGTTCTGGCAGGAGGCTTGTCAGTTTTTTAAAATATAGGGGTAGATTTTATAATATGCGCGCGCGGCGTACATGTGCGCCTGATTTTATAACATGCGCGCGCAGGTCCGCGCATGTTATAAAATCCAGGGTCAGCGCGCTCAAGGGGGTGCAATGGCCACTGTGTTGCAGGCCTCTGGCCCAGCCCCCACCTGCACCCTGCCCTTGGACTTCCCTGCCCCTTTTGTAAAGCCCCGGGACTTACACGCGTCCCAGAGCTTTACGCACGCCGCCGGGCCTTTTTAAAATAGGCCCAGAGCACGTAACCTTTTGAAAATCTGGCCCATAGATTGCAGGACAGAGCTGGGCTTTATTTGATGGGCCCAGGACAGGCACTGAATGAATCGGGGGGCGGGGGGAGCAGCAAAACAAGTAGCATTGGCCCTATGTATTATAGAAATGGAGATGCAGAAGTTACAATATATTGAGATTCTGTCCCTTCCTGAATAAACCAGACCACTGCCATAACCATATAGAATTGGTTGAATGATGCTATCAAATAATTTTAATGGTAGTTTTACTGGGTGGTCACGTTGGGGAAGAGGGAGTTGGAGGAGGGGGAAGGAGGATACTGGGTTGGAAGACTGGGAGAGAGAGGAGGATAGGGGAAGGGTGGGTAAGGAAAAAGAGGGAGGGGGGATGCTGGCCAGGATAGGTGGGAGGGAGGAGGGGAGGGAGAGAAAGGGATACTGGGGAGGAGGGTGAGAGGGATATGCTGGTCAGGAGGAAGGGGGAGGGAGAGGGAGAGAGAGTGGGTAGGAGGAGAAGGGGAAGGGGAGAGAGAAAGACCTATACTAGGTAGGGGGAGAGGGAGAGAAAGAGAGGAGGATAATAAACAGGGAGTGGGTGGAGAGAGGGGGGATGCTGGTCAGAGGAGAGAGAGCATTGTGCTGGCTGGGGTTTGAGAGGAGGTGAGGGAGGGATACTGAGTAGGGGGAGGCAAGAGAGCTGTTGCTGGGCAAAGGGATGGGGAGGCAGGGGAATTCTGCACGGGGATGGGTGGGGTATATATTGTGGGTTTGGAGTTTTATTTACGGGGTGCGGGAGTAATTCAGAATATCTGGCCTGGGTGCTGAGAAATGGAGCCGTTTGGTGACGAAACCTAAACGTGAAGACGACTGGAAGGGGGAAATTTTAACCTGCAGGGGCCAGTGTGTGCTTGGAAAGCTGCCAGATCAGGTCGGGCAGCTCGGGAGAAATCCTTCCCGCGTCACCCCGGCTCTCCTAGGGCAGGGCGAGCTGCGCACCTGTCACATTCTGGCTCAGGACCGTTTCACGTGGGCTGCCAAAATAATATACAACATGATTTCAACCAAAGGGTAGGGCAAAGAAGGGGAAACAGTTACCAAATGGTGAGAAGTAAAGGTCTAGGTTACAGAAAGTACAGCCTCAGGGACCTGGCCAGCCAGACCCTGCAGGCGACGGCTCGGGACGTCCTCGTCTTTCCCTTCCTTCTTTTCCGCCGGTTGGCACCACCCCCCCCTCCCCTCCCGGGCCAGGACTGAAAAGTCCTCCTCCCTCCCAGGGCTGCTGGCGAAGAGGCGTCACGGATGGGAGCGGCACACCTGAGCGAGGCAGCGAGGGCAGGAGGTAAGGGAGAGGGGGTGTGTGTGTGTGTGTGCGGGGGGGGGGGGGGGGTCCATCCATCCAGGGGAGGGCGCTCTTCACAAGCACGGGCTTTTCTCCGATTCTCGGGAGCGCACTTTGCACTCGGAGCCCGTCCCTCAGTAAGGACCCGGACCCGGACCTGTGGTAAGGGCAGCAGAAGCTCTTGGCGGCGGAGGCTGGGTCCGGTGTGCCGAAGCAAAGAGCGAAGACTGTCAATGGAGAGAGCTGGTAAAGGGGACCTGCGACTGTTAGCAGAGGGACCCGAGAGAGACAGCTGGCATACAGACCCAAAAGTCAGTGACAAGACAGCTGGCATAGGGACCCGAGAGTGAGGGTGGGGAGACAGAGGGGGGGGGGGGGGGAGTAGAGTCCCCGCGGGGATGGGGTTCACTGCAAATGGAGGGGGCGCTAGAGAGATTGAGGGGAGCAGATTAAGGAGGGCCGTCTGGGATAGGACTGGGGTTGGGCGTGGGGGGTGCCGCAGAGCTTGCTGAGCCTGCAGGGGATGGGCACTCAGCGGTCACTCTGATCGGTGAGGGGGAATGCAGGAGCTCGGACCAGACCTTGGGTCTCCACCTCTCTGCCTTTGGCTTCCTCTGCAGGTGTCCTGCAAAGAGAGGAGACTCGGGGAGCCCAGGCAGGTGAGGGGCTCCTTTCTCCTCGTGAGTTGTACTTCTCTCTCTCTCTCCCCTGAAACCCAGATTTAGATGAGATGGAAGAAGATAGCAAGGGACCTGCTGAGGAGGAGGTCCCTGAGGGCTTAGAGGAGCTACTCAAGACAGACTTCACGGAGGAAGCACAGGTCTGTCTCTGACAACTCTCTTCCTGTCTGTATGGGATCGTCTCCATTGCCTGCTCGCTCCCTCTCTCCTTCCGTTCTTACTAGGATCATCATTCACTCTCTCCCTTCCTTTAAGATGGGATTTCCCTCTCTTCATGTCTCTACTTGCCAGAGCCAGTGCAAGGGTCTGTAGCACCCTAGGCAGACCGATGTAACACTGCCCACTCTGAGTTGAATATACTCTCTGATAGTGGTATATATATTTAGATATATATATAGAGAGAGAGAGAGAGTTATGGTCTTTCTCTCTCTCCCCCCCCCCCCAAACCTAGCAAGTACTCTATGACTGCTGTCACCCCTTCTTTCACATTTTGAAAATGGCACCCTCACATTCCCTGGCGGTGCCCTGCACACTAACGCCGATCTAGGCGACTGCCTATTCCCGCCTAATGGTTGCACCAGCCCTGCTCCTTGCCTGACACCATCTCTCTTTTCTGCTGCTTTTGGTGCTTTCTTCCTCTCGCCTGTCGTCTGACACTGACCAGGACAGCTGAGACAAGGTTAGAGGACGGTGTGCTGCTGTACCCTCCTCAGGCTCATCCCTTTCCTTATGAGAAACCCCGCCTATCCCCACAAGTCTCTCTGAGCTGTCTCTCTTCATCTACCCCCCATCCTCGCTAGGTTCTGAAACGAGATATGCATGGATTCCTGCGAATGTACCAGCGCTTCCTGCAAGAGAAGCGTCCTTCCATTCAGTGGGAGAAGATCCAGCAACCTCTCCAAGACAGGGTAAGATCTACTGGGGCAGAAAACGTAGGAGTTAGGGGTTGTGTATGGACTACAAACCATCTGCTAGCCCGATATAGGAAAAATGGGCAGAGATCAGGATCATACTGCACTCTGGAGACACCTTGTGCCTCTGCGGAATGTGTTACCCTCTATGGGTCAAACAGAAGAATTTTAGAAAGAGGATTTTGAATATGGCCTTTGAAGACCACACAGGTTCATATCATGCATTAGGTAGCAGAAAATGACAGGAGGAGGGGGGGGGGGGGGGGGGGTGTCACGGAGCAGCTGCTGGTAATAGGACCCTGTACCAGGGTGCAGGACAAATACAAGGGGCAGAGATGTGCGCCTTGTAACCAAACATGATGCTAATGGCCCTGAACATTCACATGTGGTCCATTACTCAAGGGGTTTGGAGCCTTTAGAGAAGCCCACGGCTCTTGGAGAAGCCCATGACTTGGAATCTGTGATTGCAGTGTTGCCGTGGAAGCACACTGAATCCTACCAGTTACCAATGGAAGTTCTTTCATGGCATCTCTTCTTCTCTTCCCCCTTTCAGATCCAGGCCTACAATGCACTGCAGTCTAGGCCTTTGCCTGAGGACATCTCCTCTCTGCTTAACCAGCTGGTGGTGCTGAAGCTGAACGGGGGCCTGGGGACCAGCCTGGGCTGCCAGGGCCCCAAGAGTCTCATCAGCGTCCGCAATGGAAACACCTTCCTGGACTTGACTGTGAAACAGATAGAGGTGAGAAGGCAAATCCCTAGGCTCTGATCCTGGGGCAGGCAGTGAGGCACTGCTTTGCATGAGGGAGCTCCAGCGGGGTCGGGTCTCCAAATGGGTTAGTTTTGCTCATGCAACAATGAAAATGTCCAAAAGATTGTAAGTCATACCACAAGAAATATTGTCTGCAAATAAATAAATATGTGTGTGTGGATCCTAAATCATAAATGAACCATCATAACAAGCACTACTGGCTTTTTACCTTCTTTACTTTATATTTAATCATCGGTCCAATACCAACACTAATCTTTTTTCTTTTTTTTTTTAGTTTTGCAAATAAAAGTGTCTCCACAATAATCATTGTTTACTTATCTTTGTGTAAATTCAAAATCCCTAAAGAATCCCAACATGTGCTTTGAAAGTCAGTTCTGCATCAGGGGTATGGATCCAGATCTTCTTTCACACTATAAAGAGAAAATTAGAAAGTATTGTGCAATTAGTTTATAGCTCAATGAGCAGGCTCCACATAACCATCATAGTAGTGAGCACAGTACTTGGTGCCAAGTTCAACTCTAGCTACCAGCAATGCATAATGCAACCATTTAAACCTACACATAGCTGAACGAATATTGTCAATCACTATTTTTATAGGGTACTGAGGTCAGAAGTAGCTACCGAGAGTATCACTCAGTTTCAGCATTTAACTCATAGGGGGCTACAGTATTCAATTTATAAATCCAGTACTGCTCACGAAATGAGCTACATTCTTCTTCTCTGATGGAAGGTCTGATTTTTTTCAATAAGCCACCATCTGAAACTGAAAAAAATCATGTGAATGTCTGGGACATATTGGTAGAACAACTGTTGTGTTCAATAAGATGAATATTTATCATCCATTTCGTTCATACTATATATAAGAGTTTGCATGGACATTTAATAGCGTAAATTACATTAGTAGAGGTGCAATGAGTAACACTAGAAATTTTAAAGCCACATCCTGGTGCAGGATCCTCACACATATTTGTAGTGACAGTGTTGTTATACATTAAACATCCTCCATGGGATTGAGGTCCACTCTCTCTCACATCTGCATTAGTAATCATTGTAGGCAGCATAGATTGGATAATATCTTTGCTGTTATGTACTCTTGTATATGCGGTGAGAGGGTGTCCATGTGTTCTGGTAAATGTCCCGATGGTTCAGCACTGTATTATAGCAAAAAAAAGGAAACCGCCTATGGAATGTTCAAATCCAGCTCTACCATCAAAAAAGGGCAAATGACTCCCATGTGAAAAACAAAAATATGTATATAAAGATTCATTTAAAGATGCCGCATCAGCAAGCCTGACAACGTGTTCCTACTGAAGGTAGAACCGTCCGGTCTGTTAATCATTTGCGGCTCTTAATAGCAAAAAAGCTTGATAGGATAACAAAATTAATTATTATGAAAGGATTGTAATGTGTCCGTCTGTCCCGAATAGAAACATTTTGCACTCTTAACCCAAGTCTCACCACAGTTCTCCATCAGAGAAGAAAAATGTAGCTTAAGATTGACATTTCATCAGTAATATTGGATTTATAAATTGAATACTGTGGCCTCCTAAGGGTTAAATGCTGAAATCGAGTGGTACTCTCTTATTTAAATTCTCTCTCTCCTTTTTTTTCTTGTGTTTAAACCAAGTAGGTAGCTACTTCTGACATCATTACCCATACCTCTGATGCAGAACTGACTTTTAAAATAAGCATGTTGGGATTCTTTTGGGATTTTGGATTTACACAAAGATAAGTAAACAATGATTATTGTGGAGTCACTTTTATTTGCTAGGCTGGCTCTCCAGGAGCTTTTAATTAAGTTGACTTAGAAAATAGCCACTGCTCTTACTAGCAACAGTAACATGGAATAGACTTAGTTTTTGGGTACTTGCCAGGTTCTTGTGGCCTGGATTGGCCACTGTTGGAGACAGAATGCTGGGCTTGATGGACCCTTGGTCTGACCCAGTATGGCATGTTCTTATGTTCTTATGATTAGTGTTGGTTATTGGACTGAGGAATAACTATAAATCAAGGAAGTTGAAAAGCTGGTAGCGCTATGACATTTCATTTATGATTTAGGATCTATACACACACACAGAAACACATATATAAATATATATATATATGTATATATTTTTATGTACAGACATTACTTCTTGTTAGTTTTACATATACCATGGTAATAATGAACCTCACTCATGAATCAGAGTGCAATACATTGGGTATGATCGCAGTCTCTCAAATTTACTGCTAGTGCTTGACTCAATACTTGCAATTCTCAAAGAAAAGCAAGCCCTGCTTTGCATAAGGGGAGAAAGTAGAGCATCGAGAAGAAACATGCTATGTTTCGCATGAAGGGGTATCCCTTTCCAGGGGCTCATATACCGGGACGTAAGGGGAGGAGGTCTGTAATAAGGCAGCAAGGAAAGAGACACCCAGCTTTGTATGAAGCTATGTCCTGGGATCCTCTGGATGTTGGAGCAGTAACTCCTGTGATTTCAAGGAGTGGGGAGAGATCTCGGAGCACCATCCCCTGGGATTGGAGAAGGGGGGTCACACTCAATCACCATTTCTCCTGTCCCGTCCCCCCCCCACCAGCACCTGAACCAACAGTATGATTGCGATGTGCCGCTGCTGCTCATGAACTCTTTTTACACTGATGAAGACACTCAGTATATTTGCAAGAAGTACAGCCATCGGCGGGTGCGGATCCAGACCTTCACCCAGAGCCGGTGAGCCCTAGGGAGGGTGAGGGGGTCGTTAAAAAACAACAACTTAGATGTTATCTATAAAGCATGAGGTCCAACACCATCTTTTGCTCTGTGCAGGTTCCCACGGATAAATAGTGAGTCCCGGCTGCCGCTGGCACGCTCCCTCTCCATAGACAGTGGTAATGCAAAGGCCTGGTACCCGCCAGGGCACGGCGACGTCTATGCCAGCCTGTACCGCTCAGGCCTGCTGCAGCAATTCCTGAGCCAGGGCAAGCACTTTATCTTCATCTCCAACATCGACAACCTGGGGGCCACCGTGGACCTGCACATCCTGGGGCACCTGGTGAGAAGCACCGCAGAGGGCCAGCCCTGCGAGTTCCTCATGGAAGTGACCGACAAGACGCAGGCAGATGTCAAGGTGAGGCTGGTGGGGGGGGGGGGGGGGAGAGAGGGAAAAAGACACTGTCAACGCCCTCAGGGCTCTAAAGGTGATGTAATTGCAAAGGATCAGGCACACCAGGCATTATTCGCCTCAACGCAAAATGGGAGGAAGCCACTTAAGCCATGCACAAGAGATCCCCATCAGCCCCTTTGCTCCCATGCTTTAGAAACATTGAAAATTATTTTGCAGGGGTAGGGCTATCACCAAAGGAATCATGCAGCCAAATATGTTCAAGCATCCAGCCTGAAAGTGCAGTTTTTGTTCAGTTTTAGTTTATTTCATCCTTAATAACCTGCAAATCGAACAAAAAAGGTCAATACGGCTAGAAGAAGAGTGCCAACATGTCTGCCTTTCACATAAGTGTTGGCATGTGCAATCTTTTTTTTTCCCATGGGGTGTTTTTTTCTTTCCTGAAGTGGCAGGAGAAGTGAAATCATTGTACATAGCAAACCCCCAGGCCCCACCACCTTTACTTTCCTCAGCATACAAGTTGTGATCTGTCAGCAATTACTGAGCCACCTCCTTTAGACTACAACTCCCAGAATACCTTGATGCAAAACATGCCATTCCTTCCACACACCCCAGCACTTCCATTTCCTTCCCCACCCCCTACTCCTCATGGCCAGCTGGGCACTGGACTATCTGTTTCTAATGAAGCAGGGAATGTGTGCAAAGCTCAGGACTGCATGTCTTTATCCTTGTCCTCACAGGGCGGGACCCTGATCCAATATGAGGGGAGCTTGAGGCTCCTGGAGATTGCTCAGGTGCCAGCAGAGCACATAGATGAGTTCACGTCTGTTTCCAAGTTCAAAATCTTCAACACCAACAATTTGTGGGTGTCCCTAGAGGCCATCAAAAGGCTGCAGAGCAAGGGGGAAGACATGGACTTGGAGATCATTGCCAACCAAAAGGTGAGTGGGGGTGGTGGTGGTATACAATATGAATGTGGAGACCACGGCCAACCCGAAGGTGAGAGCATATGGGGATCATATGGAAAGGAGATCTTGCTTGATTTCCCCAGCTTTGTCAACTCAAAGATGAAAAAAGGGGAAATGATACAGTTGTGGAGATTACTGTTAAATCAAAGGCAAGGGGGAGGAAATGGTAGAGATGTGGAGACCATGGTCAACCTAAAAGGTGAGCGGAGGGGGGAATGTGCATGTTAGAGAACTCAGTCAGCCCAAAGGTGAGAGCTGAGGGGAACGGTACGGATAAGGAGATCATGGTCAGAGTTCAGCAACTCCCTCCTCTCCCTCCCCACTTCATTAATGAACAATTCCTTTTGTTAACCATTGCTTTCCTCAGACACTTGATGGGGGCCTGAACATCCTGCAGCTGGAGACAGCCGTGGGAGCTGCCATCAAGAACTTCCAGAATGTGCTAGGTGTCAATGTGCCTCGCAGACGCTTCCTGCCTGTCAAGACAACCTCCGACCTCCTGCTGGTGATGAGCAACTTGTACAGCCTGCGGGACGGCTGCCTGGTCATGAACAAGTGCCGGGAGTTCCAGACAGTCCCTCTCATAAAACTGGGCGACGGTTTCACCAAGGTGTGCCAGTGCTAGGCTAGCTCTGCTTCTCTGACTGCTTTACACACTTCCTGTTCCATTCTAAGATGGTTATGCAATTGTCTTGTCCATACCCTGGTGGTGAGGGAAAAAAACCAAGGGCATAGACTCATCTATGCACGGGTCAAGACTCCTATACAACCTTTCGACTTACATTAACAGGGATGACAGGGTGCCTGGCTAAAGTAGTCACTATAGCTGTCTATCTGTCCTGCAGGTGCAGGACTTCCTTCACCGCTTCCAAGGCATCCCCAACCTGCTGGAACTGGACCATCTGACTGTGTCCGGTGACGTGATCTTTGGGAAAAACGTCACCCTGAAGGTGAGCGGTCTGAGGCACCCTTGCTTCTGGAACTGAAAAGTGGTGAATTCTGGGAAAGGATCTGAAGCTCACTGATTGGCATGGAGGATTTGGGAAGGAAGGGGGTGAGGGCTGAGCAGAGTGGCAGGGAAAGTTTAGGAAGTGATGGAAATGTCAAACTGGGGAGAAATTTAGGGTTAGATTTTAAAAGGAGTATGTTGAACCATCGAATTACATGCGGTTCCCGGTGTGCGCACATGGACGTGCCAATTTTAAAATCCGAATAGGCGCCAAAACAGTGAGCATAACACAATCTGGTAAAACACATTTTTGGATACCAGCATCTTTATCCTGACTCATATGATAGCTTTAATAGTCAGTACAGCATCATACCTTCTGGGGTAACCAATGATTACAACCTTGTCTGACATCCACAGCCGTGGAGTCAGATTTCCAGTAGCCATTTAGGCATCAAAATAGCCTATATTAGGCACTATATGAGGTTTCCCCAGTTGTCACTATACAATCTTCAGCCATATTTGGGCTAGACTTTGCATATATGTTGATATTTTATAAGTGTCTAGTATCATTGGATTTATATTTCTGTGAATTTTAAAATCCGTGCATGCATTTGCGGGCAGTGCACTCAGGGGAGGTTAGTTTACCATTAACACACGCGTGGACGCAACCTGGGCTTCTCCTAGTTCCCTCCCAGTCCGCTCCAATTAAGGAGCGGACTGGGAGGGAACTTTCCTACCCCCTACCTATACTTCCTCCCTCTTCCCCTCTTCTCCCCACCCCCTAAATCCACTCCACTGTTTACCCTTTTCCACTGAGAAAATTGACCATTTAATTCTACTCTCTGTTTCCTGTCTTTTAACCAGTTTGTAATCCATGAAAGGACATCGCCTCCTAACCCATAACATTTTTTAGTTTTTTTTAGAAGCCTTCTGAAAATCCAAATACACTACATCTACTGGTTCACCTTTATCCACATGTTTATTAACCCCTTCAAAAAAATGAAAATTTGTTAGGCAAGACAACCCTTGGGTAAATCCATGTTGACTGTGTTCCATTAAATCATGTCTTTCTATATGCTCTACGATTTTGATCTTAAGAATAGTTTCCACTATTTTTCCCAGCACTGAAGTCAGGCTCACTGGTCTATAGTTTCCCGGATCGCCCCTGGAGCCCTTTTTAAATATTGGAGTTACATTGGCCAGCCTCCAGTCTTCAGCTACAATGGATAATTAAATGATAGGTCCCAAATTTTTAACTAATAGATCAGAAATTTCATTTTTAAGTCCCTTCAGTACCCTAGGATGCATACCATCTGGTCCAGGTGATTTGCTACTCTTTGTTTGTCAATCTGGCCTACTACATCTTCCAGGTTCACAGTGATTGGTTCAGTTCGTCTGACTCATCACCCTTGAAACCATGTCCGGAACCAGTATCTCCCCAACATCCTCATTAGTAAACACAGAAGCAAAGAATTCATTTAGTCTTTCTGCAATGGCCTTATCTTCCCTAAGAGCCCCTTTAACCCCTTGGTCATCTAATGGTCCAACCGACTCCCTCACAGGTTTCTTGCTTCGGATAGATTTTAAAAAGGTTTTCTTATGAGTTTTTGCCTCTATGGCCAACTTCATTTCAAATTCTCTCTAGCCTGTCTTATCAATGTTTAGACTTAACTTGACAATGCTTATGCTTTATCCTGTTTACTTCAGATGGATCCTTCTTCCAATTTTTAAAGGATTTTTTTTGGCTGAAATAGCCTCTTTCACCTCACCTTTTAACCATGACGCTAATTGTTTCCCTTCCTTCCACCTTTCTTAATGCATGGAATACATATGGACTGTGCCTCTAGGATTGTAATTTTAAACAAAATCCATGCCTGTTTAACACTTTTAACCTTTGCAGCTGCACCTTTCAGTTTTTTTTCTATTTTCCTCATTTTATCAAAGTTTCCCTTTTGAAAATTTAGTGTTAGAGCTGTAGATTTACTTATTGTCTCCCTTCCAGTTATTAGTTTAAATTTGATCATGTTATGATCACTGTTGCCAAGTGGCCCCACCAGTTACCTCTCTCACTGAATCCTGCGTTCCACTAAGAATTAAATCTAAAATAGCTCCCTCTCTTGTTTGTTCCTGAACCAATTGCTCCATGAAGCAGTCATTTATTACATCCAGGAACTTTGTCTCTAGCAAGTCCTGATATTACATTTACCCAGTCAATATTGAGGTAATTGAAATCTCCCATTATTATTACACTTCCAAATTGGTTAGCTTCCCTGATTTCTCTTAGCATTTCATCATCTGTCTGACCATTTTGTCCAGGTGAACGATAGTATACTCCTATCACTAATCTCTTACCCAACACACATGGATTTCTACCCATATAGATTCTACTGAGCATTTAGTCCCTTGTATGATCTTTATCCTGTTGGGACTCTATACCCTCCGGGACATAAAGTGCCACAACCCCCACCAAGTTGATCCTCCCTATCATTGTGAGATAATTTGCCCCCTGATATAGCACTGTCCCATTGGTTATCCTCCTTCCACCAGGTCTCTGTGATGCTAATTATGTCTATCTCATCATTTACTGCTGTACACCCTAACGCTCCCATCTTACTTCTTAGACTTCTGGCATTGGCATACAGACATTTCAAAGTGTGTTTTTTGTTTGTATTAACAACCTGCTTTTCAGTTCTTAGGGATAATTTGGAAATCTTTAGCCCAGGTGATTTTTTACATATAGGCACATGGACTACGTTTGCTTTTATTGGAACCTCTCTGTTGGGATGCCCTAACTCTCCTGTTTCATTAGTATCTTTCAAGGATACATTTCTCCGAACCATGCTCTGCTGAGAGACTGTCGGCTTTCCCCTTTGTTCTAGTTTAAAAGCTGCTCTATCTCCTTTTTAAAAGTTAGTGCCAGCAGCTTGGTTCCACTCTGGTTAAGGTGGAGCCCATCCTTTCGGAAAAGTCTCCCCCTTCCCCAAATGTTTCCCCAGTTCCTTACAAAACTGAATCCCTCTTCCCTGCACCATCGTCTCAACCACGCATTGAAACTCTGGAGCTCTGCCTGCCTCTGGGGACCTGCGCGTGGAACAGGGAGCATTTCAGAGAATGCCACCTTGGAGGTTCTGGATTTCAGCTTTCTACCTAAGAGCCTAAATTTGGCTTCCAGAACCTCCCTCCCACATTTTCCTATGTTGTTGGAGCCCACATGTACCATGACAGCCGGCTCCTCCCCAACACTGTCTATAATCCTATCTAGGTGACGCGTGAGGTCTGCCACCTTCGCACCAGGCAGGCAAGTTACCAGTCGGTCCTCACGTCCACCAGCCACCCCTGCTATCTACATTTGCTAATAATTGAATCACCAACTATGATGGCCGGCCTAACCCTTCCCCTCCTGGGCAGTAGTCCTGGGAGACTTTTCCTTAGTGCGAGAGGACAATGCATTACCTGGAGAGCAGGTCCTTGCTACAGGATCGCTTCTGCTACATCAGGATGATGTTCTCCTACTGGGAATAACCAAGTCCTAGTAAAATCAGAGGAAGATAAATCTCCCCGAACCTCCAAACAGCGCTGGCACAATTTAGAGGGCACACCAGGCTGAGAATGCCCAAATATGACAGGGCAGCGCATAGGGAAAGACACTTAGGGGCAGATTTTCAAAGGGTTATGCGTGTAAGATACGCGCGTAACCCCCAAAAAGCTGCCCCTTCCACCCCCTGCATGCGCCGAGCCTATCTTGCATAGGCTCGGCAGCGCGCACAAGCCCCAGGATGCGCTTAAGTCCCGGGGCTTTCCTGGGGGGGGGGGGGGGGGGGCGTGTCACGGTCGGCGTGTCATTGGGGTGTTCCGGGGGCGGGGCCACGGGCCCAGCCCAGGGGCGTTCTGGGGGCGTGGCCACGGCTTCTGGACCAGCCCCCGGAGCGGAACATGGCGCGCCGGCAGCTGGCCAGTGTGCGCAAGTTACGCCTGCCTCGGGCAGGCGTAACTTCTTAAATAAAGGTAGGGGGGGAATTAGTTAGGGCTGGGGGGTGGGTTAGATAGGGGAAGGGAGGGGAAGGTGGGGGGGGGGCGTAAGGAAAGTTCCCTCCGAGGCCGCTCCGATTTCGGAGCGGCCTCGGAGGGAACGGAGGATGGCTGTGCAGCTCGGCGCACGCAGGCTGCCGATTTTGCGCAACCTTGCGCACGCCGACCCTGTATTTTATAACATGCGTGCGGCAGCGCGCGCATGTTATAAAATCGGGGGTAGATTTGTTCACGCTGGGTTGCGCGAACAAATCTACTCCCGCGCACATCTTTTAAAATCTACCCCTTAGGTTTTTTTAGCTATAGGCGTCATTAGTCCGTCAGTACACTTTTTAAAATGTATTTATGCATCCAAAATTTTAAGTGTCCAAAATTTAGATGTCCCAATACTAGGCGCTGCAAAGTTAGGTGTCCCAAACTTGAGCGCACAACATGCCCAATTAGTGTGCACAGGTAAGCACACGTCTAATCCGGATGCCGCAAAAACCTGGACGCCCAAACCGATGCCCAGCTAAGCATCCAAAAACCGGGCACACATCCTGGATGCACAGCCAGACGCACTGACTGAACTAACAACCTGAATAGGGCAGCTTAATTCGCAGGCAAAAGCGCTCACAATCACCCCTGCGGCCTACCACAAGGTGCACAGTGAAAAAGCCTCAGAGCAGGGCCTAACTGCTAGAGACTGCTCCACCCTCTAGGCTTGCCATGTCCCTTACCTCCCTCAGGGCGAGACAAATGTCAGACATGGCACACTGAGCACGGAGCCAGGCTAGGAGGAAGCCCTACACAAAAACCCCCATCCTTCTTTATCTCTGTATTTCTTCTACCTTTATTTTTTTTAAACCTTACCTGAGCTCAGCCCTTCCTGGCTGAGTACAGAGACAGTCTCCAGCTGCAGGGGGAGAGGGCATATGCCGGCACCACTGCGCTCGACTTCCCGCACCTGCTGCCTTTCAGCTGTTTAAACAGCTAAATTCATGCTGGCTGAAGAACCAAGACACTCATCTGAGGGACCACGGAAATCACCTCAGAAATTCTCAACTGGGGGAGGGACGATTTGGTATCACCACAGGAGAGTGGGGCAAATTAATTTCTCCTTTTATTTCTCCTTCTAAATCTGAAGCAGTCCCCATAGGGAGATGCACGTTCCACCATCTGCTTGAGATGGAGAATACTGACAGGCTGATGTCACTGCAGGAGTATATATACTGTGATGTCAGCTTTGCTCCGTCTCCATCTGCTGGTGCATAACCCCACTGGTTCTGAATTCACCTGTCTGGGTGCTAGGAAACCTTCGATTCCTGAGTTTCATCTTCCACTTGCTCGGGTAGGATGGAGCAAGGAAAAGTTGCAGGAGCAGTTCACAAACTTTCAAGACAGGAGGCAAATCATGGTCATCGTGCAACAGTGACACCTAGTGGCTGATTGATGCAAGTGACACCTAGTGGCTGAATTGATGCAGGGGCCCCAGGACCATCACTGCCATTGTAGGACAACACAGGGGAATATTACAATACAGGCCTATCCTGTAAAGTGCGGCCGCGTTTACCCTGCTCCTAAGCCGCTTCTAACTCACGTTCCGGCCGCGTTAGCCCTTCCTGCGATCCCCGAATCCCCTTTAACCTACTCCTACCGCGTCCTAAATTCCCCGGGTAACCCCTTCCGCCCGCGGCATGTATATTGCATTGCAAACGAGCGAATTAGCTCGATATTGCATGCAAACGAAGCCAATTAGCTTATTCCCCTAGCATCCCGTACCCGCAGCCCCGACTAACGCTACCTTTCCCTGCCGTTTTGTCGCGCGTTTAACCTGCAAAACTTACCGCCTACCTGAACCCGGCGGTAGAGAGGCATGGGTTAAGGGTAGGTGGCAAGCTTTCCCCCAGCCCCGCTCACCTGCCCCGGGCCGCGATCATGGGTGCCGGTCTCCGTGGCAGCCCCAGTCCTCTCCCCTGCTTCCCGAAGCCCCCGAAGTTCCTCTCCCCCTCCTCCTTCGGGAGGAGGGGAGAGGACTGGGGCGGCCACGGAGACCGCTTTCCCCCGTGCAAGTAAGTTGTTTCGCCGCTTGTCTCTCTCCTCCCCCCTCCCGGAGGGCGGGGGGAGAAGAGGACAAGCGGCGAAACTGAGCAGCGAAGCCCGAACCCGACCCGGCGAATCCGGACCCCCAACCCCCAACCCGACCCGACCTGACCGCTGTCAGTCTGTTCTCCCTCCTCCCGGAGCAAGGCTGCTTTTCGCGCCCTGCTCCGGGAGGGAGGAGAAGAGATGACAGCGGCCCAAACTAAAAAAAAAACAAAAGCTTGTCTCTTCTCCCCCCCTCCCGGAGGGAGGGGGGGAGAAGAGACAAGCGGCCGAAACTGAAAGACGAAAACTGAGCGGTGAAGCTAAAAAAAAAAAGAAAAGCAATTTTTTTTTTTTCAAAATTGACAATTTTGGGTTTTTTTCCAAAAGCGACTTACTTTGGGATCTGTCAAGATCCCAAAAGTAAGTCGCTTTCACAGACGCCTGCACAACTTACTTTTTTGCAGCCATCATCAGTGACACGATCTGCCTCCCGTAGCTCCTCCCGAAGACAAAGATGGCCGCCCTGCATGGGGAAAGCGCGGCAATTGGCGCTCAAGACGTGACGTCACGATGTCACGTCTTGAGCGGCCAATTGCGCGCTTTCCCATGCAGGCGGCCATCTTTGTCTTCGGGAGGAGCTACGGGAGGCAGATCGTGTTCCTGCTCAGGGCTGCTGGCTACAAAACAGTAAGTTTTGCCGCTGAAAAGTTTTTTGCCGCTGTCCGGGCTGGGGGAAGCTTCGCCGTTGTCAGTGTCCCCCCTCCTCTCGGAGCAGGGCGGAAAATCCGCCCTGCTCCGGGAGGAGGTGGGAACACTGACAAGTCGTTTCGTTCGCCGCTGTCTCTCGCCGTTGCTTTGTCGCGTGTCAGTGTCCCCCCTCCTCACAGAGCAAGGCGGCTTTTCGCGCCCTGCTCCGAGAGGAGGGGGGACACTGACAAGTCGTTTCGCCCGTTGCTTTCTGCGCTGTCGCCGCCGTTGCTTCCTGGTATCTGTCATTTCAAATGACATTTGAAATGACAGATACCAGGTGGCGTGAAGCCTTAGGCCCGCGCACCCAGGATACCTGTAATAGGAGCGCTCTATCCAGTATCCTGGGTTGCGCGGACCTAAGGCTTTTCGGACGCGGCTTACATTTACATACAATTAGGCTTCAGGATCGAGCGGTAGGTGAGCTGCACTGTGCGGGCGGTAACCGCGGGTGCCGTAGCAACTAACGCAGCTCTTCCTATACCGCTCGGTACGGGGATAGGCCTGACAGAGAGTAAAATCCCTGGATACATTTCAGAATCGGGCATAAGATGGCTCTAAATTCTTCTCTGTAATGGGCCAAACATGGCTTGGCCTAATAAAGGGTGAAGGCAAATAGTTAATAAGCAGCAGGGTTCCCTTTGGGGCAGCCATTGCTTCCTTCTTTGCTCATAGTCTCCTAGCGGCCTATCTACCCTTTGCCTGGCCACACTAGTTGGTCAAGGACCTGCAAACTAACATTGGATCTGTGATTTTCTTCAGGACAGACTGGCCCATTTCCTGCCTGGACTTGTAGTGCTTGCTTTCCTTAGGCCCAATTAGAACTGCAAGACCCAGCATGCAATAGAGATGAAGGATAAAATCAGGCCTAGCTCAGCCCATCCATTATATGCCATGGAGCCGTTTAGTGATCTTGACCTAATATGGCTTTAAAATGTTCTTCTTACAGGGCACAGTCATCGTCATTGCTAACTGTGGAGAGTGCATCAACATTCCTACTGGCTCGGTGCTGGAGAACAAAATCGTGTCAGGCAATTTACGGATCCACAATCACTGACAAACGTGGCATGGGGGGACCAGTGCACAGCATGCTGCAAAAGGAAGGATACGGGAAGCGTTTGCTGTCTACGCTGCCTCCCTTCGCCTCCGCTGAACAGATCAAGAGTTGGAGCACATGAATAAACGTTGTGTGAGAAATGGCAGCAAGGCAAAAACTGCCAGGGCAGGAAAACCCCAGATAAATCGCAGAAAGTATATGGATGAAATACCAGTGAAGTCTTCCCTTTTAAGTCTGAAAGGGAATTGTGAATCTAGGGCAGTCCGGGGGAGGGGTGCCGCTGTGATCCTTGTCAGGGCACCATTCCTGCCTTACACTGATGCACAGAGGGCTGAAGACTAGACTTCAGGAACAGGTATAGCTTTTTATTCCCTCCCCTCACCAAAGAAAAGTAAAATTAGAAGAAGAGTAAAAGAAAAGAGAATTAGGAGTAAGAGCTGAAAACTGGCTTTCAGTTCACTGCTATTTGTGAACTGAGCTTCCATGGTAGGTAATGGTGAGAAAACATTTTCCTCCTTCATACGGAATATGGTGAATTTTTCTCCTTTTTTTTGGAGAGTTACTGTGCCTACAGAAAGACAAATGGACGTCAGTTCCTTTTACGTTTATTTTTTTTTCCAACATTCCATATTTTGGAAAGCATAAAAATCGGCATGCTTGGTTCTTACTTGGGCAACGCGGCCCTCTCTCTGCCAATCAAACTCTGCCTGACTTTAAGGAACCATGGAAACAAAAACCCCTTCTTGAAGAGAGGATTTTGGAGGGAGGGGGAGGGTTTGTGAAGCGGAAGTGTCAAACCTGCAGATATGTCAACATTTTCTGGTCATATCCTGCCTGAACTGACAACCTGGGCCCCCAGCACACAGAAAGGTGAAATGTAACGAACTGAATATTTTATAGAGATTTTGCTATAAATTCTCTAATCCACAAAATCAGCTGTACGGAGATGTAGTTTGTATGCGTATATATTTGTAACGTAAAAGGAAGGGACCAACTCTGATCTTCAAGAGCCAGTAAGGGGCCTGGTTTTCAGGATATTCATAATGAATATGCATGCAATATTCGCATACAATTGAGGCAGTGCATACAAATATGCATATGCATTTTGGATATCTTGAAAATCCATTTATGGTTCTTGAGGCCTGGAGCTGGCCACCTCTGTTGTATAAAGTCCATGTCACATCTTAGTTATGATCACATATGAATACTTAACCTTGAGTGCTGTATTTTGGGGATGGATAAAGGCCCATGATGATTGTTATTCTTAGAAAAATTGGAAATTCAGATTCATAGATCAGAGCTTCCCAAACCTGTTCCGGTGACACCCTGCAGTCAGTCAGCTTTTCAGGATATCCACAATGAATATACATGAGATAAATGTGCATACAGTGGAACCCCAGCATATGAAAACCTAGTTAGCTATGGAGTCAACATTACAGGGATGGGAAGCTCTGTCCTAGCTGGAATGGGATTTATTTTATTTATTTATTTAAAATCTTTTCTATACCGTCGCTAAGTAATATACCATCGCAGCTGTTTACATGTAAGCACATAAATTAATGTAGGTGGATGTGTACTACGGTATAGTACATTCTAACAGGTGCCACCAAAGGTTCAGTTACAATAAATCGTTAGACAATCAATTGTTTAGTGAAGTAGGTCATGACCAAGTGCACCTGTAAGGTATGGTTCACGGGTAAAAATCATATTTATAGTGTTTACAATTACGTTTATTGTGAGATAGAGTTCATAGATTATTAAAATGCACATTCTTAGAATAGTGTTGTGTGCTGGTGCTCTTCTGCCTATTCCTGTATATTTTCATTCTCCAGTCTCTTTATAAAATGCTTGTTTAAAAAGCCATGTTTTTAAAACTTTCTTAAAGGTTTTGAGATCTCTTTGCAATCTGATCTCTAGAGGCATTGTGTTCCAAAGTGTGGGGCCTGCTAAAGATAAGGCCCTTTCTCTCACTTGGGTTAGTCTTGCTGTCTTTTCTGAAGGAATGGTTAAGAGTGCTTTATTTGCCGATCGAAGGTTTCTGTGTGGGACATGTACCCGTAATGCTGTGTTTAGCCAGTCCGATTTCTCATCATAGGGATGTGAATTGTTTTTGAACGATTAAAATTATCGTCAGATAATTTTAAAATCGTCCTAAATCGTCAGAGTGCACGATACAATACAAATGCCCCCGATTTATCGTCATAAATCGTCCTAAAATCGTTAAATAGGGCATGGGAATTATTTGGGGGAGGGCGGGAAAACCGGCACACCAAAACAACCCCTAAACCCACCCCGACCCTTTAAAACCAATTCCTTACCCTCCCGAACCCCCCCAAAATGTTAAATTACCTGGTGGTCCAATGGGGGGGGGTCCCGGCGCGATCTCCCGCTCTCGGGCCATTGGCGCCATTTTGGCTGCCACTAATTAAAATGGCGCCGATGGCCCGATAAAAAAACAACCCACCCGACCCTTTAAATCGACCCTCCCCCACCCTCCCGACCCCCCCAAAACCTTTTAACATTACCTGGTGGTCCAGGGGGGGCCTCGGGGGACGATTTCCCGTTCCCAGGCATCAGCTGTGCTAAAAAAAATGGCGCCGATGCCCCTTTGCCCTTACCATGTGACAGGGTATCCGTGCCATTGGCCGGCCCCTGTCACATGGCAGGAGCACTGGATGGCCGGCGCCATCTTTAAAGATGGCACCGGCCATCCTTACTCATCAGCCCCTATTATAGAGTATACTCTATAATAGGGGCTGATGAACCTTACTCATCAGCCCCTATTATAGAGTACATATAGAGTACATCTCTAGTACATAAGGCTTTGTATTTAATTCTGTGTTCAATAGGCAGCCAATGTAATTCTGCCAGGGTTTCGGTTATATGGTCCATCCTCCTTTTTCCGGTTAGTATTCTAGCTGCTGTGTTTTGAAGTATTTGAAGTGGCCTTAATGTTGAATTCGGGAGTCCTAGTAAAAGGGCATTACAGTAGTCCGTGCTGGAGAACCCTAGTGCTTGAAGTACTGTTCTGAAATCAGGCCCAGCCCAGCTTGTTCCTGAGAGCCTGAAGGCAAGCTGCTGACTTCATCAGTTCAAGCTGGGAGGGGGGGGAGGGAGAACCCAGAAAGTTCTGTCCCTGGAGCTCTGCCCTGCCTCTGCCCCTACCTGCTGACAGGCATAAAAAGGAGGGCAAGAACGATGAGAACACAAAGGCTGGGGCTCAGCGGTCAGCTGTAGATCATCAGGGACAGGGTGATCCAGTCCTGGGTTTTTGCCTTTCATTGAATCAGTGGTGATTGTAGTTCTCTCAATATGCAGTGGGACCCAGAGCCTGACTTGACTCAGCCCCCCCTACTCCCTAACTGAAGGAAGCAATAATGCCCCCTATCATGCCACGCCTCCGCAAGAAGGCAATGGGACTCACCAGCACCAGCACTGACTCAAGCCCAGGCAATCTGGTCCAATAAACTGAGAGCTTTCCCCTCCTGCCAATGTATTTCTTCCTGCTCTCCCCACACCATGTCAATTTCTCTCCTGATTCTCTTTCAAATGGAGTAACTACCTCCCCCATCCATAAGTGGTGTCCCCCCCCCCTCGACTTTCCCTTCCCACTATCTCCATTAAAATGACAACAACTGGGGGTTTTGCCAAATGAATGTCTTCTCAGCGACTCTCCGCTTAGGCTGTGCCGGAAGCCTCCACCCCAGGGCAGCTCATTTTGCTCTGGGGCAGCGCCACCGCCTCCACGCCTTCCTCCGGGATTCTCTCCTCCTTCCTTCCATCTTTCAGACTGGCCAGAAATCGGATGGCCAGTTCATCCCACTCCTCAGGCAGAAGCAGACGCAGGAACCCAGCAATGATGACCCCCCTGTGGCTGCCGGCCGGACACCGCTGAACACTGGTTGCGGTTTCCCCCATTGGTGTGGACTCCAAGCGCTGGAGAGAGGGCGAGGCGGTTAGACCTGTATTTCATAGGGCATCTGGTGCAGGACTTCCCCACCCCCCACCCCAGCCACCACCATTTTGGCAGCCTTTCATGGCAGATAAAGATCAACATGGTCCATCCAGTCTGCCCAGCTGTAGCACTAGGGGTCATGAATTGAGATACCAAGAGGCGAGATTGAGGAACAACATAGTAAATATTTCTTCACAGCAAGGGTGGCGGATGCAGGGAATGCCCTCCTGGAAGAAGTGGTGAAGACAAGAGCGGTAATGAAATTCAAACGGAGTAAATACAGGGGATCCCTAGTGGCTAAAGGAGGGACATGGAGACGTGGGGTATCCTATGGTAACTTTAGGTATAACATTTCTGCATAGGGATAACTTGCATGGAGAGGCAGCAGGGGCAGCTCAAGGCAATCTGCTGCCCGAGGCAAGGGATGAGATGATTCCCCTTCTGCCCTCCAGAAGCTGTGGTGCAAGTCAAACCAGTGTCGCTTTGGTCTGACCCTTTTGGTGATGTGAAATGCTGAGGAAGAGGAGGAGGCAGGGGTCAGGAGTGGCAGATGGAGTGTCAGAGATAATATTTCTAGGAAGCTGCCAACCATGCCACGCTCCCAGGAACCCGTTCACCTGTCTCCTACTCTCTCCCAGTATATGCGCCCTGAGGAAGTGAGAGATGGGTGAATGGTGGGGGTCTGTGTGTGGCACAGTCTCTCAGGGCCAGTACAAGGATATTAGGTGCCCTAGCCAAACCTTACAGCTTTGTTCCCTCCTCCCCACAGCCCTTCCCACACACAATTAAAGATTATCCAGTAATAATAACAGAGTTTATATGAAAAAGGACATTCAAAGTACAGTTTTCTGAGGTAAAAATATCACAAGTACCGTATATTATATTTACATTCATTGCTGTGGTGCCAACCAGAAAACCCTGCAATGGAATTATATGGTATTAAGCCTACTGTAACATGTGTTGGGTGTGGGCTTGGTTTTCAGAAAGCCATGAGTAAACTAAATTAAAATTACAGTATTGTGAACCTCCCATACCAAACAGCACTAACTGCCAATCTTCAAATAGTAACAACCCTACCTGTGAAAAGGCAACACTGCAAATATTACACCAAGCCCTATAACACCAATCCACTTGCTATTACTAGGAAAACAGAAAAAGCCAAACTGCTATTTATTTATTTAAAATATTTTATATACCATTTTTTATACTAAATGTAATCAAAACGGTTTACAATGTAACATACATAAAATCACAAATAAGTAATGCAAAGTAAGTACTTTAAAAACTTAAAAAAAACAATATATTTCATAAAATAAAGATGAAGAACAGATTGAAAGCTATTAGAAGAAAAATAGAATGAGAGCAGTAAGGCTCAACACAATTCAAGTAGGCAATATAGGAGAAGCACGATTAAATGGCCTCGTTGATGTTAAAAGCGCATTTAAAGAGATAGGTTTTTAAACTCTTTTAAAATTCTGTCCTGCTATCAAAGTGCCTAATATTATCTGGGATAGAATTCCATAGCTGAGGGCCAGCTACTGAAAACGTAGGGCATCTCGTTATGTCTAGTTGAGCAATTTTGATTGTAGGAGCTTGCAGAAAGATTTTTGGGATGAACATAAGTTTCTTGAGGGTCTATAGATGCGTAGTTGAGAGCTGAGCCAAGTTGAAATGTCATCATTTAATAAATTATGAATAATGGAAAGAATTTTGAATTTGATCCTGAATTCAATGGGTAACCAATGTAGATAGTATATTATAGGCGAAATGTGGTCTCTACGAGACTTGCCGGTGAGGATGCGTGCTGCTGAGTTCTGGATTAATTGTAGTGGCTGGATAGCTACATACAACCCTACACAGAAATTACATGCTTGCACCTCAATCACGCATGCAGAACACAGACAGACCCTCTCTAAATAAAGAAGAGAAAGACCATAAAGTATAAATAGCAACGTGCAGAAATAAAATGAACTGGAAATTGCAACAAGATTGACTCTGTATGCAGTACAACAATGGAAAAAACTAAAAAATCACCATTCCTCATAAAAGTCAAACAATGAAATCAAGAAATTTAAAACATCAATCTTAATAGTAAAACCATACTAAAAAAAAGAATACATATTTTTTAACAGGTGACAAATAGAACATCCAATAATTTAAAAACTCATAGAATTTTTTTTTTAAATTTCCCAAACACCAATAAAATATTTCAAAACAGCAGATACATCAAGTAGCACCCAATAATTAACACTAAAAAGATAAAAATATTTACTGCTCCCCATACCTGGGAACATTTGGTTTTCAGCCATCCTGAGATTGTTGTGGGCTTGTGAGGGAGAGAGAAGGGGATGCACAAACTTTCCTCTCTCTGATATACACACACATGCTTTCTCACTCAAACACACATGCTTAAACATAGAAATGACAGCAGAAAAAGGCCAATCGGCCCATCCAGTCTGCCCAGCAAGCTCCCACACTTATTTTCCCATACTTATCTGTTTCACCAACCACCAATTTCAGGGCCCTTGTTGGTAACTGTTTGATTCAAGTTTCCTGCCCTTCCCTGTCATTAATGCAGAGAGTAATGTTGCAGTTGCATCAAAAGTGAATCATAAGGCTTAAGGTTAAGGGTAGTAACCGCCGCATCAAGCAAGTTACCCCGATGCTTGTTTACCCAGACTGCACAGATCATTGCCTTGTTGGATGTTTTCTGAATGTAAATCCTATTTTCTACATTTCTCCCTTTCCCCCCTGCCACTGAAGCAGAGAGCAATGCTATATATGCATTCAAAGTGATGCACCAGGCTTAATTGGTATTAAGCAAGCTACCACCACGCTTGTTTACCCCGACTGTGCTTCTTCACACATGCTCCCCACCTCTCTTCTCCTATTCACATGCATGCTCTCTCTCCTTCTCACACACATGCTCTCTCTCATGCACTACTTCACTCTCTCTCTACTCATCTCTCTCATACACATTTCTTCCCTCCCTCTCTTACTCACACACACTTGCTGGCTCATTCATACACATACACTCTCTCTTACGCCAGGTCCTCTCTCCAGCCTTCCTTTCTTCCATTAGTTTGTTTCTTTGGCCACTGGCCCTCTCTCTCTTCTTTGGCTGTGGCAGCTTTGCCAGGCCCCGCCCTCTCTTCCACTGCTGCCACTGCCCATCGGGTGTGCTACCTCATGCAATTTCATGATTTGCATACTCAGTAATGCCAGACCTGACTTCATCTTTTCTTCCCTCTCACTCACCCACATCCTCCTTTAAAAGAACTTAAGATTTGCCATACTGGGTCAGACCAAAGGTCCATCAAGCTCAGTATCCTGTTTTCCACAGTGGCCAATCCAGGTTACAAGTACCTGGCAGGATCCCAAGGGGTAGATAGATTCCAAGCTGCTTATCCCAGAGAAAAGCAGTGGATTTCTGCAACTCCACCTTCCACCTACTTGTAAACCGTTGCGATGGTATATAACTTAGCGACGGTATAGAAAAGATTTTAAATAAATAATAAATAAATAAATAAATAGTTTATGGACTTTTCCTCCAGGAGCTTGTCCAAACTTTTTTTAAACACAGCTACACTAATAGTTTTCACCACATCCTCTGGTATTGAATTCCAGACCTTAATTATGTGTTGAGTAAAAAAATATTTTCTCTTATTAGTTTTAAATATAGCACCTAGTAACTATGTCTGCTGTCTTTGAAATAGTAAACAACTGATTTTTACTCATTCCATTTCACTTATTATTTTATAGACCTTTATCATTATCTCTCCTCAACCGTCTCTTCTCCAAGATAGAGAGACCCAATCTCTTTAGTCTTTACTCATAGGGGAATCGTTCCATCCTCTATATTATTCTGGTCACCCTTCACTGTACCTTTTCTAATTCTGCTATATCTTTCTTGCGATGTGGTGACCAGAACTGCCACAATACTCAAGATGAGGTCGCACCATGGAGCGATACAGAGGAATTATGAAATTCTGTTTTATTTTCCATTCCTTTCCTAATAATGCCTAGCTTTCTATTTGCTGTCTTAGCTGGTGCTGCACACTGACCAGGACTAATGCTTGGTCCTTATTTACAATGCAAACTGACGTGAAGTGAAAAACAAATGTTCGGTATATAAAAAAGTTAAATAAATAAATTATCAACGATGATGCCTAGATCCTTTTCCTGAGTGGTGACTTCTAATGTGGAACCTTGCATTGTGTAGCATAATTTGGGCTACTGTTCCTTAAGTGAATTACTTTGCACTTGTCCACATTAAATTTCATTTTCCATTGGTGTAACGGACCCTATGGTAACGATACTAGTAAGCCCTGGGTGAGCTTTTATTCTAGATAGAACAGCATAGGTTAGTGAAGGGGGAGGATTCCATTCAAATACAGCCCCTCCCTTCGAGGGTGCTGGAATTACTGTCCCCCTGGGAAGGGCTTTTAAGCAGTTCTCTACAGAGAGTCTGGGGCAGTCTTTATGGGCCTGTTTGGAGTTGAGGTAGCAAGGAATTTTCTTGCATTGGATTTTCAGGTCCAATGCGAGGAACCAGGCTCATCCAGCCTGGGAATCCTAATCAGGGTCAGGAGGGTATTCCTTCCAGTCGACTCTCTGGCTGCTTAGGATTCCCCTCTGGGCTGTTTTCGAGTTTATCACATTCTATCTTGTAGGAAATCCGGTGGGACCCCTGGACACTGCTTGGAGAGAGGGAACAGGGAACCCTCTCCCTGAGATTTTCAGGCTAGGGAAGATCTGCCTTTCTCATCTCGGTGAGGACAGAGGGGATGGTGGTGACCCAGTTCCAGGACCATTCCAGTGGTAATTTAATTTAAATGGGATGAGAATTTGGTTTTGTGATGGGGTGGAAGAGTTTTGGCTGCCCCTTCATTCCTGAGAGGGACACCAAGAGCTGTTGTTCTAGGAGGATCCCTCTCTTATGGGATCTGGAGGACAAGAAAAAGACCAAGGGAACTAATCAAACCGTAAGAACCTTTTTGACATCCTCAAGGATGCCCACCTGGAGTCTTCACCCTGGGGAAAGAGCAGGATTTTAAACTCTCTGGGCCAAGACTGTTTGCCCACCTCGGGTCCAGGGTTGGAGGGTTATCCCTGCATTATTAAAGGGGTACCTTGTCCACCCGAGCTCTTCATTATTCCACACTCTGGAGGGTGGAGCTATCCTGGGTCTCTGCAAGGAAAACTCCTGCACAGATTGAGAAGAGAAACTGCCATCAAATCACAATCCTGTGATGCTAAAGACTAAGTTGTTTGTGCCAATACTCATTTGCTTAGCATGAGTACATTTTTGGTTTGGACACTATACCAAGTTTGGAGTGGGTTTTTTTTGGTATATATATATAGCCCAAAGGGGAAACCAGAAATTGGGTACTCCTCTCCCAGGGATATAAAGAATTACCGAACACAGGATGTCCGGTTATGGGGGGAAGCTAAGCCGACGTGGGGTTGAGACTTCCTGCGGTGCTCCCTGAACAATATCTTCGCCTGAATAAATAAACGGAGGGGAAACTGGTCAGCCGGTCGGTGTGGTAAGAAGATATTTGCACTTTCCGCTAACACCCTGGGCTGTGAGCTCCAAGGCACCGTGTACCACTCGAGATAAAGTAAAAACCAACCTGGTCAGGCTTCCGGTAGTGAGCCAAATTTAACGGCAGCACCTGAGGAAATGATAGCACAGATTTCCGAAAACATGACTGTGGCAACCGACGTATGCCTGATTAAGCTTCAGGTAGCTATTGAGGATATTAAAGAGGGCCTGGAAGCAGCGGAATTAAAAATTTCCTTGCAAGAGAATAGCCCCCTGCAACCTGAATGGCAACTTGCCAAATTACAGGCCCAAACCATGAGGTTGACAGCTAGGATGAAAGATCAAGAAAATCGGCAACAGAGAAATAATCTCCATATAAACGGTCTCCCCAGGTCCGTCAAAAATGCTGAGTTACTTAAAATGATAGAGAACTGGCTCCCAGAACAGCTGGGAATAAATGAAATGGGAGGCCGGCTGAAGTGCGAGAGGGTGCAGCACAGAACAGGATAAAGATCGGACAGAGATAACCGATCAAGGCCCGTGATGGCACGGATTTTAAACTGGAGCCATAAAGTACAGATCCTTAAGGCGTTATCGGACTGCGGAGGTGCTAAAATATGAGGGTCAAAAGATATTGCTGTTCAACGATTACTCGGCCCAGGTGGTGGCACTAAGGCAGGAAATGGCGCCCTTCTGCACAGAGCTTTACCAAAAAGGCTTGCCGTGTGCACTGCCGTTTCCTGCAAACATAAGAGTGCAATTTTCAAGGGAAAACGAAGTTCTTCGACACCAGGACTTTGTGACAGCGCTGCCAGGTCCAGCTCATTGACAGGGTCGAAGCGTTGAATCGAAAAATGAGACACAGCGGGATATGGGAGGCAAAAGGAGCTGTAGAATGGCCATGGGTAAAGTTTCTCTCAAGAAGATCACGATAAAATCCGAATTGCCCAGAAAAGAGGAGGGCAGAACGGCTGCTGAGAGGCAAGCCGGACAATTAGTAAGCCGCCAGGCAACTTACAGTTTAACTGTGTGTTTTCCTTTTACGTTTTGAAATGTTAACACAAGCAGATGCTGCCTTTGTAAGTTGACAAATTTAAAAATTTTGTGCACGTTTCAAATATGTATTGATATGAGGAAGGGTGGAATCTTGGGGAAGTCTGAAACATGGAATACTGCAAGATTATACTCTTTTTGGGGTGGCAGCGAGCTTGCCAGGGCACATCCTAATGCTAATTTTCGGCAGAAGGATGGTGGTCCCTTGGAGAGCATTGTGGGGATGCAGTGGGGGACTGGGTTGTAGGGTGTGTATGGCTGATGTGTGTGATTGCAGTAAGTAGTGAGGGATCTGGTGATGGGAAGGGAGACCAGGAGGTAGGGGAGAATACTTAAGTAAAGAGAGGGGGATGGTGGATGTCCTGGCTTCTTACATCCTAGTACAAAATTGCTACTACCAATCTGGTGGAAGCAATCAGGTGACATATTTTGGACAGCATGATAGGCGTTAACATTGTCACTCTAAATGTAAATGGAATCCACTCACCGATAAAAAGAAAAAAATTGCGGGGCCTATTTAAAACAATGAAATCCCATATAGTATTTCTGCAAGACACACCTCATGGAGGCGGAGCATAAAACAGAACTGAGTGGGACAATGTTTTTCCTCGTCCTTTACCCACCAGCAAAGGGCGGGGGGAGTGCCAGCTCCCTTTCAGCTTGGAAAGGCAAATTCAAGATGAAAAAGGCAGATACCTTATTTTGCTGGGTACGTTGTTCAGTCAAAAGATGGCTTTTTGTAACATACACGCACCCAATATAATCACCAGGCTGCTGGGCTATCCTGAATACTCACTTATTTTGGGGGCGATTTTAATGTTGTTGCAAATAGGGAAGTAGACTGCAAACTGCCAAAAGACAGGAAGCAGGGTGACAATCTACTGCAGTTTATTTTGTCTGTGAGGAACTAGGGTGTGATAAGACATCTGGCAAGTTCATCTTTTAAAGATATCCAGGTAAGCAGTAAGTTATCTGGTCACACAAGGCTTCCGCGCAGGTCTAAAGTTATGCACTAACGTAGCTGGAGATATGCGATATTCGGCTACGTTAGCTGGATAACTCAACTCTTTCCTTTTTTTTTATCCAGCTAAATTGTAGCCAGTTAAGTAGTTATCCTGCTATAATTTAGCCAGATAAATGGCCGAATATGCCACATTTGCCATTTAGACAGTTACCCTGTGAGCTATCCATCTAAATAGCTTTTGAATAAGGACCTCAATAAATTTTCACCTGGTCTTCAGCATGCACAAATCTTCCAGACGTGGGAAATCTCTGGTATAAAATGTATTCTACACACGTATGATGAAGAGGAGAAAGTAATGCAGTCATTTGTTCAACTCCAAGCAACTCACACTCTCCCTGGGATTCAGTTTTTTGCATATTTGCAAGCCTGACACTATGTGAGCTCAATGCAGTGGAGAGCGGAGGAATTAGTAAAAAAGTGAACTCCAGCAGAAAAAAAAAGATGACAATTGGAGAAGAAAAAAATGTCATAGCTCAATGGCATTCGCTGTGTAAGCAAAAACTGTCTGAAGATGGACTAGCATTCTTAGCGAGCTATTGGAGTACTCCGCTGCAAACAACAGTGCAAATTTCTAACATACAGCAATGCTGTGTGCTGATTCACACTGCCTCCATGGAGGTATAACATAGAGAGATGGCATATCACATGCTATACCACTTACTTTCCTGATGTGAAACAGTCAAATCATTGAATCTGTAGTACTAAAACAACTTTCAGAATACTTGGACCAACACTCCATTTTAGATCAATATCAATTTGGTTTTTAGCCACATCACAGCACTGAAGCTCTCCTACTATCCTGCACTGACATCTTACACCATGGATTTGACTCCAGAACCTCTTACATGGACATCTTCTTAGATCTGTCTGCAGCATTCGATACCATTAATCATGACATATTACTCTCACACTTATCTAATATTGGCCTAACCAGCACTGTTCTACAATGGTTTAAATCAAACCTCCTCAATAGAACTCAGTCTGTCATCATTAACACCAATACATCATCTTGGTTTACATTAAACACTGGCATTTTTCAAGGATCAGAACTCTCTGCGGCTTTGTTTAATATCTATCCACCCTGGGTGTTTCTTATCGAATCTATGCAGACAATATACAGTTCTTCTTCCCTACCCGTCACGACTGTACAATTCCTTACCCTTTAACATATATAAAAACCTGGTCGTTTCATCACAAATTGAGTCTAAATTTATCAAAAACAGAATTAATGATCCTGGGAAATCCCTCCTTTGATAATATACCCACTCAAATATCAGTAGACAACATCAACATCAAAATCAAAATCACCAACAAAGCCCACGGCATGGTTAAAAGGGGAGGTGAAAGAAGCTATTTTAGTCAAAAGATCTTCATTCAAAAATTGGAAGAAGGATCCAACAGAAGAAAATAGGATAAAGCATAAACGTTGGCAAGTTAAATGTAAGACATTGATAAGACAGGCTAAGAGAGAATTTGAAAAGAAGTTGGCTGTAGAGGCAAAAATTCACAGTAAAAACTTTTTAAAATATATCCAAAGCAGAAAGCCTGTGAGGGAGTCAGTTGGACCGTTAGATGATCGAGGGGTTAAAGGGGCACTTAGAGAAGATAAGGCCATCGCGGAAAGATTAAATGATTTGTTTGCTTCGGTGTTTACTGAAGAGGATGTTGGGGAGGTACCCGTAATGGAGAAGGTTTTCATGGGTAATGATTCAGATGGACTGAATCAAATCACGGTGAACCTAGAAGATGTGGTAGGCCTGATTGACAAACTGAAGAGTAGTAAATCACCTGGACTGGATGGTATACACCCCAGAGTTGTGAAGGAACTAAAAAATGAAATTTCAGACCTATTAGTAAAAATTTGTAACCTATTATTAAAATCATCCATTGTACCTGAAGACTGGAGGATAGCTAATGTAATCCCAATATTTAAAAAGGGCTCCAGGGGCAATCCGGGAAACTACAGACCGGTTAGCCTGACTTCAGTGCCAGGAAAAATAGTGGAAAGTGTTCTAAACATCAAAATCACAGAACATATAGAAAGACATGGTTTAATGGAACAAAGTCAGCATTGCTTTACCCAGGGCAAGTCTTGCCTCACAAATCTGCTTCACTTTTTTGAAGGAGTTAATAAACATGTGGATAAAGGTGAACCAGTAGATATAGTATACTTGGATTTTCAGAAGGCGTTTGACAAAGTTCCTCATGAGAGGCTTCTAGGAAAAGTAAAAAGTCATGGGATAGGTGGCGATGTCCTTTCGTGGATTGCAAACTGGCTAAAAGACAGGAAACAGAGAGTAGGATTAAATGGGCAATTTTCTCAGTGGAAGGGAGTGGGCAGTGGAGTGCCTCAGGGATCTGTATTGGGACCCTTACTTTTCAATATATTTATAAATGATCTGGAAAGAATATGACGAGTGAGATAATCAAATTTGCAGATGACACAAAATTGTTCAGAGTAGTTAAATCACAAGCAGATTGTGATAAATTGCAGGAAGACCTTGTGAGACTGGAAAATTGGGCATCCAAATGGCACATGAAATTTAATGTGGATAAGTGCAAGGTGATGCATATAGGGAAAAATAACCCATGCTATAATTACATAATGTTGGGTTCCATATTAGGTGCTACAACCCAAGAAAGAGATCTAGGTGTCATAGTGGATAACTCATTGAAATCGTCGGTTCAGTGTGCTGCGGCAGTCAAAAAAGCAAACAGAATGTTGGGAATTATTAGAAAGGGAATGGTGAATAAAACGGAAAATGTCATAATGCCTCTATATCGCTCCATGGTGAGACCGCACCTTGAATACTGTGTACAATTCTGATCGCCGCATCTAAAAAAAGGTATAATTGCGATGGAGAAGGTACAGAGAAGGGCTACCAAAATGATAAGAGGAATGGAACAGCTCCCCTATGAGGAAAGACTAAAGAGGTTAGGACTTTTCAGCTTGGAGAAGAGACGACTGAGGGGGGATATGATAGAGATGTTTAAAATCATGAGAGATCTAGAACGAGTAGATGTGAATCGGTTATTTACTCTTTCGGATAGTAGAAAGACTAGGGGGCACTCCATGAAGTTAGCATGTGGCACATTTAAAACTAATCAGGGAAAGTTCTTTTTCACTCAACGCACAATTAAACTCTGGAATTTGTTGCCAGAGGCTGTGGTTAGTGCAGTTAGTGTAGGTGTGTTTAAAAAAGGATTGGATAAGTTCTTGGAGGAGAAGTCCATTACCTGCTATTAAGTCGATTTAGAAAATAGCCACTGCTATTACTAGCATCGGTAACATGGAATAGACTTAGTTTTTGGGTACTTGCCAGGTTCTTATGGCCTGGATTGGCCACTGTTGGAAACAGGATGCTGGGCTTGATGGACCCTTGGTCTGACCCAGTATGGCATGTTCTTATGTTCTTATGATGCCCTGAAGTGGGCTTAATGTTTGGAAGGGATATGACAAAACTTTAGCCATTACCAGAGAAGGCCCTGTAGCTTCTGAAACTCCCTAAGATGGATGCCTTAATCTCGGTAGTAACTAAAAAGACCACCATTCTGATGATAGACTGTGCAACAATGAAGGATTCTCAGAATCGCAAAATGGAGCTGCATCTGAAGAGGATGTATGAGGTATTGGCCTTGGGGATCCAGGCAACGGTATGCAGTAGCTTCATGACGCGAGTCTATTTACATTTTATTCAGCAGATTCTGGTTGAGGGACAAGGTGCTTCTTTGTCTTCCAAAGGGGCAGAGTGTTTGGAGGCTGGCTTGATCTTTATAGCAGATGCCTTGAATGATTTACTGTGCATGATGGCCAGAAATATGATGTCAGTGGTCTTGGCTAGGAAACTCCTATGGTTGCGTAATTGGTTGGTTGATGTCTTGTACAAGTCACAGCTCAGCAGCCTCCCCTTTAAGGATAAGCTGTTGTTTGGAGAAGACTTGAAACAGCTGGTGAAGCTGGGGCGGAGTCCAATGAGCATAAGTTGTTTGAGGATAAACCCAAAAGAAATAAGAAAAATTTTCCTAGTAGACTGGCGTTACTGGCTGGGGAAGGGAGTTTCCTTGCAGTGTCAATTTCCAAACAAGCCGCAGTTCTTTCAGGGGTCCAGAAAGCCAGCCTGGAAAAACTTCAGATCCGGCTCCTGAGATCTTAAGGGGGCACAATGAAATTTGCTTGGTCCATTCTTCAAGCGAAAGCATAGGAGGTCACTTGACCCTTTTTTACGAAGAGTGGACCAAGGTAACGATGGTTTAGTGGGTCCTCTCCTTGATAAAAGATGGTTACGCCTTAGAATTTTCATGCCCAGATCACAAGGCCTTCATGCTTTCTCCATTTGCCTCTAAAATCAAGAGGGTTACAGTTCGGGCCATGCTAGAGTAACTTCTAATATTGAAGGCAGTAGTTCCGGTGCCTAAGGGGAAACAAGGGCAGGGAAGATATTCCATCTATTCTGTGGTTCCAAAGAAGAAAGGCATTTATCGGTCAATCCTGGATCTCAGGAAGGTGAATGCTTCTCTATGGGTGCCTCGTCTTTGAATGGAGACACTGTGCTCAGTCATTGTAGCAGTCGGAAAAGGAGAGTTCTTGGCGTCCCTGGATCTCACAGAGGCTTAGCTGCATATACCTATTTGAGAGGAGCACCAGAAGTTCTTCAGGTTTGCAGTTCTGGGAAACCATTTCCAATTTCGAGCTCTTCTCTTTGGTCTCACTATGGCGCTGTTATGTTCACCGGTTGCAGGAATGCTCGTGATCAGCATCACTTACCACTGCAATACCCTAGCTCCCGGTGCAACATGGAGCTGCCACACTCTATTTCTGTGGCAGGACAACACCAGCATAACGATTTTCTCTCCTCCCCTGTTGTCTTTCCTTAGGTGCATGCATGCGTGCTGCCCTGTTATTTAAAGGGCCCATGGTGGGAACTCAGGTTGTCGATACCTGCGGATAACATCACATGGCTGGGTATATAAGACCTAACCGTGCTCAGAAGCTTTGCCTCAGCAACAGGTCTCCTGCATCCTGGAATATGTGTTTCTTATGCGTTCCTGTTGATCCTGGTTCCTGACCTCTTGCCTTGTCTCATCCAGCCTTGCCTTCTCTTGCTTTGCCTCATCCAGCCTTGCCTTGATCAGTCTTGCCATGTCCAGTCTTGTCTACTCCTACCTTGCCTTGTTCAATCTTGCCTTGCCAAGCTGTCTCGTCCAGTGTTCCGTGTATGTCTTCGTCCACCCTTGGCCTGACTTTGTTACTGACCTTTTGTTTGGACCTGATGTTATTAAAGCTGTGTTGTTAAAGCTGGGAATTAGCAATCTGTTATTAGAGCTCTGTTGTTAAGGCTGAGAGATAGCAGTCTGTTATTAACGGAGTTGCTGGAGATAGTAATCTGTTATTATTTAGAATAGTTGTGGGTGGATCCTTGGACCAGTGGCAGGTGACCACGCCCTCAGGGGAGATCCCGAGAGGGACCACTGGTCAGGCTTAGGGGTAGATTTTAAAAGCCCTGCGCGCTGGTGTGCCTATTTTGCATAGGCTGCTGGCGTGCGCAAAACCCCGGGACGTGCGTAAGTCACGGGGCTTTGCTTGGGGGGCATGTTGGGGGCGGCACGGCGTTGGGGGCGTGTCCGGGGGCGTGGCGGCTGTCCATGGGAGGGGCCGGAGACGTGACGGCGGTGCAGGGGCAGGGCCGAGTGCTCTGGCACAGCGGCCTGTGCCGGGGCAGGGAACCGACGACGCGCGCAAGTTACGCCTGCCAGAGGCAGGCATAACTCAACGAAATAAGGTAGGGGAGGGGGATTTAGTTAGGACTGGGGGGTGGGTTAGATAGGGGAAGGGAGGGAAAGGTAGGGGGGACAAAAAAAAACTTCCTTCTGAAGCCGCTCCAATTTCAGAGCGGCCTCGGAGGGAATGGAGGCAGGCTGCATGCCGACCCCGGATTTTAAAAGATACACGCGGCTACACACGTATCTTTTAAAATCCGGCATACTTTTGTTTGCGCCAGTTGCGCGAACAAAAGTAAGCACGCGCGTACTTTTTTAAAATCTGCCCCTTAGTGTAGGAGACAGACACACACTAGTTCTTTTAGTAGACAATATATTAAACCACCAGAGGTGGCAGTAGTGAGCTGGAAGCACCCGGCTGGGCTGTAGTTCCTCAGGTATTGGAACAGCGATCCCAAGGTGGCTGAGCTGTAGAGAAACTAAGAAAGTGAGTAGATAGGATATGCAGAGTTCTGAAACAAGTCCTTGATGATAACACTCACACCATAGTCTCTTGAGGCAGCCCAGGAGTTGGAATACAGTAGGCCCTCGAGGAGCGAGTACCTGGTCCCAGGGAAAGCTCTGAGAGATAGATGGAAACTCACAAATGTTGTAAGCAGGGATGACTTCTTAGCAGAAGTAGTATTCAGGAGCTGGTCCGGGATGTGGGCCCTCGAGGAGCGAGTACTGGTTCAGGACCGCGACCTGAAAAGAAAAAGAGAAAGCGAGGCCCCCGAGGAGCGGGTAACCTCTAGTGAAGTCCGAGGAGGCAGAGTAGCTAGGGTTGCAGAGAGCGAATCCCAGCCGCAGCGACCTAGAGTAAGCTAGGTAAACATATCCCTTGCTAACTCGTCTTGTTAGTGAAAATTGAGACCTTAAATATCTGGAGCTGGTGACGTCATCTCAGGGGGACGCCCCTGAGGTTCGCGCCAACGCCGGTACATCAGTCGGGCCGCGCGCGTGCCCTTAGGCATCTGGTCAACATGGCGGCTTGCAGCATTGAGCCAGTCCGGGAACGCCGGAGGAGGACGGCCTGGAGACGCCGCAGCAGCTAGCCTTCCATCAACCCCGGAGGGAATCGCCAACGAGGTAAGGTGGGCGGAGCAGAGACGTCGGACAGCGACGGACACAACAGTACCTCCCTTCAAAGGGGTTTTGAAGGATGCGCGAGATGGAATCGACATAGCATCTCTTTATCCAAGATATTGGTCTTAGGCACCCAAGAGTGTACTTCGGGGTTGAAACCTTCCCATCTTAGAAGGTATTCAAAAATCTTGCCTCTTTTATGAACATCCAGTATCTCTTTGATTTTGATCTCTAAGTCGTCTACTGCATTGATGACAGGTGGATCTTGAGATATGGGAGACAATTCGCTGAGTATGGATGGCGACAATCCACTACATGTTGCTGGATGAGAATTGATGGCATTGCCAGCGGATACGGACTGGGTAGTCGCCAAGAGTATCTTCTTCGGGTCTATTATGTGCTGTGGCTCATCAGGCACATCCTCCCAATGGAAGGAGCGTGACAGAGCATCTGCTCTGGTGTTTGATCTCCAGGACGGAACTTAAGCACAAAATCGAAACAATTGAAAAATAAAGACCATCTGGCCTGTCTGTAATTTAGACGTTGTGCGTGGCGGAGATACTCTAGGTTTTTATGATCTGTGAATACAGTTATTTGATGTTGAGCGCCTTTGAGCCAAGGCCACCATTCTTCAAATGCGAGCTTTATTGCCAGGAGTTCTTTGTCACCAATCCCGTAGTTTTTCTTGGCTGGAGAAAATCTTCTAGAGAAGAACGAACAGGGACATAAAGCTTTCGAGTCTCCTGTTTGGCTCAACACAGCCCCTACACCCTCATCTGAAGCATCGACTTCTACAATAAAGAGCTTGTTGGGGTCTGGATGCCGTAAGCATGATTCTGTGGAGAAGGCAGTTTGAGACCAATTTGAGACGTTGAGACCAATTTGAGACGTTGGCACCCTTGCGGGTCATCGCAGTCAAGGGTACAGTTAAAGCAGAATAGTTCTTTATGAAGCTTCGATAGTAGTTGGTTAAGTCCAGGAATCTCCTTAAAGCCTTCAGGTTGGTAGGTTGGGACCAATTCTTGATACTTTCAAGTTTGTGAGAGTTCATTTGGAAGCCCTTCTTTGACACTATGTAGTCTAGAAAAGGCACTGAGTCTTTGTGAAATTCACACTTAGCGAGTTTGGTGTACAGCCGATGTTCACGGAGACGGTGAAGTTTTGCTTGATGTCTGCAATGTGGATGTCCAAATCCTGGGAAAAGATTAAAATGTCGTCCAGGTATACCACAACGTTCTTGTACAGCAGATCCCGCAAAATGTCATTCATCATATTTTGGAACATGGCTGGTGTATTGCACAACCCAAACAGCATCACAAGATACTCGAAGTGGCCGTCTCGTGTATTGAAGGCCGTTTTCCATTCATCGCCACTCCGAATGCAAATGAGGTTGTAGGCCCCCTTCAGGTCAAGCTTTGAAAATATCTTGGCCCCCTGCAGCCGGTCAAACAACTCCGAGATTAACAGCAAGGGGTAACGGTCTTTGATCGTGATCTCATTTAGACCTCGGTAATCGATACATGGTCGTAAGGTACCGTCCTTCTTCCTCACGAAGAAAAAGCCTGCGCCGGCTGGCAACTTAGATGGTCGAATAAAGCCCTTCTGGAGATTTTCTTCAATGTATTCCGACATAGCTTTATTCTCAAGAGCTGAGAGAGGGTACAGTCCTTTCGGTGGCTCAGTATTGGGCTTCAGTCTTATGGCACAATCATAAGACTTATGTGGAGGAAGAATATCAGCCGCCTCTTTGGAGAATGCGTATTGGGGCGGCAGTCCTGGCATCACTGGAGTAGTAGGCATGCAAACAACAGGCGATATCTTCTTAAGGCATCTTCCATGGCATTCTGGGCCCCAGCGGGAAAGATCCAGGGAGGCCCAGTCAAATTGGGGTTGGTGTACTTGCAGCCAGGGTAACCCCAGGACGATAGGATGTATAGTCTTTTCCAAAACAAAGAAGGAGATTGATTCCGTATGGAGTGCTCCGGTGCGAAGTGCAATTGGTCTGGTTTCGCAAGTTACATTACCCGGTAAGGGTTCTCCATGAATGGAAGATAACAGTAGTGAATCTTTCAATTTCATGAGGGGAATCTTCAAGTATTCCACTAGACTTCTGATAATAAAGTTGCCTCCTGCTCCTGAATCCACCAGGGCAGGAGACTGAAATGATATCGGTCCATAGATCAAAGAGACTGGGAGAGAAAGCAGAGGAGAGGACGCGGTAAGGCCTAAGAACAGTCTTCCTGCAGGACTTAGGCCCGTCCGTTTCCCGGACGAATAGAGCATGTAGAGACGTCATGGCCAGGCTGACCACAATACATGCAAAGGCTGCGCTTCTTCCGAAATCTTCTCTCTTTAGAAGTCAAATGTCCATGACCAAGTTGCATTGGTTCGTCTTTATCAGCAGCAGAAATTACTGGAACCTTTTAAGGTGCAGGTATAGAGCTAACCTGATTCAACTCAGATAACATCTTAGGCCGGAGTTCCTTCACCTTGTCCCGGAGTCGGTGATCAATCCGAGTGGCCAAGGCTACTAATTCGTCCAGCGAGTCAGGTATTTTGCGAGCAGCCAGCTCATCTTTTAAACGGGTATCCAGGCCTCTGCAAAACAGAGTCTTAAGACATTTGGGGTCCCAGCAAAGTTCTGCCGCAAGATTTTTAAACTCTATGGTAAATTCAGCTAATGATCTGTTGCCTTGCTTCAATTCCACTAAAGCAGAACCGGCTACAGAAGTTTGAGCAGGGTCATCGAAAACATATTTAAATAAGTCCATAAATCCTTCTATGTCCTGAAAAATAGGGTCCTTGTGTTCCCACAAGGTAGATGCCCAAGACAAGGCCATACCATCCAAGTAGGAAAGGATGTAGGTAGTCTTGGAGAAAGCAGTAGGAAATAAAGATGGTTGTAGGGTAAAGTGCATGCAGCACTGGTTTAAAAAGCCCCGGGTCTTCTGTATTTCTCCGGAGAAGCGGATCGGAGCCACCAGTGGTACAAGCAGTCTTTAAAATTACCTCCTGTAACTGACCTTCATAGTTAGAAGCAGTGCTTTGAACCTTCTGTGTGTGTAGCTGTTGAAAAGCTGAAGTAAGTTTTTCCAAGGCGTCCTGTTGTTCCGCAATGTGCTGGGCCAGGCCCGGTATAGCCTGTAAAGCATTGAGTTGTGCTAGATCCATGAAGTTAGCCGGAAACCTGGAGACAAGCCGGATCCTTGGAGTTAGCAATCTGTTATTAAAGCTCTGTTGTTAAAGCTGAGAATTAGCAATCTGTTATTAGAGCTCTGTTGTTAAAGCTGAGAGATAGCAGTCTGTTATTAACGGAGTTGCTGGAGATAGTAATCTGTTATTATTTAGAATAGTTGTGGGTGGATCCTTGGACCAGTGGCAGGTGACCACGCCCTCGGGGGAGATCCTGAGAGGGACCACTGGTCAGGCTTAGTGTAGGAGACAGACACACACTAGTTCTTTTATTAGACAATATATTAAACCACCAGAGGTGGCAGTAATGAGCTGGAAGCACCCGGCTGGGCTGTAGTCCCTCAGGTATTGGAACAGCGATCCCAAGGTGGCTGAGCTGTAGAGAAACTAAGAAAGTGAGTAGATAGGATATGCAGAGTTCTGGAACAAGCCCTTGGTGATAACACTCACACCATAGTCTCTTGAGGCAGCCCAGGAGTTGGAATGCAGTAGGCCCTCGAGGAGTGAGTACCTGGTCCCAGGGAAAGCTCTGAGAGATAGATGGAAACTCACAAATGTTGTAAGCAGCGATGACTTTTTAGCAGAAGTGGTATTCAGGAGCTGGTCCGGGACGTGGGCCCTCGAGGAGCGAGTACCAGTTCCGGACTGCGACCTGAAAAGAAAAAGACAAAGCGAGGCCCCCGAGGAGCGGGTACCTCTAGTGAAGTCTGAGGAGGCAGAGTAGCTAGGGTTGCGGAGAGCGAATCCCATCCCCAGCGACCTGGAGGAAGCTAGGTAAACATATCCCTTGCTAGCTTGTCTTGTTAGTGAAAACTGAGACCTTAAATATCTGGAGCTGGTGACGTCATCTCAGGGGGACGCCCCTGAGGTTCGCGCCAATGCCGGTACATCAGTTGGGCTGCACGCCCGCCCTTAGGCATCTGGTCAACATGGTGGCTTGCAGCATCGAGCCAGTCCGGGAACACCGGAGGAGGACGGCCTGAAGACGCCACAGCAGCTAGCCTTCCATCAACCCCGGAGGGAGTCGCCAATGAGGTAAGGTGAGCGGAGCAGAGACGTCGGACAGCTTAGGGACACACCTGACCGCATTTGTCAGCTGCTTGGCCTGATAAGGTTTGCCTGCTGCCTGCCCCAACCCTTGGCCTAGCTCTGTATCTCCAATTTACTGCCTGTCCTGACCCCAATAGGCCCTTGGACTCTTGCTCATTCCACCGCCCTAGGGACCCGCCTACGTCCTGCCAGCTGTCAGAACCGAAGAGCTCAACCTGCAGGGGAGGCAGCTGGTATAGATGAAGCTCCAGTCTATCCTGCTATAGGACGCGTTCGTCAGCTGCCAGAGAAGGCCTCATAGGTTTGCCTTTAAGGCTATGTCAATTATGCCACAGCACAAAGGGCTCACTACCATGTCAATCATTACTGCTGAGCCAAGAGCTCGGAAGACGCGTCCCTAGCCTCTGCCAGTGCTAACCAGCTAAAGCAGCAGCAAGACCAATTGAACACCATGGCTGGTTATTTTCAGGGTATGGCTGCCCATCCAGCTCCTCCGGTTCATGCACCAGCACCTTCAGAAGGGCCTGCTACACTCACGTTTCATCTGCCTCTGAGGTACAATGGAGATCCTGCCAAATGTAGAGGCTTTTTGAATCCATGTTGGATGCAATTTGAACTGCAAGCACTTCTCTTCCCATCTGACTGTGTCAACATTACCTACATCTTGTCCTTGTGGCCTGGGCTTTGCTGCCCTGGGAGAGAGACAACCTGCTCCTCAGGAATCTGAACTATTTACTGCGGAAATTCCGCATGATTTTTTATGAACCCATTCACATATCCATGGCCACTGAGCTTCTTCAGATCAGGCAAGGCTCCTCTCTCTGTTGGAGAGAATGTGGTTCATTTTCATATGCTGGCATTTGAATTGCAATAAGGCAGTGATAGCTTAATAGCCATCCTTAGGCAAGGGCTATCAGAATGTATTAAAGATAAAGTTTGCTGGCTGGGATCTACTTGATACTTTGGAGGAGCTAATCAGTGTGGCCATAGGTCTGAACCTCAGATTTCAAGAAAGAGTTTGAAAGAGAGAATGTTTCCAGGTCACTTCCTGACTCAAGGTCAGCTCAAGAGGAGCCCATGCAAATAGAGCATCTCAAGTTGTCTACAGAGGAGAAACAGAGGTGGCACCAGCTTAACCTGTACCTATATTGTGCCGCATTTGGGCACTTCGCTAAAACTGAAAACTCCAGGACCTAGGTCTGGAAACTCCAGTTTCCCTAGGTCGACCATGCTTCTCTCCAGAAATCCTGGTACCAGTATGTTTCTCATTCGGGGACATCCATGTTGACTCCCAAGCCATCCTAGATACTGGCTCTAGAGGCAGCTTCATTCACGAAGGCATGAAGGACTTCACTATGGGATTCCAACAGTTCCCTGAGACATTCCACTCACAATCTCATCAGTTCATGGAGAACCCTTGCCAGGATGTGTCACAAGAGCCACCATTCCACTCACTATGCAGGTATCCTGCACAAAGACCATATCAGATTTTGTCTTGTCCAAAGCTGTCAATGCAGTCATGTTAGGCCTACCTTGGTTCATGCTGCATCAGCCCCACATTGATTGGAGTATGCTACAAGTCAGTAAATGAGCCCTTGATGCCATGAGCAATATCTTTGCCAAGGTCTCACCTGTGGTACACCTTGCCTGGACAGTTATCCCGGAACTTCCAAGTCTGCCACCACAATACGCAGAGTGTGAGTATGTCTTCTTCAAACAACCAGCGGAGGTCCTGCCACCATCCTGGGAAAGGTACCACCTAGAGGGTAGAGTCTACCTGCTCTCAGCATCCAAAATAGAGGTCATGTCTAAATATATCAAAGAAAATCTGGACAAAGGGTTCTTCACCCTTCTTCATTGCCTGCCAGAGCTGGCTTCTTTTTTGTGGGGGAAAAAAATGTTTCGTTACGCCCTTACATTGACTACTGGGAGCTCAACACTATTACCAAGAAGAACTGCTATCTTCTCCCACTGATCACAGAACTCTTTGACCATCTCAGAGGGGCATAGATATTTACCATACTTGACCTGCAGGGTGTATACAACCTAATTAGGATCCGTGAGGGAGATGAATGGAAGACTGCTATTAATGGCAGAGATGGACCCTATGAATATCTGGTGATGCCCTTCGGGTTATGCAACACCCCCATGGTCTTTCAGTTCATGGTTAATGAGATTTTTCGGGACTTGCTCTACTCCTATGTGGTGATATATCTGGAAAATATCTTAGTATTTTCAAAACCCATGCAAGAACACTGAGGTCATGTGAAGCAAGTTCTCCAGAGGCTCCAAGGGCACCATTTATATGCAAAATTAGAAAAATGTACTTTTGAACAAGAGGAACTCCTGTTCCTCATCTACATCAGTTCGTGGCAAGGCCTACGCATGGACCCAGAGAAACTGAAAGCCATCCTAGAATGGCCCCAGCCTGTGGGCCTCAAAGCCCTGCAATGCTTCCCCAGGTTTGCGAACTATTACTGGTAATTGGTTACTCTACCTTGGCCGCACCTCTCACTGCTCTTATGAAGAAGGATTCAGATACCAAGAATTGGTCTAAAAGCGCCATTCAGGCATTTCAGTGCCTCAAGGAGGAATTCACCCATGATTCATGCCTGCACCACTTAGACCCTTCCAAGCCATTCATATTGGAAGTAGATACTTCTACCCTCAAGTTAGGGGCTATCCTCTTACAGCATAAGAACTATGGAATACTTGTGACGTGCTCCTGTTTCTCTAAAACATTTATTCCTGTACAGAGAAATTACATTATTGGAGATTGTGTGTTTACCAGCTGCCGGTGTAGGCCTCATAGGTTCGCCTACAAGGCTGCATCAACTATGCCGCAGCACAAAGGGCTCACTCCCATGCCAATCATTATAGGCGCCTTACTCGTTTACCAAGGTCATAGTGGTTGTAGCAGCAGCCCTTCACAGGGAGGGCATCCTGGTACACCCTTATCTGGACACCTGGCTTATTTGGGCAAAGTCTTGGGAGATTTGTCAGTAGTCAGTAGAGCAGGTGGAGCAGTGTTACAATCCCTGGGATGGAAAGTAACTATGGTAAGAAGCCACCTGGTTCCCTTGCTGATACTGGAATATCTGGGAGCATGATTCGAGATCAAATTGAGCAAGGTACTTCTCACTTTGCAAGGGATGTTCAAGTTACAGGGACAGATTTGACAGTTGCTATGCCTCTTAAGTCCCAGAGTCTGTGACTACTTGCAGGTTCTTAGCTCCATAGCATCTACGCTGGATCTAGTATCCTGAGCATTTGCAAATATGTGCTTACTTCAGAGGGCACTGCTGTCACACTGGAACCCTCAAACGAAGGCTTTCAAGCTTTGCTTGCCTCTTCTTGGGGCAGACAGATCGAGTCTTCCTGGTGACTTTTGCGGATCAGCTTGGAAAGAGGCATTGGGCTGGAGATCCCAAATTTGATTGTGGTATTGACAGATGCTGAGAGGATGGGGAGCCATCTGTCAGAGTCAGACAGCCAACAGAAGTTTCATGGTCCATCAACCATCTGGAAACCAGAGGGATCCAGAAGATGTTGCTCTTTTTTCTACTGCTTGTCCACAATCAAACAGTGAGAGTCCTCTCTGACAATGTGATGGTTGTAGCTTATATCAGTCAGCAAGAGGGCACCAGGAACCTGCCAATGTCCTTGGAAATTTGGGAGTTGTTTTGTTGGGTGTAGAGTCATCTTTTGGTTCTATTGTTATTGTATGTGGCCAGAGTAGAGAATTTGCAGGCAGATTTTCTCAGCAGGCACACACTGGATCCCAGAGAGTGAGAGTTATCAAGCAAGGTGATGTCATCCATGCATGATGGAAGGCTCCTCAGATGGACTTGATGACATCAAGGAAAAATGCCAAGGTGTGGAAGTTCTTCAGTTGTGACGGGAGATGGAAGCAGAGGGGCTCAATTGTTTTTCAGAACTGTGGCCACAAGGGGATCCTGCTGTACAAAATTGTTCAGAGTAGTTAAATCACAAGCAGATTGTGATAAATTGCAGGAAGACCTTGTGAGACTGGAAAATTGGGCATCCAAATGGCAGATGAAATTTAATGTGGATAAGTGCAAGGTGATGCATATAGGGAAAAATAACCCATGCTATAATTACACGATGTTGGGTTCCATATTAGGTGCTACAATCCAAGAAAGAGATCTAGGTGTCATAGTGGATAACACATTGAAATCGTCGGTTCAGTGTGCTGCGGCAGTCAAAAAAGCAAACAGAATGTTGGGAATTATTAGAAAAGGAATGATGAATAAAACGGAAAATGTCATAATGCCTCTGTATCGCTCCATGGTGAGACCGCACCTTAAATACTGTGTACAATTCTGGTCGCCGCATCTCAAAAAAGATATAATTGCGATGGAGAAGGTACAGAGAAGGGCTACCAAAATGATAAGGGGAATGGAACAACTCCCCTATGAGGAAAGACTAAAGAGGTTAGGACTTTTTAGCTTGGAAAAGAGACGACTGAGGGGGGATATGATAGAGGTGTTTAAAATCATGAGAGGTCTAGAACGGGTAGATGTGAATCGGTTATTTACTCTTTCGGATAGTAGAAAGACTAGGGGACACTCCATGAAGTTAGCATGGGGCACATTTAAAACTAATCGGAGAAAGTTCTTTTTTACTCAACGCACAATTAAACTCTGGAATTTGTTGCCAGAGAATGTGGTTCGTGCAGTTAGTATAGCTGTGTTTAAAAATGGATTGGATAAGTTCTTGGAGGAGAAGTCCATTACCTGCTATTAAGTTCACTTAGAGAATAGCCACTGCCATTAGCAATGGTTACATGGAATAGACTTAGTTTTTGGGTACTTGCCAGGTTCTTATGGCCTGGATTGGCCACTGTTGGAAACAGGATGCTGGGCTTGATGGACCCGTGGTCTGACCCAGTATGGCATTTTCTTATGTTCTTATGTTCCCCCTTAGACCCTGAAAAGCAGGCATATAAAGTCTTATCGCAGAAAGATGATCCTAGTGGCCCCAGTGTGGCCACTAGGATCAGCCACCAAGGCCACACTGGGGCCTTGGTGGCTGTGGTTTGTGAACCTAATAAACCTGGCAAAGGACGGGCTTCTGTGATTTGTGCACCTTCCCAGTTTGCTTTATTGGAGCCCACTTTTCTTGGAATAAGTGGATTGCTTTTGTCTAGCGGCCTGGCTTTTGAGTGGAATCAGTTGAGATTAAAGGAGTATTCAGATGATGTTATTACAACTTTGATTCAGGCAGGAAAACCTTCCACTTCATTAGCATACGTGTGGGTGTGGAAGGTATTTGAGGCCTGGTGTCATGAGGCGGGGTCACGCCTATTCCAGCCTCTATTCCTTGGATTCTCTCCTTTTTGCAGAATGGGCTACATAAGTGTCTGTCCCTGAGTTCTCTTTGGGTACATTTATCTGTTACAGGAAGGGGGGGGGGGCGGGGAGTCCATCAATCCTCCCTCACTTGCACCCTGACATTGTGCATTTCCTCAAAGTGAAGCACTCGCATCCCCCTGTTAGAGGGGTGGTGCCTCCATGGAACCTTAATTTAGTCTTCGAGCATATTAAGCACCCTTTGAGCCTTTAAAGAGAGCGGCATAGAAGGACCTAACTTTGAAGTTGGTCTTTTTGGCTGTGATTCCTTCGGCACATCATTATCTCGGAGCTACAGACTCTGTTCTGTAAGGATCCTTTCCTTCAGTTCTCAGAGGCCAGGATATCCCTTCCCTCAGTGCCCCTCTTTTTCACCGAAAGTGGACTCCGTGTTTCACTGGAGTCAAGCCGTGGAAGTGTCTTCTCCACATGCCCGGGAGTTTCAGTTGTTGGTTGTGCGCAGATCCTCTTCCGCCGTTTTGACGATCACTGGCAGTTTTTGCAGGACAGATCATCTGTTCGTAAGAAAAGGGGAAAAGACATCAAAAGCAACCATTTCCTCATGAATAAAATAAGCTAGTGCGTCTGCTTACATAGGCAAAGGAATTCCAGTTCCAGGACTTCAGGCTCATTCCACCAGGGCACAGGCTGCGTCCTGGGCTGAATGTCAGCTGGTGGAGCCACAGGAAATCTGCCAGGCAGCAACGCTTTTAGCAAGCGTTGCTGGCTGGATGTTTAGGATCTGGACCAAGCCGGTTTTGGCAAGAATGTGTTACGAGTGCGTCTTTCGGGTTCCCGCTCAGTTTAGGGAGGCTTGGGTACAATTCCATGTCTCTGGACTGATTTGGGGGATGATAAGGAAAGGAAAATTGCATCTTACCCGCTAATTTTCTTCCCTTGAGTCCTACAAATCAGTTCAGAATCCCGCACTGGATTTTTTTTAAAGATCGCTCTATGCTGTTTGTAAATAGATCAGATGTTGCTTTCTTTGGTGTTCAACTTTCTTTACCTAACAGTGGGACTCAAGGAATGAAAATTAGGAGGTAAGAATCAATTTTCCTAAACTTCTTTCTCCTCGCCTATACTTACCTTCTTTTTCTCTTCCCCTTTTATCTTCTTTCCCTCCTCACAACCTTTTCCCTTCCACTTTTGCACATCTTGTCCTTGTTTAAACTCTCCTGTGTTTTTTTTTTCTTCTCATGCTCATGGGTCATGTCTGTTCTCTTCCCTGCCCTGCGCTGGCCACGGTTGTCTCTGTCAGAGACCAGAAAGAGGCTATTGCCCTTCTCTCTTCCTTCCCTCCACCCAGGGCCTGATCAGTCTGCTCCCTCACTGTCTCCCCTCAGAAGTCATGATTAGATGTGCACCTTCCCTTCTCTAAAAGCCATATCGGAAATATTTCCTACATCAGAAGAAATGACTTATGTGTTCTCAAAAGTTCATTTATAATCATATTGGGGAACTCTCCGGATTTCTCTCAGTCTCAGGGAATTCGCATCATTGCTTAAACTCCGGGGAAACACTAGAAAGCACCTGGCCTCTCTGTTTACAGCCCCAACCACACTCAGTCACAGGCCGATGCAGTAACCTATGCGTTAAAACCAGACCCGGATTTAGTATTTGGCAACAATTTTAAAGGTGACAAATATCCAAGCCAAACAGACGCCTGCTGCTCCTTGTTTTAAAGCCATGTGCTGGCACAGCTTGAAAGGGCTGCTACCGTAGTACTCTGCCTATGAGTGCCAAAATCTTAAATCCGGTCCTGGTTAAAACAGTGTGCTGAAATTCAGCACACGTTTTCTTAACGTTAGAATTTTGTTAACTCCCAGTCCAGCAAAGCTAACGCTATGTTAATGCATCGGGAGTTAAAATGTGCGGATACCAAATTAAAATGACCATTCAGCACAGGCTGAACACACATTTTAACTTGGGAGGGATAGGAGGCGGGGGAGCCGCCATGGAGTGCTAGTATTACCTGTCAATCTCCTAGTACTTTCTCCAATTTGAGGAAGAGAGGACGATAAGCAATGACACAAACTTATGCCACTGAATTTCAAAGTTGTTGCAAACTGGTGGAGGGGCAATAATACTCCAGGCACTGCTATATATAGTCCTGACCCTGAACAAACTACCAGTCCCGACATGCACTTTGCTGATCTGCTCCTGCAGATGTTATTTATCAGAGTGGCGTTTGCTATCAAAGGGGCAACAGGAGAGTCCAAGGCAAGAATCCATCGAGGTACATTGGGCTGGCTTTGTATACACCAGAGATCTGAAGGGAGGTGGCTACGGCTGCACAGGCCACGCTGTCTGTTTCCCTTCCAGGAGCGGCAGATCTTTACTTTTGGGAGGGAGGCATTTCCCCTTTAAGAGCATGCCTCATCGATCAGGTCTTCCAGGGACTGGAGCGCTGCACCTATATCGAGGTGGATTAAAGGGGGGGCAGAGAACCTACCTGCGTCCGCCAGAGCTTTCCATTTCAAATCTTTTACCGCTGAGACAAAAAAAACCAAAACAAAACCCTACCTCCTCGTAAATTACCTCCACCTTTTCCTCCGTTCAATTCTGTCTGTGAACAATGGGTGTCGCGGCAGAAAGCATGCGACACCTCCCCCCCGAGAATGTCACAGTGCAGATCCCTTCTCAGCTGACCTTCCCACCTTCTCACCGGTAACGGGCGATCTCAGGCCACTTCTGACACAGAGGCGGGAAATTTTACTGCACCTCTGACCAGGAGTAAAGTTTCCAGCGTTAAGAAAATGCGAGTTAAGCTAGTGCACCTCTCTGCTTTAGGGAGCAATGCTTAATGCTCTCATTAGCATGGAATTTCCATGGGAAGGTGCTAAGTTGACCACACATTTTCCAAGGCACATTTTCTGTGCACAAAACTCCTTGCTGCATGGGCAGTAGGTCTTACAAACAGAAAATTCGCATTCAAGAGCAGGTAAAACTGTGTGGCCAGAACATCGCCGGCCTTTAAGCCTGCAGGGTACAGAAGAGGAGGGGCTAGTCTGGAGCAGACACTGCAAGCAGCATCTGGGGAGAAACTATAAGGCAGAGCTGGGCCTACAGCTGTAGCTCCAGGACTTGGGATTCAGATGAGAGTAGAGAGGGAGCACTGGGCAAAGAGCTGTCACTTGGGGGGGGAACAAAGAGAGTGCTGGAGACAGCCAGGGAGAACTGAAGAATGCTGGGGTCATTCCTGGAGAGGGGAAAAGTGGTGGTGGTAGTGATGGCAGCTGAGATATTAGCAGGGAGTGGATGGAATAGAGAAAATTGATATGCTTTATTCTTTCCCTTTAACCCCAGCTAATCAACAGCATCTTAAAGGTGACCAGAACTCAGAAGTTCCTAGGAATGACAATATTTTGTAATAATTCTAATGTGATCCAATGAAAGCCATCACAGCTTGCAGAGAATTAAGTTTATTCTAGGAGCCATACATAAGAACATAAGATATTCCATACTGGGTCAGACCAAGGGTCCATCAAGCCCAGTGACCTGTTTCCAACAGGCAAGTACCCAGATATTAGATAGATCACAAGCTACTATTGCTTATTTATTACCGTAAAAGCAGTTTATGGATTTTTCTTCTAGGAACTTATCCAAACCTTTTTTAAACCCAGATACACTAACTGCTGTAACCACATCCTCTGGCAGTGAATTCCAGAGCTTAACTATGAGCTGAGTGAAAAAAATTTTTTTTTCAATTTGTTTTAAATGAGCTACTTGTTAACTTCATGGAGTACCCCCCTGGTCATTCTAATATCTGAGAGAGTAAATAACCAATTTACATTAACTTGTTCAAGTTCTTTCATAATTTTGTAGACGTCTATCATATTCCCCCTCAATAATCTCTTCTCCAAACTGAACAGCATTTAATTTCTTTAGCCTTTCCTCATAGGGCAGCCATTCTATGCCCCTTATCATTTTGGTCGCCCTTCTCTGCACTTTCTCCAGTGTAGATATATCCTTTTTGAGATGCGGTGACCAGAATTGCACACAGTATTCAAGGTGTGGTCTCACCGTGGAGTGATATAGAGGCATTAAGACATCCTTTTTTATTTGCCATTCCCTTCCTAATAATTCCTAACATTATGTTTGCTTTTTTGATCGCCACAGTGCACTGAGCTGACAATTTCAATGTATTATCTACTTTGACGCCTAGATCTCTTTCCTGGGTGGTAACGCCTAATATGGAACCTAACATTGTGTAACTACAGCAAGTGCTATTTTTCTCTATATGCATCACCTTGCAATTGCCACATTATATTCATCTGCCATATGGATGCCCAATCTTGTAGTCTCGCAAGGGCCTCCTGCATTTTATCACAATCTGCTTGTGATTCAACTACTATGAATAATTTTGTGACATCTGTAAATTTGATCACCTCACTCGTACCACTTTCAAGATCATATTAAATAGCACTGGGCCAAGTTCAGATCCCGGAGGCTCTTTACTGTTTACCTTTTTCCACTGTGAAAACAGACCATTTAATCCTACTCTCTGTTTTCTGTCTTTTAACCAGTTTGCAATCCACAAAAGGACACTGGCTCCTATCCCATGACATTTTAGTTTTTTCAGAAGCTTCTCATAAGTTTCTTTGTCAAATGCCTTCTGAAAATCTAAATACACCACATCTTCTGGTTCACCTTGATCCACATGTATATTCTGGTTTTGCAGTTGATCCAGAACTTGGCAGCCAGATTGATTGATGGATCATCATTGCATGAGCACATTGCTCCAGTCTGAGCTGGAGATTGAAGTTCAAAGCTTTAACCCTGGTTGGAAGGCTCTTGATGGAATTGCACCAGCTTGTTTTGCTTCATCAAGAGCAGGTAATTGTAAAAAGTATGTTTGGACCACCCTACCCATACTTTATGATCATCTGGTCAGCATATGGTAGAAATTCTTTCGTTAGCATATGCGCACCTGGCGACTTCACATAGCCGGATTTTTAGCATCGCTGGGCCCATTTTATGGAATGATTTACTTTATTTATTTATTTAACACTTTTCTATACCGACCTTCAAGGTTAAAAGACCCTATCAGATCGGTTTACATCGAATTGGGGGACTGAACCAAAGACAATAGTTTAAACAGGAAAAACAAAGTTACATTAAACAAGGATAGTAAACTTTAGTTCATCAGATCAGACAATGATTGGCTCCACTTTCATAAATTGCTGAAAACTCACCTTTTCAGGCAGGCATTTACTGACAGATCATGACCCAGCAGGTTTTGTTTTTAGTTTTAAGTATAGTTTTTGGTTTTTAAGAATTTTATTTTTTTGTCTTTATGATTTTGATATGTGAAGTTTCATGTGTTGTGAGTTGTTATTGTACTGTAATTTTGCTTTGTATTATTATTGTTTTACTATGTGTGTAAGTTTGTCATCTGCTGAGATCCGTAGATTGATGGAATACAAATTTTTTAAATAAATAGATTTGCCCCTTCAAAAAAAATAGCAGATTTATGAGGCAAGACTTCCCTTGGGTAAATCCATGCTGGCTGTGTCCCATCAAACCATGTCTATCTAAATGTTCTGTGTTTTTATTCTTTATAATAGTTTCCATGATTTTTCCCAGCACTGAAGTCAGGCTCACTGGTCTGTGGTTTCTCGGATCACCCCTGGAGCCCTTTTTAAATATCAGTGTTACATTGGCCAACTTCCAGTCTTCAGGTACAACAGATGATTTTGACAATAGGTTACAAATTACTAATAGATCTGAAATTTCACTTTTGAGTTCTTTCAGAACCCTGGAGTGTATATTATCTGGTCCAGGTGATTTGCTACACTTCAGTTTGTCAATCTGGCCTACTGCATCTTCTAGGTTCACCGTGATTTGGTTCAGTTCATCTGAACATCACCTTTGAAACTGTCTCCAGAATGGGTATCTCCCCAGCATCCTCATCAGTAAACACTGAAGCAAAGAATTAACTTAGTTTTTCCATGATGGCTTTATCTTCCCTAAGTGCCCTTTAACCCCTCAATCATCTATCGGTCCAACTGAGTCCTTGCAGGCTTCCTGCTTTGAATATATTTTTTAAAGTTTTAATTAGGAGTTTTTGCCTCTATAGCCAAATTCTTTTCAAATTCTCTCTTAGTCTGTCTTATCAGTGTTTTACATTTATCTTGCCAATGCTTATGCTTTTTCCTATTTTCTTCAGATGGATCCTTTTTCCAATTTTTGAATAAAGAACTTTTGGCTAAAATAGCCTCTTTCACCACACTTTTTAATCATGCTAGCAATTGTTTGGCCTTCCTTCAACCTTTCTTAATGCAGAGAATACATCTGGTCTGCGCTTCTAAGATTGTATTTTTTAACAATGTCCACGCCTTGTACACTGTTAACCTTTGTAGCTGCACCTTTCAGTTTTTTCCTAACTATTTTTCTCATTTTATCAAAGTGTTTCTTTTGAAAGTTTAGTGTTAGAGCCATGGATTTACTTATTGTCCCCCTTCCAGTTTTTAATTCAAATTTGATCATGTTATGATCACTATTGCCAAGCGGCCCCACCACTGTTACCTCTTTCACTAAATCCTGCACTGCACTAAGAATTAGATCTAAAATAGCTGTTATAAATCTGCTGTTGCGGGCTTCTGAAGGAGGGAGGAGTTAGCAATCTGTTAGGAAAGCTCTGATGTTAGTTAGACTGCAGAGTAGCAATTTGTTATTATTGGCTCCTAAGGAGGAGGAGTCAGCAATCTTGTAGTGTCTCAGATATCGTCTTGCTAAGGAGTAGCAATCTGTAATGAATCTGATATAGTTGTGGGTGGATCCCTGGGCCGATGGCAGATGACCACGCCCCGGGAGGATATCCCGAAAGGGACCACCGGCTAGGCTTGAGTATGGAGACAGACACATATTAGTTCTTTTATTAAACAGGTTTTTGAAACCACCAGAGGTGGCAGTAGTCAGCTGATATGCCCGGCAGGGCTGTAGTCCCTCAGGTACTGGAACAGCAATCCCAGGATGGCTGAGCTGTTGAGAAACTATAGAAAGTGAGTAGGTAGAGTAGGCAGAGTTCATGAACAGAACTAGATGACAAAACTCATGTAAGGTCTCAAGGAAGCTCAGGAGCTGGAAAGGTTTAGGCCCTCCAGGAGCGAGTACCTGGTTCCAGGGAAAGCTCTGAGAGAGCGATGGTAACTCACAATTGTTTGTAGCAGCAATAGCTTCCAGGCAGTAGAGAATCTTCAGAGTGTCCAGGAACATGGGCCTTCGAGGAGCGAGTACCGGTTCCTATCTGTAATCTGAAAGAAAAGAAAAAGAGCGAGGCCCCCCGAGGAACGGGTACCTCTGGTAAGTCCGAGGAGGCAGAGTAGCTTGGATAGCAGAAGCAAGTCCAATGATAATCCTTGCTAACTCAGTTTCTTAGCGAAATAGAGACCTTTAAATATTGGAAGCGGATGATGTCATCTCAGGGGGACGCCCCTGAGGTTCGCACTCTTGCTGGTACTTCAATCAGAGCGCGTGCACCCTAGGTCTTCAGGCAACACAGCGGATCTGCAACGTCGAGCCGGTACAGGGACGCCAGAGGGAGACAGCATGGAGATGCTGCGGCAGCCAGCTGTCCATCAGACCCGGAGGGAGTCGCCACAGAGGTAAAGAGGGCGGAGTGAGGAAGTCGAGCAGCGATGGTCGCAACAGTGCCCCCCTTCAAAGGGCGATCTCCTTTTCGGGTACCAGGCTGAGGTTTGGAAGGATGTGCGAGGTGGAACTGATGAAGCATCTCTTTGTCCAAGATATTGGTCTGAGGCTCCCAAGAGATTAAATCAGGGCCAAAACCCTCCCATATCAGAAGGTATTCAAAAGTCTTGCCCCTTTTTCAAACATCCAGAATCTCTTTGATCTTAATTTCTAAGTCGTCTTCTGCATTGATGACAGTGGATCTTGAGATTTGGAAGAATCTTGCAGAGTGTTATTGATGATATCAGCAGCAATGGAGATCTTCAGGAGAAGTGGCGATGTAAAGGAATGTCCAAGCCCTCTTCAGGTGGTGATTCTCCAGGAGATGTTGCTGGATATGAGTTGATGGCATTGCCAGCAGATACAGTCTGGCTGGTTGCCAAGAGTATCTTCTTGGGGTCTAGAGATATTGAAGAATATTCATTAGGTATAGTATCGTCTTCGTCTCGAGGTATTGAAGAACATTCACTAGGTATTGTATCGTCTTCGCCTCGACATATTGAAGAACATTCACTGGGTATAGTATCGTCTTCTCTTCCCCCAAAGCAAAAGTCTGCACCAGCTGACGACCCTGATGGTAGGGAAAAGCCCTTCTGGAGATTTTCTTCCATGTTTTCCGAAGTTGCTTTATTCTCAAAAGCTGAGAGAAGATGTAAAATTCAGCAGCAACAAATAGCTGCTATGGATGTCACTGAGGCTTCAGCGGAAGTGGCGATATTGGGGTACGTCCAAGATCCACTTCTAGAGATGGTGGCATTACCAGCGGAAACAGACTAGTTGGTTGCCAGAGATATCTTCTTCGGATCTGTTATGTGCTGTGGCTCATCAGACACATCCTCCGAATGGATGGAACGTGACAGATATCTCCAAGTTTATAATCCGTGAATGCGGATAGATGTTGAACACCTTTGAGCCAAGGTGAACGTAGAAGGCGCTATGAATATCAGCAGCCATGAGTTGAACTGCCGTGGACGTCACTGAGATCTTCAGGAGAAGTGGCGATGTAAAGGGTGTTTTTGATGCTTAGTGCAGAATAAAGAATCAAGAATCCTTGGTGTTTACCCGAGTCCATCAGGGCAGAAGTCTGAACTGTAGCCGGTTCGCAGATCACAGAAACCGGAAGAGAGGGCGGAGGAGAAAACGCAGTATGGCCCAAGAACAGTCCTCCCATGGGACTTAGGCCCATCCGTTTCCTGGACGAATGGGGCATGTAGAGACATCATGGCCGGCTGACCACAGTACATGCACAGGCCGTGTTTCTTCCGAAATCTTCTCTCCTTGGAGGTCACGTGTCCATGACCAAGTTGCATCGGTTCATCGTTATTAGCAGCAAAAGTTACTGTTACCATCTGAGGTGTAGTGGTAGTACTAGCCTGTTTCAATCCAGGTAACACCTTAGGCCGGAGTTCCTTCACCTTGTCTCAGAGCCAGTGATCAATCCGAGTGGCCAAGGTTATTAATTCGTTCAGCGAGTCAGGTGTCTGGCCAGTGGCCAGCTCGTCCTTCAAGCGGATATCCAGGCCTCTGCAGAAGAGTGTCTTAAGACATTTGGAGTCCCAGCGAAGTTCTGCTGCAAGAGTCTTGAATTCTATGGCGAATTCAGCCAGTGATCTGTTGCCTTGCTTCAAGTCCACCAAAGCAAAACCGGCAACAGAAATACGAGCAGGGTCATCAAAGATGGATTGAAACAAGTCCATAAATCCTTCTATGTCCTGCAAAATAGGGTCCTTGCATTCCCACAAGGTAGATACCCACGACAGGGCTCTCCCATCCAAGTATGACAGGATATAGGTGGTCTTCGAAAGAGCCGTGGGAAATAAAGTTGGCTGTAAGGTGAAGTGCATGCAGCACTGGTTTAGAAAGCCCCGTGTCTTCTGGATTTCTCCGGAAAAGTGTATAGGAGCCGCCAGTGGTACAGCAGTCTTTAAAGTTACCTCCTGTAACTGACCTTCTTGGTTAGAAGCTGTGCCTTGTATCTTCTGTGTGTGTAGCTGATGAAATCCTGCATTACGTTTCTCCAAAGTTTCTTGCTGCTCTGAGATGTGTTGGGCCAGGCCCAGTATAGCCTGCAAGGCGGAGAGATGTGCTGGATCCATGGAGTTATTCGCATACCATAGCTAAGCCGGATCCACTGGAATTAACAACATCCCATAGTTTTAATCCGGATCCACTGGAGTTAACAACCCATATTTTAAGCCGAATCCACTGGAGTTAACAACATCCCATAGTTTAAGCCGGATCCACTGGAGTTAACAGCATCCCATATTTTAAGCCGGATCCAATGGAGTTAGCAATCTGTTATGACTGACTACAGGAGTTAGCAATCTTGTTAAAATCTGTGTTGCGGAGTCCTGAAGGAGGGAGGAGTTAGCAATCTGTTAGGAAAGCTCTGATGTTAGTTAGACTGCGGAGTAGCAATCTGTTATTATTGGCTCCTAAGGAGGAGGAGTCAGCAATCTTGTAGTGTCTCAGATATCGTCTTGCTAAGGAGTAGCAATCTGTAATGAATCTGATATAGTTGTGGGTGGATCCCTGGGCCGATGGCAGATGACCACGCCCCCGGGAGGATATCCCGAGAGGGACCACCGGCTAGGCTTGAGTATGGAGACAGACACACAGTTCTTTTATTAAACAGGTTTTTGAAACCACCAGAGGTGGCAGTAGTCAGCTGATATGCCCGGCAGGGCTGTAGTCCCTTAGGTACTGGAACAGCGATCCCAGGATGGCTGAGCTGTTGAGAAACTGTAGAAAGTGAGTAGGCAGAGTTCATGAACAGAACTAGATGACAAAACTCATGTAAGGTCTCAAGGAAGCTCAGGAGCTGGAAAGGTTTAGGCCCTCGAGGAGCGAGTACCTGGTTCCAGGGAAAGCTCTGAGAGAGCGATGGTAACTCACAATTGTTTGTAGCAGCGATAGCTTCCAGGCAGTAGAGAATCTTTAGAGTGTCCAGGAACATGGGCCCTCGAGGAGCGAGTATCGGTTCCTATCTGTAATCTGAAAGAAAAGAAAAAGAACGAGGCCCCCGAGGAGCGGGTACCTCTGGTAAGTCCGAAGAGGCAGAGTAGCTTGGATAGCCGAAGCAAGTCCGATGACAATCCTTTCTAACTCAGTTTGTTAGAGAAATAGAGACCTTTAAATATTGGAAGCGGATGACGTCATCTCAGGGGGGGAGTTCAATTTCCATATGTGGTAGTAGAGAGTGGATTGAGGGACAGAGCTGAAGAATGCATGTAAAGAGAAGGATGGAGCTCAAGTCCCATACAGAGAGGGGGTGGGGCTGGAGAGTACAGGGAGGGAGAGGGGCAGAGATCAATTTGCATATCACCTATGCAGGTGCAGAGCAACTTTCCTCTTTATTATCATTAGATAAGAAGTGCCAGGCTAGGTCAGACCAAGGTCCATTGAGCCTAGCACCCTATCTCCAATGGCCAGATCCCAAATAGTTGATCTGTTTCACTCCCAGAGATAAGGGTCATGATGGCTTTCCCAAGTCTACCTGGTTAATAATTGTTTATAGACTTTTTCTTCAGGAACTTGTCCAACCCTCTTTTAAACCCTACTATGTTGATCACATTCTCCAGCAACAGATTCCATAGCTTGATTGTGCACTGAATGAAAAAATACTTCCTATGATTTGTTTGTTTTTTTTTTTTTTTTAAATATAAAATTTTTATTGACAGCCAAATAAAACAATAAAACAGGAGAGTAACCAGACAGTCAATAAGCATTTCAAACTATATAACCCCCAGAATTCCACTCCCCCGCTAGAACAAGTACAGTAGTATCAGAGGTACAAGAACATAAGACCACTACATGATGGTATGTGGGAAAATGTGTAACACAGATATGATTTCACAAAGCATAGCCGGATAGTATGCCAAGAGTATCACAGGCCAAATAAACTCAATCAAAGACCACCCGGAAGCCGCGTAGTCTCGTCCACGGGCTCCAATGAGGTAGGAGTGCCTCAAGTACGTCCGGCAGAGTCCCGAGCATTTAACCATATGATAAAAGGTTCCCAGGTACGACTATGGGCTGGCAGACGATCATGACGGAGGGCAGTGAGATGTGCCATCCGGTAGCACAAGTGCAACCGATGAATCACAGCAGGTATAGACGGAAGACATGGTAGTTTCCACGCTTTAGCAATTTCACACCAGGCAGCAATATAGACCTGGGTTACGAAAGATTGCATAGGTTTAGAGAGAGCCTCATTGGGTATAAGGAGCAAGACCTGAGCGGGATACAATGGGAGAGCAAGACCAGTAACATCTTGTAGCCAGGTTTGCAAAGCATTCCAGAAAGGCTGTGCCAGAGGACACGTCCACCAAATGTGGAAGAACGAGCCCACCTGCCCACACCTCCTCCAACATTGCTCTGAAACATGGGGATACATAGCATGCAATCGCACTGGGGTCAGATGCCACCTATATAATAACTTATAACAATGTTCTTGAATGACAGAGGAGACAGAGCTTTTAGCAGTTTGCTGAAAAACAATATCCCAGGTGTCCTCCGTGAGTTCCTCCCCCAGATCAGTAGCCCAAGCCCGCAAGTGAGAGAAAGCATAAGGGGAAGGCGCACTCAAAATAGAATATAGTTTGGAGATAACTCCAGTCAGCTTATTAGCGTACGCACAATATGTTTCAAATAAAGAAACAGTAGGCCGTATCGCCTGAACAGCAGACAACCCATGCAGAAAATGTCGTATTTGAGCCAAGCCTAAGAAATCCTGGGGACACCCACCCAGCCGGTCTTGGAAATCCCCAGAGGACATCAAGGAACCCTCCTTCCAAAAATGACCTATAGTAAATAAGCCTTTAGGGGCCCAAGTGGAAGAGAGCCGGGAAGTGTAGCCAGCTGGGAAACCAGTATTATGAAAAAGAAAAGAGGATTGGTGATATGGAAAGGGACCCACCAGAGTGCCCTTCCATTGAAACCAATTAGTAATTGTGTTTTGTAAAGCCATGGGCATAAAATCAAGAAGTCTCCAAGTGGATTTAGGTTGCCAAAATAGAGCTGGTAGTGGCATCTCCCCAATCATTGCATTTTCTAAACGCACCCATTGCTTCAGGTCATTAGTATAGTATGTTGCAACAACCGCCCTCAGGTGGGCTGCCCCATGATACCATTGGAGATTAGGAACTCCTCTACCCCCATGTTGACGACGGTGATATAAAACAGCCCTCGACACCCTAGGGGGCCTCCTATTCCAAATATAGTCAAAAAACTTCTTTTGCCATACCTTAAGGATCGCTTTAGGAACTAAAATGGGCAAAGTAGAGAACAAGTATAATAAGCGTGGTAGTACATTCATTTTCAAAATCGCTATACGCCCCATCCACGAGAAGAACTCCCTACTCCAATTGTGGAGATCCCGGTCAATTTTCTTCCATAACGGAGTATAGTTATAATTAAAGAGTTCCGACAACTGTGCTCCTATCTGAACCCCCAAATATTTAATGGATTGTGTTGCCCACCTAAAGGGAAAGGATCCAGATATACGTTCCACTTCCAAAGCTGGCAGGGTAAGGTTAAGCAGCTCCGACTTATCATGATTGACCCTGAAGCCAGCCACTTTGTGGAAGGCTTCCAACTCCTCCACGACCGCTGATAAAGAAGCATAGGGATTAGTCAAAGTGAAAAGAACATCGTCCGCAAAGAGGGACATTTTGCAGTGAATGCCTTCTAATTGCACCCCAGTGATTGCAGTTGAACGCCTCACCTTAGTAGTCAAGGGCTCCAAAAAGAGTGCAAATAGCATAGGTGAAAGGGGGCAACCCTGCCTCGTGCCCCTCTGAATATCAAAACAAGAACTGTAGCCTCCATTCACTTTCACCCGCGCCCGAGGTTTATCATATAGTGCGCGCACCCATTGTTGGAAAAAGGGGCCAAATCCCAATTTCTGCAGGACATGAAAAAGAAAAGGCCAGTGAACAAGGTCAAAGGCCTTTTCAGCATCAATAGCCAATAAGACCGCCGGAATTTGTTTGCTCTGCACCCAGTCAACAATATCAATAACCTTCCGAATATTATCACTAGCCATCCTAGAAGGGACAAAGCCGACCTGATCATTATGAATCAGGCCCGGCAATACGGCCTTGAGACGTTCGGCTAAGATGCGAGCCAGCAGCTTTAAATCGATATTTATCAAAGATATGGGTCGGTAAGAACCACACAATTCGGGGTCCCTACCCGGTTTAGCTAAAACAGTAATTCCAGCAACATTAGCATTGCAAGCCAGTCCCATAGGACCTCGCAAGGAGTTAAACATATCAGTCAAGGGCCCAACTAACGTGGGTGCTAGTTTTTTGTAATAGACCCCCATGAAACCATCGAGACCCGGAGCCTTTCCAGCCTTCAGCAATTTGATAGCATAATGGACTTCCATGACTGTTATGGGAGCCCCCACCTGATTTGTTGCTCAGGCGTCAGAGTGGGCAGGTCAACCTGTGCCAGATAAGCCTCAATGTCCCCTTCCCGTATAGTTGAGTCTACCCCATATAAAGCGGCGTAAAACTCCGCAAAACACTGGCGTATAGCATCTGAAGACGTACAGGCATCCCCTCCCGCACTCCTAATCTGAGTTACATTGTTTTGTGCCAATACTTTCTTAAGGCGACGAGCCAATAGGCGCCCCGCCTTATCACCCTCTTCAAAAAACTGTTGTTTGGTAATTTCCATAGCCAAAGCTATAGCCTCAGAATCCAGAGCACTCAATTCTGCCCGAGCCCTATTGAGCTGATGATATATCTTAGGACACTGAGTGGCTTGGTGTTGCAACGACAAGCGTGTGATAGCAGTATGCAAGGAAGCCCGCTGTTCTCCTTTCTTTTTCTTACAGTAAGAGGCTTGCGAGATAAGGAGCCCCCTAGCAACAGCCTTAGAGCATTCCCAAACCACGGTGGGTGTACTTTCACTGGAGGTATTTAACTGAAAGTAGGACTGTAAGCTATCAGCTAAATTAGATAAGAACCCCTTATCCTTCAATAACGACTCATTCAGTCTCCAAAATCTTTGCCCCTGAGAAGGGGTGGGAGCACTGAGCGCAAGGGTGATTGGCAAGTGATCTGTCCAGGTAATCGGATCTATCCCAGCTTCAGTCACTCTATTCAGCACATGAGCGTCCATTAAAAAGAAATCAATCCGAGAATATGAGTGATGGACCTGGGAATAATATGAGTATGATCGTGAGTGAGGGTATCTCCTACGCCAGACATCGTGAAGGTCCCACTTCTCAATCAGGGAGTGCAGAGAGGAGCGTGCTATTCGGGAGGCAGAGGAAACCTGGGCAGAATTATCCAGTGAGGGATGGAGGGTAAGATTAAAGTCCCCCCCTATTATCAGGAGGCCAGCTGCATGTTGTAACAATAAAGCATCTAGGGCAGGGGTCGGGAACCCATGGCTCGCGAGCCAGATATGGCTCTTTTGAGGGCTGCATCTGGCTCGCAGACAAGTGTCGCCATACTTCGCGGTTCCCCGCTGACCCAGCTGCTCCCCGGTCCTCCGCCGCCCGGGCTTAAAATGCTGTCAGCCCGGGCGGAACGCGGCAGGACAGCTGGAGTCAGCGGCACCGGCGTGCTCTCTTCTCCTCCCCCCCCCCCGCGGCCCGGAAGAGGAAGTGGAGAGCATCGGGTGCCTGCGCGGGAAGAAGAGACCACACTAGCGTGGTCTCTTCTTCCGCGCAGGCACCCGATGCTCACCACTTCCTCTTCCGGGCCGCGGGGGGGGGAGGAGAAGAGAGCACGCCGACTGGAGTCATCCGGGTGCCTGCGCGGGAGTCATCGGGTGTCAGCGCTGGAGTCATCGGGTGCCTGCGCGGGTCTTCCCGCGCAGGCACCCGATACTCTCCACTTCCTCTTCCGGGCCGCGGGAAGAAGAGAGCACGCCGGTGCTCTCTTCTTCCCGCGGCCCGGAAGAGGAAGTGGAGAGCATCGGGTGCCTGCGCGGGAAGAAGACTGCAGCGCGGCTCGGAGGAAAATGAAAATCTTCAACCGCGGCCGATGGGACTCCGCCTTCGCCTCCGCGAGGGCTGAAAATGAAGGAGGTTAGTGTTGGGAGGAGGCTGCTGCTGCCGCGAGTTCCCGGGGGGGGGGGGGGGAAGGGGGAGAGAGAGAGTGAATGAATGAGCGAGCAAGCATGTGTGTTTGAGATCCTGTGTGTGTGAGTGAGAGATTGCATGTATGTGAATGATTGAGAGCCTGTATATGTGAAAGAGAGTATGTCTGTGATTGAGAGCCTGCCTGTGAGAGAGAGAGCATGAATGTAAGTTTACCATTGGGAACCTGTATGTGTAAGTTTGTGATTGAAAACCTGTTTGTGTGAAAGAGTATGTGTGTATGATTGAGATCCTTTGTGTGTGAGAGAGATCATGTGTATGTATGATTAAGAGCCTGTGTGTATAAGTAAGAGAGAGATCATGTGTGTCTGACAGCTGGTTTAGGTGATGGAGCATGTGAGTATGTGATTGAGAGCCTGTGTTTAAATGAGAGAGAGAGAGACCATGTGTGTCTGTGTGATTGAGAGCTGATTTAGGTGAGGGAGCATGTGAGTATGTGATTGAGAGCCTGTGTTTAAATGAGAGAGAGAGACCATGTGTGTATGTGTGTGATTGAGAGCTGATTTAGGTGAGGGAGTATGTGATTGAGAGCCTGTGTGTAAATGAGAGAAAGAGAGGACATGTTTGTAAGCATGTGAATGAGAGTCTGTGTGTGAGAGAAAAAGACAGCATGTATTTATGTGATTGAAAGCCTGTGTGTGTGTAAGCGTGAAAAGATAGACAGCATGTGTGTAAATGTGTAATTAAGAGCCTATATAAGTGAGAGAGAAAAAACATTTGTATATGTGAGTGACTGAGAGCATGTGTGTATAGGTGTGTCATTGAGAGCCAGTGTGAGAGAGAGCGCTGGTATGTGACTGAGAGAGGAGAAAGTTCCAAGCAAACCACCCCACCTCCTGCTAATTCAGAACAATCTCAGGACACCTGGATATCAAACGTTCCCAGGTATGCAGAGCAAAAAAATTTTTGTATCCTTATTATTTTTCATTACTGGATCTTTGTGTCTGCTATTTTGAAATATTTTGTTGGTATCTGGAAATGTTTTATATGAGTTTTTAATTATTGGATATTCCACTCATCAGCTGTTTCGAAATATGTTCTTTTTGTTAGTACAGTTTTACTGCTGATGATTTTATATTTCTTGATTTGTTTTATAAGGATGTGTGATGTTTCTTTTTTCCTTTGTTACACTGCATACAGAGACTCTGGCTTGTTGCAGTTTCCAATTCAGTTTTTGTCTGCATGCTTCTTGTTATGCGTTTTGGTCTCTTTATTCTATGTTAGGTGAGGGACAGCACGTGATTCAGGTGAGGTTTTCTGCTGGCGTGTAGTTTCTGTGTAGGACTCTATAGCAGCCTGACTTGGTCCGTTTTCCTAATAGGAGATGTATTGGTGTCTTAAGGCCTGGTGTAATATTTTCAGAGACTTATTGTACTTTAAAAGTGTGATCTTACATAAAATGCACACATTTACTTGTATTTAGTTTTAAACATATTGTATGGCTCTCATGGAATTACATTTTAAAATATGTGGCGTTTATGGCTCTCTCAGCCAAAAAGGTTCCTGACCCCTGATCTAGGGCCTGAAAAAAAGGACCCTGGCTCGTATTTGGGGCATAAATAGACAGCAAAGTCCACACTTCCCCACCCACGCGCAGCTTAAGGAGCACATACCGCCCTTGGGGATCAGCCACAAATGAAAGAACCTCATGCTGAAAATCCTTGGCCAAGAGTATACCCACCCCTGCATACCGGGAATCCCTTGTGCTGGCTGCCAGAAACTTATGAGGGAATTGCCGATAGGCAATAAGGCGCTCATATCGTTTACGAAGATGGGTTTCCTGAAGGAACCCGAGAGAGGCCCCGCTAGCCACTAACTCCCGCTCCAGGAGTGATCGTTTCTGTGGGTGATTGAGACCCTTGACATTGAGAGAAATCATACTTAATATACCTGCCATTCTCCTAGCTATAAAGATTCATTGAACAAAATGTCCCACAAGACCCCAATACAAAAGGAGTGTAACCTGAGATACCTGAAAAAACATACATACACCCCAATAGTGGAAACATTCCCATCCCCCCCACCCCCCGCCCCCTCCCCCTTCCCCCCATCCAACCATCAAACGGGATGGGCAACACCATAAGTGGGGGGAGCCCCCTACCCACGAGAACAGATACCAAGCAATGCTTCCCCCCAAATCAGTAGAACAGATAGCATGAAGTAGAAAATAAACCTGCAAACTTGCAAACCACACAAAGTCCAGAAGATTATCTTGACTTCCAAGTCTCCAAAATAGGAAAAATACCACGGAAGTGGTAATGATAGACAATACTGCCTACATGTCATCCAGTTCACAGAGAAGGCTGTTGTCCCAATAGTTAATCAGCCTTGGTCAGAGAGAGCCTTCTGAGAATCCTCCGAGTGCCTCCTCAATCGCCTGCCCCCCTTGCCCACTCTACGCCAACGCGGAGTGTCTGCCAGCCGTTGAGACTTAGGGGGTGGTTGCACTAGGCAAATATTGGGATGAAAACCTGCTGTTTCCAGCGCAGCCACAGCTTCGCTCTGTGTCTTGACCCGAAGGTTGGCTCCCTTGGCAGTAAATTGTAATCCAAAAGGAAAGGTCCACCGGTATCGAATATTCTCCTTTCTGAGAAAGGCAGTAACATCTCTCAACTCGAACCTTTTCCGGAGTGTGGAGGAGGCTAGGTCTTGGAATACAGAAATAGAGTGTCCCTCCCACATCCACACATTTTGCTTCCTTGCGGCATCCAGTACAGCGGTCTTCTGAAGGAAACTATGGAAGCAGAGCACTATATCTCTAGATTGAGCCTCAGGTCTAGAGCCCAGGGCCCTGTGCGCCCTTTCAAGCCTAATGTCCACATTACCAGCAGTAGGGTTTTCTTCAGGGGGAGAGCCACTCGATAAAAGAAAGCGGCAGATCCGCACTGCCACCTCAGAGGCATTTAGGTAGGAGGGAGCCTCCGGTACCCCACGTATGCGAATATTACACCGCCTGGAGCGGTTTTCTAAATCTTCAAGCTTGTCTTCCATCCCCGAGATTGTGCTCTCCGTGTGATCCTGTTTTTGTTGCAGCGTGCGCAGGGCCTCGGCATGGGTTTCTGTCCTCAGATCTACTTCATCAACCCGCCGCCCCAGGGCCGCAAAATCCTCCCGCAATTCAGAAATGGAGGCTAGTAGGTCTTTCTTATGCGATTTCAAATCGGAGCGGAATTCCACGAACCAGCCCCGTATTTCGTCCCGGAGCTGGGAGATAAGGGCCGGGGGCTCAATTTCCGCACGATCCGCACTACTGCAGGCGCCGCCAGAATTTACCTCGGCGCTCTCCATCATGGCCTGATCAGGCCCAGCCTCATGGACGTCAGCCACCTCCGCCGGCAGTTTAGAAAAAGAAAACTGCTTAAGATCCGTGGGTTTTCGTTTTGCAGCCATCCCAGTACAGTTAGCCAGTGGTTGGCGTAGAGGCTGCCAAATTTTTTCGCCGTGCAGGTTTATTTTCCAGCGATAAATCTGACCTGGGAGGGAGAGCCCGGGACTACACGTCCATCCTCGTGGAAAGCGGAACAGCGCCCCCCCTATGATTTGTTTTAAATCTGCCAGTTGCTAGTTTCATGGGGTGTCCCATAGTCCTAGAGTTGTTTGAAAGGTAAATAACCATTCTCTGTTTACCTATTCTACTCCACTCATGATTTTATAAATCTCAGTCATATCCCCTCTCAGTCATCTCTTCTCCAAGCTGCAGAACCCTAATCTGTTTAGCCTTTCTCCCTAAGGGAGCTTTTCCATCCCCTTGATCATTTTGCTACCCTTCTCTGTACCTTTTCTTGTCCGCTATGTTTTTTGGGGTTTTTTTGAGATGGGATAACCAGAACTGCACACAATACTCAAGGTGAGGTCATACCATGAATCTATACAAAGGCATTATAATTATCTCAGTTTTGTTCTTTAGTACTTTCCAAATAATTCCTAACATTCTATTTGTCTTTTTTGGCCGCTGCCACACACTAACCCTTTCCTCAAAATGTTGCCCAGTTCCTAATAATTCTAAAGCCCTCTTCCCTGCGCCATCGTCTCATCCATGCATTGATATCTCAGAGCTTTGCCTGTCTCTAGGGTCCTGCATGTGAAACGGGAAGCATTGCTGAGAATGCTTCCCTGAAGGTCCTGGATTTCAGTTTCCTACCTAAAATCCTAAATTTAGCCTCCAGAACCTCCCTCCTGTTGCTTCCTATGTCATTGGTACCCACATGTACCACAACAGCTGGCTCCTCCCCAGCACTCTCTTAGATCCTGTCTAGGTGACAGGTGAGGTCTGCCACTTTTGTACCAGGCAGGCAAGTGGTCCTCACACCCACCAGTCACCCAGCTATCCACATTCCTAATGATTAAATCACCAACCACAATGGCTATCCTAACCCTTCCCTCCTGGGCACGGATCCTAGAGAGACATTCTAGGTGCGAGATGATAATACATCACCTGGGAAGCAGGTCCTAGATACAGCGCTAGAGAGCTAGCGTTCAGTTGGAAACAAAGGCAACCTCTCTTAACCAAAAACTGAGAGAAAAATTAAGAAAAAAAATTTTAAATACAAGAACATTTCAATTTTAAAAGCAATTGTCTTTGAAGCTAGCAAATCCAAATCTCTACCAGATCATCAGTTAAAGGCAGAGGATGGTGCAGATGACCTTCCAAGGTTCCTTCCAGCTCGCTCTTAATTTTAGGTCTCTTCCCATTCCCTCTTATTCTATGATAACATGGAATAGGTGTTTAAGATAGAATCTTGCTATTCAAAATGAAAATGGTAGAAGGTTAAAACCAATCAGTGCTAATGCCCTGAGGGATTCCCATGTATGCTAGACATTTTATTTCTAAGTTTCTTTCCTTGGTAAGCCCAAAGTAATCTACACCACACAGGGACATACCAAGATCGGGATACGGTTTACAGATAACAGGGGGTGCAGTAACTTCGTACATATAACAAGTGCATAAGAAACAATAAAGTTACAATACAACAGGGTTGCTAGAACTGGTGGAGGAAGGAGACAATAATTAAAGAAATTATACAGAAGTAAATTATTTACAATGTGCAGCAATGGTCTGTCAATGGATATTAGACTCGGGAAAGGCTTGTTTAAATAGCCAAGTCTTAAGCCTTTTTCTGAATGTTAATAAGCATGGCTCTAGTCTGAAATGGTGAGCACAATGCAGAATATTCACGGCTTGGACTAAAGTCAGTGCACAGTCTACTTCCCCCTACTCACAAATTTGACTCTCAATATGTTCGGAAGTTCCTAGCAGCTGTCAGAGTCAAAATATTCTCATGATTTACCCAATTCGGTGAATTCTTTTGAGCTCTGCGCCATTGGCGGTACTAACCCTTTCCTCACTCTCCACTGGTTGAACCTCCATCGCACCCCTGGCCCTTTCCACTTCCTTTCATTTGTCACTTTTCTCACCAGCACTTGCCGCCGGACTCAGAAAGATGCCCAATGATGCAGCGGTTGAATAAGTGAAGGGCACGCCAAAGTTCACCAAGAGGTTGAACGCTATCAGAAAGAAGGGCAAGACAGGGAATCAGTATTATACAAAAGCACTTGTTCTGCATAAACTTAAAAAAAAAAAACCAAACGCATGCATGCCCTATGCTGAAAAAAAAAGTTTTATGCTGTTATTTTAAAACATTTTTCAGGCAGGCCTGAACCATTTTCCTCTCTACTGCTGAGCCCCTTGGGGTGCGGGGAGAAGAAGCGTGGTCTGGCTGGGAACGGTGTCACAAATGCCAATTACGACATCACAGTCGCCATGGACCAGCTGTCACTGTGTACACGCACGAGATAATCACCGCAATGTGACATTCCTGTACCCCTCTTCCTTGAAAGCTTTCATGTCTTCAAGAAAGGGAAGCACAAGTGAACACTGTTGTGACCAGGTACTGCAAAGATTGGAGGGGTCTCCCCTTCTGTGAAACGATGCTGGGATCTCCCGTAGTACAGACTGGTAAAGGTTTTTGATAACCAAAGAGGCATCACTACCAGTGCTCAGCAGATCCTTGAAGATTGGAAAGACAGGACCAAAAGGAATAACTTGATCATTTAGTAGAGATGAGACACTTGAGTTGCAGAAAAACACTGATCATGAGTAGGGAGGAAACTAGTGAGGAGAAGGCCAGATGTGCCAAAAATGTAAGAGAATAATTTGATGTCTCATATCAAGGTCTGGGCAGGTTAAAAAGGATTTGTTCCAATGAATTTGCTGTGTGAGCTTGCTTGCATCCATTAGATGGCACTAGAGACTGAATATAAGAGGATGATATCAGTTTGCAATCAATATCTAATCAATGTGGCGATGTCACCGGATATGGGTGGAGCTAACGTGCTCTTGTTATCAAGTTTGGACAATCATAATAATGAGATAATATGTACATGTGATTTGTCCGTTTATAAGATGGTACACAAAGACGTTTTTTAAAAAAATTTTCTCTCTGCTTCTGCTTTCTGTTGCCTTTATTTCTGCATCTAGTTGCTGTAACTGACAAATTCCTAAGAATAAAGAACATGTCAAAGACTCCAAGAAGATTTTGTGATATCTGAGAGAACAGCAGGGGCCCCCACATGTGATATCAATAATGTGCTGCCGGGGCATCCACCCTCCCAGGGTGACTGCGTGTCCATCTCTGACGTACTGAAGGCAATTTTGAAAAACCTTTTACCCATGTAAATGGTTATTTATCCGGTTCAAAGAGCTATTTGTACCCACAGAAAAAGCAAAAGCAAATCTCTGCAGGTACTTTTTCTTTGGGCAGTTTTCAAAGGGCAAGTGTGCATGTACTTTCTCTTTGAGAGCTGGTGCAAAATCCACCTGCCCGCACAATTTTGAAAATTGCTCCCCATTATCCTGTAAAGTGCATTTGGGGGGGGGGGGGGGGAGGAAAGGGGGAAGCAGGGAAATTTTGTATAACCCCAGACTAATCCTATTGATATGAGGGTGACTCCTTAAGAGCCTGGAGCGAGCCTGATTGCTATGGGTGACCAGACGATAGATGAAGCCAGCAGGCTCCAGAATTCATTCTGACTTTGTACAATTCCAAGGCCATGTAGGAAGTTCTTTGGAAGGGGAGACCCTAGAGATTTCAGGGGGTGCAGAGAAGAGGGGTTCGCAGTGCATTTTCCAACTTCACATACCGAAGAAGAGAACTGCTAGGCCACAAAGTCGGTCCCAGGGCACATCACAGGCGGGAGGCCAGACTTCTGCCCTGGTGAGGTAGAGGATGAAGGGCCCCCAAGACAGGAAGAAAGCATTGAAAGCCCCCAGCACTGTGAGGAAGACTGAGGCCTACCCAAAGGTCACCACCCCAATCAGTACCTTAAAGAGCACCTGGGAAAGAGGACAAAGGCAGGCATAGGTCAGGTCACACTCTGCCTGATCCCCAGCAAAAAAGTGCAGTTCCCCTCAACCCAGAGGGTTATCATTCATTTCTGGGTTATCAGGAGTGAACTGGGACAGTACTGGTTGTGCCTCTGCTGCCGTTCCCACCTGACTTAGAAACTGGAACAAATCCAGAGATGCAGTGGGTTAACCTCAAGACTAGTCCAGTCCATCTCTGATGACTTGATCCATCTCTTCCACCATCGGTACAAATGCAAATCGGTATCTGCTGCCACCCCCCTACCTGAAAAGCTTACAGTCCTAAGCCTGAGCACAGGAAGAGGTTATATGAAAGGCGGAAGTGTGCACAATGGATGGCCGTGGATGTAAGGTGAACAGAACTGAGAATAAAATGCAAACGCTTTAGGCAGGACTAGCCATAAGTGCTGTAATTTGGCGTGAGTTCCACCAGGGGCTGAGATTATAAATCACGTTTTTACCTTGTACAGGGCAAATGTGGAGGCAGCTGCCACAGCCAGTGCCACACCCAAGATGGAGTCGCTATGGAAGCCATCAGCATAGGACATCATGACAATGCCAGTGATAGAAAGGATGGTTGCCACAATCTGAAATGAGAGAGAGATGTAAAGATCTCAGTACTGGAACAGCAGAGGGTGTTGCAGTGTGTGTGTGTGTGTGTGTGTGTGTGTGTGTGTGTGTGTGTGTGTGTGTGTGTGTGTGAATCTCAGTACTGGAATAGCAGAACAGGACTGAGGCGCGCTGGCAGAGCTATGTGTGTGTGGGTCTCAGTACTGGATTAGCAAGATGTACTACAGGGCAGGATTGAGGTGCATGGGAAGAGCTGTGTAAGTGTGCTTGTTTGGGGTTTCAGTACTGGAATAGCAGGGGGTGCTGTAGGGTAGAAGTGAGGTGAATTGGCAATTTTGTGCATGTGTCTCAGTACTGGAACTGCAAGGTGTGCTGTGGGTCAGGACTGAGGTGCACTGGCAGTGCACACATTTAACCAGACAAGCTTGTTACCCTTACCCTCACTCCCATGAATCGGTCCTTCAGTGCTATCCAGGACAGCAGGAAGACGAAAGCTTTGCTGCAACAGAATAGGACAGCTGCATCTGTGGTGCTGATCTTTCTCAATGCCAGGAAGTAGAAGTAATTGGTCTGTGTCCACAGGCAGCAGAAGGGGGCGATCCTCTTGACAAGGATCTTTGGCATGCAGCCCTCCTCACTGAGGAAAGCACTGCTATCCCTGGAGAGGGGAACTTGCCAGTAAAAGAGGACCTAAAAGAGTGATTTGCACAACATGGTCCCAGGCCACTCTTTTACCCCCAGTGCATCTATGGCCTCATCATTCCTGCTTCTCTTAAGGAAATCTGAACTACAAGTCCATGCATGCACTTAGGGTAAATTTAAGACCAGCCCAGCTTGATGACCTAAAGCCTTCTGGTGGCTCTTCAGCTTGCACACTGCCCACAAGCCAGTAGGATATGACTACTTGTCTTTTCTTAAAAGAATGGTCAAATCTTTGTGGACGTCAAAACAATAATAAGGCACTCAAACTTTAACTTTAAAGAAACCTAGTTTTTGTTCCTCTACCATTTGTAGTGAAGGTTTCCAAGGAAGACTTGGATGTACAGTGATTGTAGCGTTAGCTCTCTTCCACGCCAGTCTCACCTGAATTTCTTCAACATTGCCAGCCTCCGACCAGTGCTCATCACATGCCCAGCAAAGTACAGTAGGAAAAACAAACAGTTGCAGTTGGCAGCAAACCAGGTCACGAAAAAGGGAGCATCCAGGCTGCTGAGGGTGACCTTTGCCATGTGCATGGCGCCCGTCCAGGATCCTGCTATACAAACGGCTGTGACAATGCCAGACACCAGCTTCCTCAGGGTAGGGCCAGAGCAGCAGTGGTGGTGGAGGAACGGCCTGAGGTGGGTCTCCATGCTCCATGCCTCAGGCTCCACAGAAATGGACTGTGCCTTGGGTTGCTTATCTGTTGGGAATGAAGGAGGAGGACAAAGCTGTATTACACATACGGGACATTTTATATTGTGGTTTGATTTGCTAGTCACTAGCAGATGGGCAATAAAGAGGGTTAGTTAGAGTCTGAACTATAAGATAGCAGATCTTCTGAGTTATCACAGCTCTGCCACTGACTGTGTGTGACCTTGGGGCAAGTCACTTTTTCTTAAAAACATAAGATGTGGCACACTGAATCAGGCCAAAGGTCCATCAAGCCCAGCATCCTATCTTCAACAGAGGCCAATTCGAGTCATTAGGAAGTACCCAGCAAATCCTAAAGAATAATCCAATTCCTTGTTGCTCATGCCCAGGAATAAGCAATGGGTTTCTACAATCTAATAATTGTTTATTGACTTTTCCTTCAGGAATTTGTCCATACCCATTTTTAAACCCGGCTATGCTAGATGCCTTGACCACATCCTCTGACAACAAATACTTTAACCAATATGTTTTAAATCTGCTACCTGTTTGATTTATGTAGTGTCTCCTAATCTTACTACTATTTGAAAAGGTAAATGTGTTCTCTATAAACTCGTATACCCCACTCAGGATTTAATAAGTCTCTATCATATCCCCTCTCAGTCATCTCAGTGGATAATACTTTGAAATCATCGGTTTAGTGTGCTGCAGCAGTCAAAAAAGCAAACAGAATGTTAGGAATTATTAGGAAGGGAGTGGTTAACAAAACAGAAAATGTCATAATGCCTCTGTATTGCTCCATGAATACTGTGTACAATTCTGGTCGCCGCACCTCAAAAAAGATATAGTTGCGATGGAGAAGGTACAGAGAAGGGCGACCAAAATGATAAAGGGGGTGGAACTGCTCCCCTATGAGGAAAGGCTGAAGAGGTTAGGGCTGTTCAGCTTGGAGAAGAGACGGCTGAGGGGGGATATGATAGAGGTCTTTAAGATCATGAGAGGTCTTGAACGAGTAGATGTGAATCGGTTATTTACACTTTTGGATAATAGAAGGACTAGGGGGGGCATTCCAGAAAGTTGGCATGGGGCATATTTAACACTAATCAGAGAAAATTATTTTTCACTCACAATTAAGCTCTGGAATTTGTTGCCAAAGGATGTGGTTGGTGCAGTTAGTGTAGCTGGGTTTAAAAAAGGTTTGGATAAGTTTTTGGAGAAGAAGTCCAATTAACTGCTATTAACCAAGTTAATCTAAGGAATGGCCTCTGCTATTACTGGCATCAGTAGCATGGGATCTTCTTAGTTTTTGGGTACTTGCCAGGTTCTTGTGGCCTAGTTTGGCCTCTGTTGGAAACAGGATGCTGGGCTTGATGGACCCTTGGTCTGACCCAGCATGGCAATTTCTTATGTTCTTATGTTCTCTAAGCTGAAGAGCCCAAACCTGTTTGGTCTTTTTTCAAAAGGGAGCCATTTCATTCCTGTTATAATTTTTGTTGCCCTGCTGTCTACATTCTGTAGTTCCACCATATCTTTTTTTGAGATGGGCAGGGGTGTCACCAGCTATGGGCACACAGGGTCCATGTCTCAAGACACTTCATGAGTGCCCCACATCTCCATTTCCCCTAGAACATTAAGGGGCGGATTTTCAGAGCCCTGCTCGCCTAAATCCGCCCAAAACCGGGTGGATTTAGGCGAGCAGGGCCCTGCGCGCCAGGAAGCCTATTTTACATAGGCCTACCGGCGCGCGCAGAGCCCCGGGACTCGCGTAAGTCCCGGGGTTCTCCGAGGGGGGCGTGTCGGGGGCGGGCCCGGTCGTCGCGGCGTTTCGGGGGCGTGTCGGCAGCGTTTTGGGGGCGGGTATGGGGGCGTGGCTACGGCCCGGGGCGGTCCGGGGGCGTGGCCGCGCCCTCCGTACCCGCCCCCAGGTTGCGGCCCGGCACGCAAGAGGCCCGCTGGCGCGCGGGGATTTACGCCTCCCGGAGGGAGGCGTAAATCCCCCGACAAAGGTAAGGGGGGGGTTTAGACAGGGCTGGGCGGGTGGGTTAGGTAGGGGAAGGGAGGGGAAGGTGAGGGGAGGGCAAAGGAAAGTTCCCTCCGAGGCCGCTCCGATTTCGGAGCGGCCTTGGAGGGAACGGGGTAGGCTGCGCGGCTTGGCGCGCGCCGGCTATACAAAATCCATAGCCTTGCGCGCGCCGATCCAGGTTTTTAGCAGATACGCGCGGCTCCGCGTGTATCTACTAAAATCCAGCGTACTTTTGTTTGCGCCTGGAGCGCAAACAAAAGTAGGCTATTCGCGCTCCTTTTAAAATCCGCCCCTTAGCTTTTATAGGGATTTTTTTGCAACATACTAACTTTTAGGATATACTCCTCTAATATCTTTCTGTTTTGCTCAGTACAGGAGGAAATGTATTTCTGTGGTGCTGCACTGTATGCACAGTCTGGCTTCCTGAGATTTATTTTATTTATTTACAAAAATTTGTTAATCGCCTTCCAATTTTTACAATAAAAATGTCCAAAGCGATGTACATACATTAAAAACAATAATAAATGAACATAAAACACAGCAAACCATAATAAATACTTCACTGCCTCCATGTTACCACCCACCTACTCCATCTCTGATACAACATATTCATCCTTACCTCTATATTACCACCCACCTAGATCATATTACAGACAGCAGATATATTGCCATCTCTTGTTACCTCCCGCCTACTCCATCTCTGATACAACATATTTATCCTTAGCTCCATATTATCACCCACTTACATCATAATGCAGTCAGCAGATTTATCGCCATCTCTTGTTACTTCCTGCCTACTCCATCTCGATTCAACATATTCATCTTTACCACAGGTCCCCCAATGACAAGGACACTGCCATGCTGCCTTTCCCCAGTGATTCCCCTAGGTGCGTGCGTGCACGGCGCACCAAATCTTACTGGCTCCATGATGGGAAACCTGCTGCGTCATGCTGTGATGACAGCGGCACCAACTGAGTATCTAAACCCTAGTCCTGCTCCCAGTTGGCGCCTTAGCAACAGGTCCTCCTGCATTGCAGTGCATGTTGTTAGTGTTCTCCCTGCCTTTCTTTACCTTATCTTGCCTCCTTGTCTTGCCATGTTCTTACCTTGTCCTGCTAATTCCTGCCATGCTTTGGTTTTCTCAGTGTCTTTGTCTTGTCTGTCTGTCTCTGACTGATTCCTGGTTTGACCCTGGCCTCAGACCCTGATGACTCACCTGCCCCAACTTCAGCCTGGACCTCGATATTGCCTGATTGCACACCTGCTCCAACCTCGGCTGCCCTGACCTCTGCTTGCTACTTGACTTTCTCTGACCACTCCTTACAGGACTCTTGCCTAAGACCTGCCAAACCAGCCCCGTTTGGGGCTGGTTTAGGTGAAGCCCTAGAACCAGTCCTAGTAAGATTGAGTCCACCTGCTGTTAGCATGGGCCTACTAGGTTCACCTGTTAGGCTGCGTCAACCACTCCTCAGCCCAAGGACTCACATCCGTGAGAATATCAAACCAATCTCTAAAACAAGTGATCTGAGCAGCCCAATAATAACTATGCACATCTGGAAGACCCATACCCCCCTGTCAAGGTGTATATAAAGTAGCCAACTTACAGGTGAATTTTCAAAGGACTTACTCAAGTAAACCCGCCATTGGACACGCACAGGATAGATTAGATGAAGAGATCTCGACTGTCGAAATCCTTCATGCCATAAAAACACTAAAGATGTTGATGGCCCTATTAGGTATTCCCGTGCGATTCAGAAAACAAACTGTGCAGCCAAGCCGCACATTTTGCTTTCAGAAATTAGTGCCTACCCAAAGGTAGGGCACCGGGAAAGTACACAGAAAAGCAGTAAAAACTGCTTTTCTGTGCACCTTCCGACTTACTATCATGGCGATATTAAGTCGGAGGTCCCGAAGGGTAAAAAAATAAAAATAAAAAAAAAATTTGAAGTCGGCCCGCGGCTGTCGGGTCGAAAACCGGATGCTCAATTTTGCCGGCGTCTGGTTTCCGAGCCCGTGGCTGTCAGCGGGCTTGAGAACCGACGCCGGCAAAATTGAGCGTTGGCTGTCAAACCCGCTGACAGCCGCTGCTCCGGGCCAAAAGGAGGTGCTAGGGACGCGCTAGTGTCCCTAGCGCCTCCTTTTGCCTGTTTCTACCACCAGGCCTCATTTAAATACAGAATCGTGCGCACAGGCGAGTGGCCTGTGTGCGCGCCGGGAGAGCAGACGTTCGCCCGCTCTCCCGTGGACTTTACTGAATCGGCCCGATACTATTGTAGCAATTCAATGGCATATATAGTAACAATTTTCAAAAGCCCACTTACACATGTAAAGTGCATTTACACGTGTAAAACCCATTTTTAAGCGTGTAAATGTTTTTGAAAATCAGACCTTTAATATGAGCTACTATATTATGACATTTACAGCTGCCTATTTGACCATTCAAGGATGTAAATACAGACTGATACACACGGCCTGGGATGTTGTGAAACAAATAAAGTAGCCGGGGCAAAAGATTCCTCTTGAGTAAGTTAATATGGCCCCTCATCTCCCCATGAGATAAAAAGGTCCATCCAGTCCCAAAGGTGTTTCTTAATCTGGGAAACTGCTGCTCAGACAAAGTGAAACTATCCCCAGTGCCGGCTTTTATTGTGTGGGTAAAATCTGTTTAAGGAACAATTTGCCCAGACAAAATTTAGCCAGAAAGCAGATGATAAAAAGTAAACCTCTGAGTTTATCTGGCTCTCTCCAAAAGTTTAATGTCAGACTGGAGCGAGAATTGCACTCAGCACACATAGTGTATACACCAAAAGCGCAAATAAGTTCTTTTTTGGTCACGATTCAAAAATTGTATTTTATTTATTTTCAACTCAGCTACTCCTTTTAATAAAACAGAGTATAGCCTTTTAATAAAACACAGAGTAGCCTTTTAATAAAACACAGTGTACACTGTGTTTTATTAAAAGGAGTAGCCGAGTTGAAAATAAATAAAATACAATTTTTGAATCGTGACCAAAAAAGAACTTATTTGCGCTTTTGGTCTCTCCAAACGTTTGCCAGATAAAATATTTGAATATAGACCTGAGTGTCATTTACATTTTCCAATTGAACTAAATTCTTTAAAAGAAATCTCCATATGAAAGTGAAAAACCTGTTAAAATACAGTTATCTGTTGTGGGATTTTTTGATGAATTTTATCTTATTTTTGTGCTTGTAAGAAGCACAGGAAGATGCTTGCCTGAAGTTCTTGTTGGGGCAGCAGGGACTGGGAGACTGGGTGGGGAGAACAGTACTTATTCACTGAATATTGTTAAACAGGCATATTTTGAGGGGGGAAACAAGGCAGGCCGTATCTTAGCCCGCAAGCTCAAACAAATTACTTACCAGAATACCATAGCCAAAATAAAAAATGATAAAGGAGATATCCTTACTAATAATACTGATATTCGTAGGTGCTTTTTGGAATTCTATAGTATGTTATATGCCTCTGACACAAATATTAATCAATCAGATATTGATCTGTATCTTGAGGGGATATGCTACTTTGACAAAGGCAGCACAGGATAGATTAGATGAAGAGATCTCGACTGTCGAAATCCTTCATGCCATAAAAACACTAAAGATCGGAAAATCCCCGGGTCCTGATGGCCTCACGGCTAAATTCTATAAACAATTCACTCCCGATATTGTGACTTACCTTCAAACGGTATATAATTACTTACGAAATGGGGGATCTTTGGCTCATAACTACAATATAACGGGGATAACCATGCTGTTGAAACCTGGAAGGGACCCAGCTGTCTGTGGATCATACAGGCCCATATCGCTAATAAATCTTGATCTTAAAATTCTCGCAAAAATATTAGGAGCCCGCATGAATTGTTTCATTTCGGAGTTAACACACCAAGATAAAGGACAAAGTCTTTGATAAAGCTTTGATAAAGGACAGTCTTTCCTCTTAGCTCTCCTTGACATCTCTGCAGCCTTCGATACTGTAAATCATAAAATTCTTCTAAAGCGCCTAGCAGACATAGGAATTGCAGGTTCAGCTCTAAGTTGGTTCGATTCCTTCCTCAGCAATAGAGGCTATAAGGTAAAAATCAAAAACAAGGAATCCTCTCTCACAAATGCACCATTCGGGGTCCCCCAGGGCTCCTCCTTATCACCCACCCTGTTTAATATTTACATACTCCCTCTCTGTCACCTACTCGCAAATCTCAAACTTAAATTCTATATATACGCAGACGATGTTCAAATTTTACTTCCTGTATCCAACTCGATAGACTCTACAATCAGGTTATGGAACTCCCACCTACATATGATCAACCATCACCTTTCAAACCTCAATCTGGTGCTCAACACTTCCAAGACAGAACTTTTACTAATCACTCCAGAAGGCAATTCCTTCCTTCACCAACCGCAATCTAATATACAAATATCCCACGCCAGAGATCTTGGAGTCTTAATTGACAGTCACTTTAACCTAAAGCTTTTCATAAAACACATCACAAAAGAGTGCTTCTACAAGCTACAAGTACTCAAAAAACTCAAACCCCTCCTATTCTATTACGATATCAGATCCGTCCTCCAAGCCATTCTGTTCTCCAAGATCGACTATTGCAATTCCATTTTGCTAGGTCTACCTGCCTCTACTATAAAACCTCTCCAGTTGCTCCAAAATGCAGCGGCGAGAATCTTGACAAATACCAATCGGAGAGAGCATATCTCCCCCATTCTAAAAGATCTTCACTGGCTCCCAGTAAGCTTCAGGATTCTTCATAAATCCCTCACTATCATCCATAAAAATATCCACCATCAGACCCCTCTTGATCTACTTCACCCTCTCAAATTACACTCGACAGCCAGACCCTTAAGGGATGCCTATAAGGGATCCTTATATGTACCTCCAATCAAAGCAGTGTACCACTCAAACATCAGAGATCGGTCATTCTCCACTGCAGCCCCTTCTATCTGGAACACCATGCCCCCGGAACTCAGACAAGAAACCTGTCTACTAACTTTTAAAAATAAATTAAAGACATGGCTGTTCTGCCGAGCCTTCCCCACTTCAAGCTCCACAGCCTGATTTAGAACTGTTCCTCACTCATTCATGTAAATAAACAATTCACCAAATCATGTTCTCCAGCTATTAAGAGGTCGGCTTCTTGCCTTCCCTCACTTGTATATAGTATTTATCTTCGTTCTCCCTCTTTATTTCCTACTCCCAGTTAAGGCATCCTTGTTATAATGTAACTTTATGCTTCTTAAATTGTCTCTTGTTGATTGGTTATCTATATTTACTGCTTAGTTCGATGTAAACCGAGTTGATTTGATTTGTATCAAGAAAGTCGGTATATAAAAGCCTTCAATAAATACATAAATAAATAAATAAATAAGATCAGGCAGGCTTTATGCCAGGGCACTTGGCTGGGGACAATTTGCACAAACTGATAGATCTGATGTGGTGGACGCATAAGCACCAGAAAGAATCCATTTTTCTCTCTATCGACGCAGAAAAAGCATTCGATATGGTACACTGGCCATTTCTCTTCAGGGTTCTTCAGAAGATGGGCTTTGGATCTTATTTCTGTACTTGGATAAATAGCTTATACACCAATCCCAGGGCATGCTTAAAAATCAATGGGGGTTACTCAGATCGATTCCAAGTGTGCCGTGGCACTAGGCAAGGCTGTCCACTGTCACCACTATCGTTTGCACTCTTTCTAGAACTCCTGGCAATCACCATAAGGGAAAACATGGCGATTTCGGGTTTTACCTTTGCACATCAAACCTTCAAAATCACTTTATTTGCAGATGATATTATGTTTTCTCTGACTAATCCCCACGATTCCCTAACAGCCATAGAAAATGATATCAGACGATTCAGTGGTGTGTCTGGTTTCAAAGTGAATTGGGACAAATCTGAAATTCTCAATATCACCTGTAGCTCTGCGACAGTCCAGGCAGTGCAACCCTTACACCCTTTTCGTTGGGCTAATCAGAAGATAAAATATCTGGGTGTTAATATTGCGGCTCACCCCACTGATCTATTTAAGTTAAACTATGTCCCTTTGATAAAGCGGGTCTTCCAGGACTTGGATAAGTGGGGCAACCTACCCATATCCTGGTTGGGACGAGTGGCAACAGTCAAAATTAATATTCTTCCCAGATTATTATATTTGTTCCAGTCATTACCGGTACCGATTCCCCCTGAATTATTAAAACAATGGCAAAGAAAGCTGTTTGGCTTCCTTTGGAAAAGACGACCAACGGTAGCCCGGAGGGTCTTATACCAAAACAAGCTGGAAGGGGGTCTCAGTGTTCCTAATATTACCTGGTATTATGTGTCAGCGCAGCTCCGCCCCCTGATAGTTTGGCATCAGACAGAAACACCAAAACACTGGGCTGTGATAGAGCAATCCCAAATCCCCGACATGCCCTTGGAAGCTTTAGCTTGGCAGGCTCCGAAGACATGGAAACCAACCAATCACATGCTACCAACTACTAGGCATACATTAAATTTATGGAGACGATGGCAAACCAGATTGGTGGGTGATAGGTCATTGACCTTTTTTTAACACAGCTGTTTCATAATACCGTCTTTATGCCGTGTTTACCCCCCAATTCCTTCACCCATTGGAAGGCTAAAAGGATTCTCAAATTTGAGGATGTATGGGGGGGGAGGGTATTCTTTCCTTTGATTCCTTGAAAGCGAAATATTCCATCCCCACTGCTGAGTTTCTAGACATTTTTGCCGCACTGTACAGGTTAAGGAAAACTTAACTAGGGGGAAAACACTACTGGAAGGTTATTGCTCTGATCCAAATCAGTTTAAAGGTCTTATTGCTAAAGTATATAAATTGTTGAATGTAAAACTACTGGACGATTCTGCCCATATATATTAGCTTGGAAAAAGGACTTGACGAGAGAGTATTCGGAATTGGACTGGGAGGCCCTTTTCGGACAGCTGAGCAAAGCTTCTATATCCTCAGTATTGGTGGAAAATGGATACAAACAACTATATCGATGGTATCTCACACCTGAGCGTATGGCAAAGATCTCGTCTAAATACTCTAGCACATGCTGGAGAGGGTGCAACACTATAGGCACCTACTTACATATGTGGTGGTCAGGAGGCTGCATCAAACCTTTATGGACTCAGATTGAAGGTCACCTGACCCAGGTTTTGAAAGAACCCATACAACTTCGAATGGAAACAGCTTTACTGAATGAACAAGAATGCGGGCAACACCATACCCATCATCCCTTCGTCATGCAGGCTTGTATTGCGACGAGAATGGAAATAGCCAAAGACTGGAAGGCGCCTCACTGTCCTTCTTTGGCCGCAGTCCTGATGCGATTAGACAATGTTTGTACAATGAATCGGCTGATGGCGGCGAAGCACCATATCATGCAACGCTTTCAAAACACTTGGGCACCTCATCTCAGCTGGATTAAAACTACAGCAGGATAAACGGGGGTCCCTCTTCGTATGGAACATCATTACAGGAGACTCTGATGGTCTAACACAGCTTTATTAATGGACTCAGTATCAGTTAACAAAGATAATATCGATGCATCCACTGCACAGGTTGCAGCCAACATGGTTGAGATGGCAGATAGACTCTTATTCCATACTCCATAGGCGGATTGACACTGTCATTCACTGATACCTAGAGTAACATAGGTATTGGGGGAGAAAAAGAACGGGATAATGCTTGGCAATGGGGTTTTCAACTGTTTATTCTTACAGTCATATTGTTCTGTATTTCTCATGTTTAATGCCAATAAAAATGTAAATACAAAAAAAAGAAAGCTACAAAGAGGAGGTAGGAGATAAAGGACTATATTACCTAAATTCCATCTTTGATACTTCATTTTCATTTGCCTTGTATCCAATGGGAGGGAAGAAATCAATTGACTTAAAGAACTGAATCAATTGGATCTAATATCTAAACTTGAGAAAGACTGTAAGAAGTCACAAACTTACTAAAAAGCAGTTGTACCATCTTAAAAGAAAATGTATTAGCTGTAAATACTTTAAATCATCACTTTGCACCTTATTAGTAAAAGAGAAATATAGGAAACCACCAAACAGCTCTCATGTGTTTTATTGAATAGTGACTTTAATGCTTATTTATGCAGTTATCATCAGTGCTGTGTACAAAGACTTTAAAGTGGGAAAAACTAAAAGCAATTTGAAGGGCCTTGAAAGGATACTTTCCCCCCATGCAGGAAACCCTGGTATTACATCATTTTAACATAACAGTGTTCCATTTAAAATATAAATCTGAGCTATGGCCTCTGGAACTAATATCCAGGTTCAACCATCACAGGGGTTACACATCTAAATGTACTCTTTTCATTCTTTTTCATAACCCACTTACTAGCAGTTGATTCAGATACTTTGGAATCAACATTTTCCACATCCTCGTCATCAGGACAATCTAATTTTCTCTTTTTTTTTAATGGTATCCTTTGTGGATATGCTGCTCCAAACTATGTGCCCCTGAGCAACTCTCAGCTTTCCCCCAAGCTGCTGTCTCTCCTTTTTAATTGTTAGCTCTAACAGGTGGGTTCCATTTGGGATAAGGTGGAGATTATCCCACCAGAATAGGTTTTCCTCTTCCTACAAGGTTTCCTGGTTCCTAAAATGCACCTAAAGCCCTCTTCCCTGCAACACTGTCTCATCCATGCATTGAGGCTCTGGAGCTCAGCCTGGGACCCTGTATGTGGAGGGTCTGGATGTTAATATATTTTACTACCCTGAAGCCTAAATTTAACCTCCAGAACCTCCCTATGACATTAGTACCCACATGTATTATGACAGCTCGATCAAACCCAGCACTCTCTAAAATCTTATTTATTTATTTATTTATTTAAATAATTTATATACCGGAGGTTCCTGTATAGTATACATATCACCCCGGTTTACAAAGAACAGTAACTATCGCTAAAATATAGCGGTTTACATAGAACATAGAACATAAAAAAAGAAGTTTTTACATAGAACAAATCTAAGTAAGCAAGTTTTTACATTGCATAAATTAATTGAAGTAAGCAAATAGTGTATGATATTTAACCGTTAATAAACAAGCAGTTAATAAATCCAGGTGATGTGTGAAGTCTGCTACCTTTGTACCAGGCAGGCAAGTTACTAAGCAGTCCTCACAGCCACCCAGCTACCTACATGCTAATGATCAAATCATCAATAACAATGGCTTTGTTTTTTATGAAAAGGCAGTATATCAAGATTAAATAAACTAAACTAAAACAAAGCAGTCCTACCCCTACCCGCCTGGACATACAGCCTTGTAGAAGCATTCTCAGTCCAAGAAGATTATACATCACCTTGAAGGCAGGTCCAAGGTACAGCAGAACACCTTTTTTGGTTGGGGGGGAGGGGCAACTAAGCACCACTCTCAACTCCATCCCTATTCCTGCCCCCATTCTCACTGCCAATTTCTTACTTTACGTTTACAGTTAATGTCATTCTTTCTTACATACATTTTTTGCAAAATCACAGAGAATAATTATTCATTCCTAGAACAACCAATAAAATGCTCGATGCTAGACACCCAGACATAATGGTAAAGGAGAAAATGACAAAACAGCATAACTAATAGAAGTGTCAGTGTTTGGAGACTATTGTGTACTATGTACGGGGACAGAAAAGATCATCAACTACTAAAAGATTTATTTAACACTTTATTTATTTAACACTATTAGGTTGCAAGCATCATACTGGTTTACATCCGAACTGGCAGTTAGAAAGTACATAAGACGGGAACAGGGGAGGCAGTGCACAGGGAGGCATGGAAAGAGCCAGAGAAGGAGCAGAAGGTAGTGCAAAATAACAATTAAGTGCAATAACAAGCAATAACTAACAAGCAGTAGTGATGAACTATGTACAAGAGCTGGCAACGAAATTATGCAGGATCAGATCAGGGGGTAGCATAGGTGAGAACAGGTCAGTGACCAGTCAGGGTAGGTCTGCTTAAAGAGCCAGGTCTTTAGTTTCTTTTTAAATTTGGTGGAACAGGGCTCAAGAAAATGTGGCCTAAACATACTGAAACAGTCCTAGTTGTTTGGGTACCACTTGCCTGTTTAAAAAGAACATCCAAGCTCACCTTGATATGTTGCCTGTATATATTACACTGTACATGGTTCAGAAAGAAGCTGTTTGGCACAATGCGAGTATTAAGGAGAGCACTAGCAATAAATCTGACAGATTGAGGTCATACCTAATGCACTGTACCCTGGCTCAAGAGTGAAGTTCATTCTTGTCATTGTACTTAATATGTACTTAATTTATTTATTTATTTATTTATTTTTCTATACCGACATTCCTGTAAAATATACAAATCATATCGGTTTACAGTGTAACGTTAACAATCGCTCGGAGGCGGTACAAGGAACATAGGTTACAGATAACAAAGAAAACGGTCCAAAACTATTTAAAACATAATGTAAAATAAAACATAATAAATAAAAATATAACTCTTCTTGATATATCATAAGATATAATGAACTATAATAGAAATGCAAAGCAGACCTCAAGTATCATCTCTGAAACAGCAGAGATGGTAGTTAGAGCAAAGAGAAGAAATTGATAGGTGGGCTAAGGAGTACGAATGTGAATATTAATTGGGAGGGTGCAGATACAGGAGCGAGAAATTAGGTGTCCATAAAGGTTTGGCTAAACAGCCATGTTTTCAGTCTCTTTTTGAAAGTGGCATGACAGGGTTCTTGTCTGAGGTCAGGAGGTAGTGCATTCCAATGATGAGGTCCTGCTGTCGATATGGCGCGTTTACTAAGGGAGGTTTTGGCTTCGGGGACATACAAAGTGTCTTTATAGGCACTCCTGATAGGTCTGGAGGAGGTGTGCGGTTTTAGTTGAGTGGATGTGTGAAGGGTAGTGAGGTCGTGGATAGCTTTATGAATGATGGTGAGTACCTTGGAGAGGATCCTGTATTTGATGGGCAGCCAGTGTAGGTTCTGAAGAGTAGGGGTAATGTGATCCCTTTTCTTGGTGTTGGTGAGAAGTCTGGCAGTGGAGTTTTGAACCATCTGAAGGGGTTTTAGGGAGTTGGCTGGTAGGCCAAGTAGTAGAGAATTGCAATAATCTAGTTTCGACAGAATTAGTGATTGAAGTGAAAATCATGGAAGTGAAGAAGCGGTTTAAGGTTTCTGAGGACTTGGAGTTTGAAGAAGCACTCCTTGGTGGTGTTGTTCACGAACTTCTTGAGGTTGAACTGGTTGTCCAGAGTGACGCCTAAGACTCTGACGAAAGGAGAGTGTTTAAAGGATAAGTTGGCTGCTTGTGATAGAGAGGGGTTGGAGGTGGTGTCCTCTCTCGAGATGATAAGAATCTCCGTCTTGTTGGTATTCAAAACCAGATTAAGGGTGGACAGTAGGTATATGTATATATGTACTTAATATGTATATATGTATGTATATATGTACTTAATATGTACGTAATATAAATCCTGTGTCTCCAATTCTGTAAATATATACTTTGTGTTCACAGATCTGCTCCCCCTCCAACATACACACACTCCTCTAACAAAGGGAGCAGAGCAGGATATTTTCCTTTACAATTCACCATGCAAACAAATTCTAGTGTCATCTAAGTAACAGAAACTCTAATCCTCTTCATTATCAGGCACATTGTGAAATAGAAAATCCTGTAAAAAGAAAAAGAAAAACAATCAGCACATGGGCAGCAAACCTGCCATACCATAGCAACACTAACTTACAGGACTTCAACAACAGCAACCCTGCCTATGAAAATATTTCACCGGACCCTAGAACACTAATACTTAAAAAATTGGAAGAAGGATCTATCTGAAGAAAATAGGATAAAGCATAAGCATTGTCAAGTTAAGTGTAAAACATTGATAAGACAGATGAAGATAGAATTTGAAATGAAGTTGGCCATAGAGGCAAAAACTCATAATAAAAACTTTTTAAAATATATCCGAAGCAAGAAACCTGTGAGGGAGTCGGTTGGACCATTAGATGACTGGCTCTTAGGGAAGATGAGGCCATTGCAGAAAGACTAAATTAATTCTTTGCTTCCGTGTTTACTAATGAGAATGTTGGGGAGATACCAGTTCCAGAGATGGTTTTCAGGGGCGATGAGTCAGACGAACTGAACGAAATCACTGTGAATCTGGAAGATGTGGTAGGCCAGATTGACAAACTAAAAAGTAGCAAATCACCTGGACCGGATGGTATGCATCCTAGGGTACTGAAGGAACTCAATAATGAAATTTCTGATCTATTAGTTAAAATTTGTAACCTATCATTAAAATCATCCATTGCACCTGAAGACTGGAGAGTGGCCAATGTAACCCCAATATTTAAAAAAGGCTCCAGGAGTGATCTGGGTAACTATAGACCAATGAGCCTGATTTCAGTGCCGGGAAAAATAGTGGAAACTATTCTCAAGACCAAAATCGTAGAGCATATAGAAAGACATGGTTTAATGGAACACAGTCAACATGGATTTACCCAAGGGAAGTGTATTTGGATTTTCAGATGGCGTTTGACAAAGTCCCTCATGAGAGGCCTCTACGAAAACTAAAAAGTCATGGGATAGGAGGCGATGTCCTTTCGTGGATTACAAACTGGTTAAAAGACAGGAAACAGAGAGTAGGATTAAATGGTCAATTTTCTCAGTGGAAAAGGGTAAACAGTGGAGTGCCTCAGGGATCTGTACTTGGACCGGTGCTTTTCAATATATATATAAATGATCTGGAAAAGGATACGACAAGTGAGGTTATCAAATTTGCAGATGACACAAAATTATTCAGCGTAGTTAAATCACAAGCGGACTGTGATACATTACAGGAGAACCTTGCAAGCCTGGAAGATTGGGCATCCAAATGGCAGATGAAATTTAATGTGGACAAGTGCAAGGTGTTGCATATAGGGAAAAATAACCCTTGCTGTAGTTACACAATGTTAGGTTCCATATTAGGAGCTACCACCCAGGAAAAAGATCTAGGCATCATAGTGGATAATACTTTAAAATCGTCGGCTCAGTGTGCTGCAGCAGTCAAAAAAGCAAACAGAATGTTGTTTCATTGTAAAGCCTCTTCCTACGTTATGTTATATGTAAACTGATGGGATGTTCACAACGACTGTCGGTATATAAAAAATGTTAAATAAATAAAATAAATAAATTAATAGAAAGGGAATGGTTAATAAAACGGAAAATGCCATAATGCTTCTATATCGCTCCATGGTGAGACCGCACTTTGAATACTGTGTACAATTCTGATTGCCGCATCTCAAAAAAGATATAGTTGCGATGGAGAAGGTACAGAGAAGGGCAACCAAAATGATAAAGGGGATGGAACAGCTCCCCTTTGAGGAAAGGCTGAAGAGGTTAGGGCTGTTCAGCTTGGAGAAGAGATGGCTGAGGAGGGATATGATAGAGGTCTTTAAGATCATGAGAGATCTTGAACGATTAGATGTGACTCGGTTATTTACACTTTCGAATAATAGAAGGACTAGGGGGCATTCCATGAAGTTAGCAAGTAGCACATTTAAGACTAATTGGAGAAAATTCTTTTTCACTCAATGCACAATAAAGCTCTGGAATTTGTTGCCATAGGATGTTAATGCAGTTAGTGTAGCTGGGTTCAAAAAAGGTTTGCATAAGTTCTTGGAGGAGAAGTCCATTAATGGCTATTAATCAATTATACTTAGGGAATAGCCACTGCTATTAATTGCATCAGTAGCATGGGTTCTTCTTAGTGTTTGGGTAATTGCCAGGTTCTTGTGGCCTGGTTTTGGCCTCTGTTGGAAACAGGATGCTGGGCTTGATGGATCCTTGGTCTGACCCAGCATGGCAATTTCTTATGTTCTTCTTATGTTCTTGTTGGGCAAGCACAATGAACGACTGTTAAAGATCCCTACATGCTAGCAGAATGCCTTAGCTCAGCCACACTTGCAGAACACAGAAAGACTTTCACCAAATACAAAACAGTTCACCACAAACTACAAACTTGCAGACAAAAACTGAAATGGAAACCCCAAGAAACCAGATTCTGTATATAGTACAAACCTGAAAAGCTAGAAACAAAAATATATTTCCTTCTATGTGGAGACTAAGGGCTGTTATGTTGGAACTGTCAAGCTCCTATCATTATTCTTGCGGAGAGTGAGGGATGTTTTGTTACGTAACACCCACTTCCATCAACCACAAGAGAACAGAGGCTTGGTGATCCCAACATAACATTTCTTGGCTTCCCTTTGTGGTATTTACTTCCCCCAGCCCAGCATCATTATCACAAAGTGATGTACGCCAACGAATGTCGGTATATAAAAGCAAATAAATAAATAAATAAATATCCTGTGATTCCTCTTTCCCTTGTGCAAGCCAGCCAGCCTCCAGCCCCGACCTCCTTCCACAGCCAGTGAACCTCAACCAACACTAGCCAGCCTCCAGCCTCAGACTCCTTCAGTCTCCAGCTTTGGATGACCCCTTAGCCTCAAACCCTGCCCTCCTAATCTGACTCTAGCCTCAGATTTCCACAACCTCCAGCTACGGATCTCTTCCTCCCCAGCCATACTCCAACCTCAGATTCCCCCAACATCCTGCTTCATACCCTGCTCCCCAGCCTGATTCCAATCTCAGACAACCCTCCCAGCCAGAACTCCCCCAAGCCTGATACCAGCCTTGGACCACCTCTCCCCCAGCCAGACTCCAGCTTTTGACCTCCCAAACAAGCCAGTCCCTTACCTGAAGGAGAGAAGAGATGAGGTGGATATGATACAGACATTTAAATACTTGAAGGATATAAAAGATGCATGGGAATCAAGTCTTTTCCAGCGGAAGGAAAGCTGCAGAACTAAGGGGTCACAATATGAAGCTCCAAGGGTGTAGACTTGGGAGGAACGTCAAGAAATATGGTAGATGCATGGGATGCCCTCCTGATAGAAGATGAGAACTGTAATGGAATTCAGAAGAGCTTGGAATAAACACAGAGGATCCGTACTGGCTAAAGGATGGAAATGAAGATAAGGAGTAATTGGGGTAACCTGCACAGAGTGGCAATTACTACAATTAAGAGAATTCAAAAACAAATTAAAAGTATACATAAAAGTATACATCCCCTTCTCTGCCGGGGCTCGCGCGATCGGCGCCACCCATTCGGGGCAAGAGCTCGCTCACCTGTACTTAGGAGAGCCGTGCAGTGTGAGGCATTCGTGAAATCCAATCTCAGCTAAATCCGGATATCAGAAGGGAAAGGCTAGCCGCCGTGAAGGGAAGCCTCCTACACCACGCGGTGAGTTAACCGCGCCCACAGCAAGGCTCAGGCCTATCAGAAGGCTCGCTGAAGCCCTTTAAATATAAGCTACTCGCGGCGGCCTTCCTCTTTCTCGCCGCTCCCTAGCCCGACGTCTCCAGATCCTCTCCCCTTCTCTGCCGGGGCTCGCGCGATCGGCGCCGCCCATTCGGGGCAAGAGCTCGCTCACCTGTACTTAGGAGAGCCGTGCAGTGTGAGGCATTCGTGAAATCCAATCTCAGCTAAATCCGGATATCAGAAGGGAAAGGCTAGCCGCCGTGAAGGGAAGCCTCCTACACCACGCGGTGAGTTAACCGCGCCCACAGCAAGGCTCAGGCCTATCAGAAGGCTCGCTGAAGCCCTTTAAATATAAGCTACTCGCGGCGGCCTTCCTCTTTCTCGCCGCTCCCTAGCCCGACGTCTCCAGATCCTCTCCCCTTCTCTGCCGGGGCTCGCGCGATTGGCGCCGCTCATTCGGAGCAAGAGCTCGCTCACCTGTACTTAGGAGAGCCGTGCAGTGTGAGGCATTCGTGAAATCCAATCTCAGCTAAATCCGGATATCAGAAGGGAAAGGCTAGCCGCCGTGAAGGGAAGCCTCCTACACCACGCGGTGAGTTAACCACGCCCACAGCAAGGCTCAGGCCTATCAGAAGGCTCGCTGAAGCCCTTTACATATAAGCTACTCACAGCGGCGTCGCGCGCCGGGCGTCGCGCGCACGAAGGAGCGCGACCTAAGGGGCCTGCCCCTTAGCGCGTCCCTTGGAGCGCTCCCCGAGTCAAACGGACCGACTTTAAACTTCACAAGCACAGCACACATCTATCAACAGACAGCTTTCGCCCAGCATTCTACTTGACTGCATTCGCCCAGCATTCTACCTGACTGCATGCGCCCAGCACTCTACCTGACTGCATTCGCCCAGCATTCTACCTGACTGCATTCGCCCAGCATTCTACCTGACTGCATGCGCCCAGCATTCTACAGCATTCTACTGCATTCGCCCAGCATTCTACCTGACTGCATTCTACTGCATTCGCCCAGCATTCTACTTGACTGCATTCGCCCAGCATTCTACCTGACTGCATTCGCCTAGCATTCTACCTGACTGCACTCTACTGCATTCGCCCAGCATTCTACTTGACTGCATTCGCCCAGCACTCTACCTAACTGCATTCGCCCAGGATTCCACTGCATTCGCCCAAGATTCTACTTGACTGCATTCGCCTAGCATTCTACCTGACTGCATTCTACTGCATTCGCCCAGCATTCTACTTGACTGCATTCGCCCAGCACTCTACTTGACTGCATTCGCCCAGCATTCTACCGGACTGCATTCGCCCAGCATTCTACCTGACTGCATTCGCCCAGCATCCCACCTGACTGCATTCGCCCAACATTCTACTTGACTGCATTCACCCAGCATTCTACTTGACTGCATTCGCCCAGCATTCTACAGCATGTCACCTCTATCTTCTAACATGTACCCCCTCACAATTCCCATCATTCACAACTACAATTGGAGAGCACCTAAACCCCCCACGCCCCCCCATCTCATCCGTCAACAGAGGCTCAGACCCATCCTGCTGACACCCATCACCCAATTTCTTGGTCTAGCTCTCTTCTCTCTCACTCTGGTTAACGCACAATCCATTTAAAAAAAAAGTCATATTCTCAACGACCTCTTATCCGATGCAAAACCAGACATCTGTGCAATCACAGAAACCTGGTTAAAACCCTCCGACACTGCGCTTATTAATCAGCTTCCCATCCAGGCATATGATCTTCTCTCTATACCCAGACCTAAAAAAAGAGGAGGCGGACTTCTCCTTGCAGCCAAAAAAACGCTAGGCTTGGCATTGCAGACTTCCAACAACCTAGCAAATATTGAATTTGCACTTTTCAACTCGAATCACTTGACGATCGGATTAATTTATGCCCCTCCCGGAACACTGGAAGCAGACCCATCCACAATAATAGAACTTACAGCAAAACACTTAAACTCCAGAAAACCAACCATTCTGATGGGAGACTTTAACCTTCACATAGATGTACAACCCCACTCCACCAACTGCAAAACTCTCCTCACCTCTCTCAGCAATATGGGTTTTAGACAAATAGTGACAGAACCAACACACAAAGCAGGTCATACATTAGACCTTATCTTCATAAACGAGGGAATCTCAACCCACACTATACCAACTTGCCTCCCAGTACCCTGGACAGACCATCGACTCATATCATCGATCTTAAAGATAAAAGAACTTCCTCTGCTACCCACAAATTCAATAACTATATCTGTCAGGAAACAGTGCTCAGGAGACCTAATCAGCGAACACCTGGCCAAGGAACTAGCACACCTTGACCTCTCCGACGCTAACTCAGCAACTTCATCCTGGACCAACATCACCAAAAAAGTAGCAGATAAAGTGTGCCCCATGACGACCAAACACATCAATCCTAACAAAGACAACAGGAAACCTTGGTTCACTCCAGAGCTGAAAAAACGTAAACAAGAGCTGAGATGCAAGGAACAAAAATGGCGAAAAAACCCATCTTCAAACACCCTCCTTAGCTACAAATCGTGCCTCAACTCATACAGAAATGACATCAACAAAACTAAGAAAGAATATTTCTCCAAAAAAATTCACCACCTTATCTTTGATTCAAGAGCTCTTTTCTCCTATGTCTCAACTCTTACCAAACCCCCAGCACCTACAATCCCAGATGATCAAGCTCTCAACAAAGCGAATGAACTAGCAGACTTCTTCGACAATAAAATCACCTCACTCCTAGCCCCTCTCAAGGGATCATCTACACATCTAAATCACGTAAACAACCACAGCTCCCAATCATCGCACTCAACCTATCAACATTCATCACACTCATCAGTCCAACAAGCATCAATCCCTACAATCAAACAATCACAACCTTCATCGCACTCAACCATCCAACAATCAACACTTTCATCCACCCAACAACCATCACATTTAACCGCCCAACAATCCAACAAAACCCTAGCAGTGCTCGCCACCTTTGAGCTTACATCTACACTAGAAATAGAGAATATCCTCAAGAAGATAAAACCATCCTCGCATCCATCAGACCATATTCCGTCAAACATACTGAGTATGACCACTAACATCACAGCCAAACCCATTGCTGACATCATTAACTGCTGTCTCTCCCAAGGCCAAGTCCCGAACCAACTTAAGCTGGCCATGCTCAAACCGCTCCTCAAAAAACCCAACTTGCCCACTTCAGACCCAGCTAACTTCAGACCAATAGCAAACCTTCCTATTATAGCCAAAATCATGGAGAAAGTTGTTAACAAACAACTTTCAGAATTCCTGGACGATAACAACATACTCACCCCAAACCAATTTGGCTTTCGTAAGACCAGGAACACTGAATCACTATTAGCCTCACTATCAGACATCATTATCTTCAATCTGGAAAAAGGCCAACCTTGCCTCCTAGCACCTCTGGATCTCTCCTCAGCGTTTGACACCGTAAACCACCAGTGCCTCCTGCAACGCCTAAATGACATCGGCATCACAGGAGCAGCCCTCAACTGGTTCAAATCATTTTTGGAGAACAGATCATACAAGGTCAAGATAAATAACAAAGAATCTCACGCCATTGATTCCAAGAGGGGGGTACCGCAAGGATCATCGCTCTCTCCGACTCTTTTCAATATATATCTTCTCCCACTCTGTCACTTACTCACCAACCTCAAGCTAATACACTTCCTATACGCGGATGACATTCAAATTCTCATCCCTATAGAAGAATCACTACACAAAGCAATGTCATACTGGAATACATGCCTGTCAGCTATCAACCAACTACTCGCCAGCCTCAACCTGGTTTTAAACACAAACAAAACCGAACTCCTCTTTATAGCACCAGAAAACTATGTATCTCCCACACCTCCTATCTCTAGTCAACTTATGGATACTTCCTTGCACTCCACCTCTCAACAAGTAAAAGACCTGGGGGTCATTTTAGACAACGGATTCAGCCTCAACAAATTCGTTAATAACACAACAAAAGAATGTTTCTTTAAACTACAGACCTTAAAGAAACTAAAGCCACTCCTGCTATACAGAGACTTCCGCATGGTACTTCAAGCCATCATACTTCCCAAACTGGACTACTGTAACTCCCTCCTACTAGGCCTACCAGCATGCACCACCAAACCACTTCAGATGGCCCTAAATGCCTCTGCAAGAATCCTCTCAAACGCCAAAAAAAGAGACCACATCACTCCAATCCTTCATCACCTCCACTGGCTTCCGATTAAATACAGGATCCAATTCAAGTCCATAATGATGATACACAAGGCACTACACAACATAGCTCCTCTCAACTTAACGTTTCAAATTCAGCTACACACCTCCATGAAACCGACGCGAAGTGCGTATCAGAACAGACTAATCACCCAACCGGCTAAATCCTCCCTGAGGAAACGCGCGCTTTCCACAGCGGGCCCTTCACTATGGAACTCGCTACCTCCAGACCTCCGCCTTGAACCTGACCACGCTACATTCAAAAAGAAACTTAAGACTTGGTTGTTTAAACAAGCATTCCCAGAAAGCTAAAAGCAGGAAGAAAGTCATGTTTCAGACTATTCGCTCTCTCCCCATCCCACAGCATATAACTTCATAAAGAGACCAGTTGAAAAAATTGAGTCATTTATTTATCTTATACCTTTATAATCATATATATTATATTCTATCATGTTAGAACCTTATAACCACGCTATTTATTTATTAGGTATTATTTATAACTGTCAGCAATATATACTAATTCGTTAATTTAATTAATATGTTCAATGTTTATGTTCAATGTCCAATGTTCAATGTTAATTAATATGTTCAATGTTCAATGTAAACCGCTAAATGAAGCGATAGTTCTTGTTTCTTGTAAACCGGGGTGATATGTATTTTATACAGGAACCTCCGGTATATAAACCCTATAAATAAATAAATAAATAAAAGATGCATGGGAATCAAGTCTTTTCCAGCGGAAGGAAAGCTGTAGAACTAAGGGGTCACAATATGAAGCTCCAAGGGTGTAGACTTGGGAGGAACGTCAAGAAATATGGTAGATGCATGGGATGCCCTCCTGATAGAAGATGAGAACTGTAATGGAATTCAGAAGAGCTTGGAATAAACACAGAGGATCCGTACTGGCTAAAGGATGGAAATGAAGATAAGGAGTAATTGGGGTAACCTGCACAGAGTGGCAATTACTACAATTAAGAGAATTCAAAAACAAATTAAAAGTATACATAAATAAAGCTTGCTGGGCAGACTGAATGGACCACTTGGGTCTTTTTCTGCCATCATGTTATAACTTGTAAGAGTGTGAACCCTGGGCCGAGGTGAGAGGTGTCTCTGCCCACAGGGAGGAGCCCTGTGAGCCTCACCGTCGGTAGGCGCGGTCTCAGTGGTGTCAGACACAGCTGTGGAATAGAGTCTTTATTAAGAGAGAAGAAAGGCACAGCCCGCGGAGCGGGAGGTGCAGTATAAGTATAGTTCTGAGCAGAGGGGTATATCCAAGGGTGAAGATCCGGTAGTGGCCCGCAGAGCGGGGTACGCCGGATAGGTGTCTCAGCAGTGGAAATGAAATGGTAGTCCGAGGTGCAGGAACCCCAATGAGGGTCCTGTCGTGGTGGTGCGGTAATGACCTGCAGCGCAGGGTATATGGGAGTGGTTCCTACTGGGATGATGCGGTAGTGGCCCGAGGCACGGGGTACACCAAAGAGGATCCCACAATGAGGTTTGGTAAAGTTGAAGTCAGTAGTAGTAAGGTAGTCACAGGAGGTAGTTCCATGAGAGGTCCCAGGGTGCGGGACAGATAGAAGTCCAAGGCAAGAGTCCCTCCGAGGAGCGGATAGCCAGAGACGAGGAAGGGCCCCCAAGGAGCGGGTACCCGGAGCCTCTCACACCAAGTGTAGAGTCTGGAACCGGAAGTCCAAGGATGGAGCGGAATTCAGCAACGAGGGAACTCCTTGCTAACTCGTCAAACAGAAGGGCCAGCCAGCTTAAGTACAACTGATGGATGATGTCATCCGGAGGGGACGCCCCTGAGGTTCCCGCCATGACGTATACAAAGGTGGCCCGCACGCGGGCTTAGATAATTCCTGAAACAAGTTGGCGGTCAGCAGTGCCCACGCCGTCCCAGGAACGCCAGGCTGGTCGACGGCGGTTAGCGGAGGCCGCCATTCTACCAAAAGATGACAAGGCAGCAAAGAAAGAGGTGAGCATTAGTGGTTGCAGCCGTCTGTGACCGCCGGGCATAATAGTACCCCCCTTCTTAGGGCCCCTCCCCAGGGGTTTTGGTTTCCTAGAATGAGAAATGTGGAATTGTCTGATCAACTCCTTGTCGAGGATGTTGCTTGCAGGTTCCCAACTATTCTCCTTGGGACCAAATCCTTCCCATGAGATGAGCTACTCCCAGCGCCTTCTGCGTTTTCTTACATCCAGTATATCCTCGACCTGATAAGTGATGTCCTCTTCTGCTGTAAGAGGTTGAGGTTCAGGTGTTTTCTTCGAGAATTCCGAGAGGATGAGTGGCTTTAAAAGGGAGATGTGGAAAGCGTTGTGGACTCTAAGTGAAGAGGGCAACTGAAGGCTGTAGGTGACTGGACATAGATGGCAAAGTATTGAAAAAGGTCCGATGTATCTGGATACAAATCGATTGGAAGGCAGCTTTAAGCGAATGAAGCGGGTGCCGAGCCACAACTCATCTCTGGGATGCAGATGCAGAGCTGCTCGGTGGGGAGCGTCATAGAACGTCTTAGCCTTTTGCCCAGCCTCTTGGAGGAGTTGTTTGGCATGCTCCCAGAGTTGGTGCAGTTCTTGCACATTCTTTTCTTAACTCAGAAAAAGATTGAGAAATTCCAAGCAGTTAAAGCTCACGTTTTTTGGAATTTCTATCTTGCCTCAGTTCTAGACTCCAGCTCTGTCACTGACTCTCTGTGTGTGACCCATGGGTGAATCACTTTTACCTTTCTGTGCTTCAGTTCGACCCTGGCTCTGTCACTGACACTCTGGCTGATCCAGAGAGGTGTGTTCAGTCGAAAGCACAGTTTTACCACCAGTAGAACGTATATTTGGTGAGTGTAAATCTTACTGCCAATGCAGCATGGAGTTTTACTCATACATGTGGTCAGCTTAACACTCTCACATGGAAATTCCATGCTAATGAGGGCATTAAGTATTCCCTCCCCCTCCCCCCCCCCCAATGCAGAGATGTGTGCTGGCTAAGCTCACATTTTTTTAATGCTGGATCAGAGGTGGAGTAAACTTTCCAGCATGGCTGTGCGGGTACATCTTTAAAAAAATGTCTTTACTGCTACACTGCCACTTAGCCAAATAAGTACGGACTTATCCGGCTACCTGTCACGGTTCACCATGACTTATCCAGCTAAGTGGCAGCAGCTAGGCTAACCAGGGCAGGATAAGTCTATTCTTATCCAGATAAGTGGTGGAGGATGGCAGATTAGCTCTCCTGCTGGCAGCAATCTCACCCCCTTTTCTTCTTAAGTTAAAGTGTGCATTCAGCACTGAATGAGCGTTCAGCACTGAATTGCAGCACATAGTTTTAACATTGTGCTGCAATTTAAATTTAATTTAATTTAACTAATCAAGCTTGATATTTCACTTGGATGCAGCTCCATCACTGCTCTCTGCATTAATGGTGGGGGTGAAAAGGAAATAGAACCAAGGGTTGCTAAGAGCCAAGAGAAACAGATAAGTATGAAAGGAAAGAAGTGTGAAGCTTGCTGGGCAGACTGGATGGGCCGATTGGTCTTCTTCTGCCGTCATTTCTATGTTTCTATATATGTTTCATTCAGTTTCTGCATTAGCCTCTCTGTCTGTGTCACCCTCCGGTGAATCATTTTTACTTTCCTGCGCCTCAGTTCTAATCCTCCGCTCTCTCACTGACTCACTCTGTGACCTTAGGGGTTACTCACTTTGTGGTAGGTTTTCAAAAGTCTTACCTAGTTTAACCTGTGTAACCAGTTATGTGGGTAAAGCCTCCTGCCTGAAACTTTATCAACACATAACAGCTAAAACGTTACACAGATTTCACTATGCATGTATTTCATGCCACATAAACAATAGATGTTCCCCAAGGGTGTATCAAGGTTGGGGAAGAAAGCTACACATGTATAGTGAATTTTTAAATATATGTGCATATTTTGCTTGCATAAGTTCATCTACAGAAATAGCAGGTGTAATGACCTGCAAAGTTTCTTTCTGAAAACTTGCTAACGTTACATGAAAATTTACCTGTTTATCTCCCTGCGCCTCAGTTCTAATCCCCAGTTCTGTCACTGACTTATACTGTAAGGGGTAATAGCGTGTCGAAAATGCGCAGCCAACCCCCTGAAAACTAAGGGGCGGATTTTAAAAGGCGCGCGAATAGCCTACTTTTGTTTGCGCTCCAGGCGCAAACAAAAGTACGCTGGATTTTAGTAGATACGTGCGGAGCCGCGCGTATCTGCTAAAAACCTGGATCGGCGCGCGCAAGGCTATGGATTTTGTATAGCCGGCGCGCGCCGAGCCGCGCAGCCTACCCCCGTTCCCTCCAAGGCCGCTCCGAAATCGGAGCGGCCTCGGAGGGAACTTTCCTTTGCCCTCCCCTCACCTTCCCCTCCCTTCCCCTACCTAACCCATCCGCCCGGCCCTGTCTAAACCCTCCCCTTACCTTTGTCGGGGGATTTACGCCTCCCAGAGGGAGGCGTAAATCCCCGCGCGCCAGCGGGCCTCCTGCGCGCCGGGCCGCGACCTGGGGGCGGGTACGGAGGGCGCACAAAATGGCGGTCGAGGACGGCCCGGAGGAATCAGGGAATGAGGGTGGGGAGCCACGCCCCCGTACCCGCCCCCAAAACGCTGCCGACACGCCCCCGAAACGCCACGACGACCGGGCCCGCCCCCGACACGCCCCCCTCGGAGAACCCCGGGACTTACGCGAGTCCTGGGGCTCTGCGCGCGCCGGGAGGCCTATGTAAAATAGGCTTCCCGGCGCGCAGGGCCCTGCTCGCGTAAATCCGCCCGGTTTTGGGCGGATTTACGCGAGCAGGGCTCTGAAAATCCGCCCCTAACAGCGCTCATCACATGAAAATGCATGTTGATGAGCCTATTAGTTAGTCACCCGGGATACTGAAAGTAAAATGTGCCGCACATTTTACTCTCAGAAATTAACAACCTGGAAAAGTGTACAGAAAAGCAGAAAAAACTTTGTCTTAATATCCTAGCGAGGAACCTAAAATTAAAAAAAAAAATTTTTTAAATCTGTCCGCCGGTCAGCGGGTTAGAAAAATGGACACTCGGGGGAGGACGTGACATCACTCCCCATGCCGGTCTACTAAAACGGAGCTCCCTGTCACCCAGGGTTTTTGTGGGGAAATTAAGCGTTTACCTATGTGAATCGGCACAAAATTGCGAGTAGTCGGCAGCGGAAATGGCATATGGCGAGCAAAAAAGACGGTCGACTTAAAAAAGAATTCTCCTACAGCAAAGGAGAAGAAGTTGATCCCGAGGCGCACAAAATGGCGGTCGAGGACGGCCCGGAGGAATCAGGGAATGAGGGTGGGGAGCCGGGGAAGCTGGACTCAGAGCCCCCCTCCCATGCCGAACTCCAATCCTGGTTTATGGAGATACGCCAGGATATAAAATCTTTCAAAGCTGAGATTGCCGTCACTTTACAAGAAATGCGTGAGGACCACACGGAGCTGGACCGCAGGCTCGATGATATTGACATTAGGCTTGATGAACATGAGGAGTGCTGGTCCAAGCATGTCACAGAATCCCACATTTACCCACATGGGAAAGCCATTCAACCCAAGGGGCTGCTCCCGCTCCCCCTTTAATGCAGTGCATATTATTCAGTGCAGAACAGTGAGGAGGGAAGTTACACTGGTGAAACAGGCCAGAAGCTGAAGACAAAGTTACATATCACAAAGAAGAGCAAGGAAACATGGGGGGAGGGGTACATTTTACTACTACTACTACCACTACTTAACATTTCTACAGCACTACGAGGATGTATGCAGCACTGAACAAACAACACTCCTTTCCCAGTAGAGCTCACAATCTAATCAAGACAAACATACAGGGCAAAAGGGACTTGGGGACTTTCATATGGTAAGGCAAAGGTTAAAATTAGTTAAGGAGGCTATGGGTGGTCAATCAGGCTTAGGATTTAAAAGCAGTCTTAAAAAAAAATGGGTTTTTAGATGGGATTTAAATGAGGTGAGCAAGGAGCATGATGCACCAGCTCAGGAAGTCTATTCCAAGCACATGATGCAGCCAGGTGGAAAGCACGGAGTCAGGAATTGGCGGTATAGGAGAACGGCACAGATAGAAGTGACTTGTCTGATGAGCGGAATGCATAAGGAAGGATGTAGAGAGGGATAAGAGAGGAGAGGTAGTGAGGAGATGCAAGACTAGACTACTGCATCAATGATATTATGATCAGGATACTAACAAGTAAATTCAGAATAACCCAGGAAATAAGTTATTTGAAGGCAAAATGATCAAAACCTTCAGAACTGGCATAAAAGGACTTGAGATGGACATAAGAACATAAGAAATTGCCATACTGGGTCAGATGAAGGGTCCATCAAGCCCAGCATCCTGTTTCCAAAAGTGGCCAATCCAGGCTACAAGTATCTAGCAAGTACCCAAAAACTAAGTATATCCCATGCTACTACTGCCAGCAAAAGCAGTGGCTATTCCTCAAGTCAATCCAATCAATAGCAGTCAATGGACATCTCCTCCAAGAACCCATGCAAACCTTTTTTAAACCCAGCTACACTAACTGCACTAACCACATCCTCTGGCAACAAATTCCAGAACTTAATTGTGTGTTGAGTGAAAAATAATTTTCTATGATTAGTTTTAAATGTGCCCCATGCTAACTTCATGGAGTGCTCCCTAGTCATTCTATTATCCAAAAGATCAAATAGCCAATTTACATCTACCCATTCTAGACCTCTCATAATTTTAAAGACCTCTATCATATCCCTCCCTCAGCTGTCTCTTCTCCAAATTGAACAGTCCTAACCTCTTTAGCCTTTCCTCATAGGAGAGCTGTTCCATCCCCTTTGTCATTTTGGTCACTCTTCTCTGTACCTTCTCCAGTGCAACTATATCTTTTTTGAGATGCGGTGACCAGAATTGCACAGTTTTCAAGGTGTGGTCTCACCATGGAGTGATATAGAGGCATTATGACATTTTCCATTTTATTCACCATTCCCTTCCTAATAATTCCTAACATTCTGTTTGCTTTTTTGACTGCCGCAGCACACTAAGCCAATGATTTCAATGTATTATCCACTATGATGCCTAGATCTTTTTCCTGGGTGGTAACTCTTAATATGGAACCTAACATCGTGCAACTACAGTATGGGTTATTTTTCCCTACATGCAACACATTGCACTTGCCCACATTAAATTTTATCTGCCATTTGGATGCCCAATCTTCCAATCTCGCAAGGTCCTTCTGCAATTTATCACAATCCGCTTGAGATTTAACTACTCTGAATAATTTTGTATCATCTGTAAATTTGATTAACTCACTCATTGTATTCCTTTCCAGATCATTTATAAATATATTGAAAAGCATCGGTCCAAGTACAGATCCCTGAGGCACTCCACTGTTTACCCTTTTCCACTGAGAAAATTGACCATTTAATCCTACTCTCTGTTTCCTGTCTTTTAACCATGAATTTTCTAACTCACTACCAGACACAGAATAGTTTTACCTGCAGTTATGCAACACATTTTTTATGTGCAAACTTTACTCCTGATGCAGCAAGGAGTTTTGTGAGCAAATAATGTGTGCATAGGACTGTACACACTGCTTAGTGTCCTCACATAGAAATCCAGTGCAAATGAAGGTATTACTCTCCCTCTCCAGAGCAGGGAGGTGAGTTGGCTTAGTTCATATTTTCTTAGGACTGGAAAATTTAACTCCTGGTCCAAAATGAAGTAAAGTTTCCAGGGTTAATGTTAATCTATGGGAAGAAGTGACTATTCCAACGCTGGAACCTGTAGTCGCTAATTTATGTACAGAAAACATGGTTTGTGCATAAAATGCATGTTTTTTGCACATACATTATGTTTTTCTGTAAACTAAGCCTTTTCTTTGTGCACATTTTCTGGTTGGTGCGCATTTTTTAATCTCCCAGTGCACTAGCATTCTATCTTGTGCATTAAGAAAATGAATTTCAGCTTTACCGCTCAGCTAATTACATAGTAACATAGTAATGACGGCAGTGTGATGAAGTGACCCTGTTTTCCTTTTTTTTTGTATGTGTGGGACCAGGCATTTAGCCTGATCCACCTTAACTCCTATGGAGGGAGAGAGCTCTGTGGGTGGGACCCTCTGTGAGGGGAATAAGAATGTGAGCCCAGCCGGGATCAGGAGGCCTCTAGTATCCAGGAGAATACAGCACCTGTAAATATCTCTGATCTTGCTTGAAGGAATTGGAAGTGTACTGCAAGGGTAGGCAGTCATTGGTATTGAAATGCTGATAGTGTTAATAAATGTAAAGTTGCAAAAAGAAAAGCTGAAGTCAGTGTGCTTCCTGACTCCAGACAGTGAAGATTTACGCAGCCAGCCTCACGTATGGTGTTAGGTCAGGCACAGAAAATAAACTCAAGTCTCCAGGGGGGGAAAGTGAAAGAAAGTGTTTTGAGTTTGGCCAGCCAAGACATTGGCGGCAAAGCAGTGGTCTCAGAAGGCTGTACAAGAGCACAGAAGTAAAGCAGTTGAAAAATGTGTGGCTCTGGGAGCACACAGAAGCAAAGTAGAGAAAAGTAAAGTAAAAAAAAAAAAAAGTTTGTGTAGTCCTGGCTAAGGAACTAAGGAAAGGGGGCTGGGACTGAAGAAAAGCAGAGCACTGAAAATTAAAAGCTTGCTGGCTCAAAGAAGAGCACACAAGAGAAAAAAAGCTGAAACTGCCTTCAAACAGTTGTCTATGGGGTCTGGAAGGAAGTCAGGTTTAGTTTTTTCAGCAAGTTAAGGAGACAAACTCCACCTGCAGTTAGGGCTAGTTCTCTGTGTATTTGGCACTGGACGTGCAGGGGTTTATTTTTCCTTTTTTAACCTTTATACAAAAAAAGGGAGAGAAAATATTGCTACAAAGAAGCAGTGCAGAAACAGAGTGTGGTCCCTATAGAGACTGCAGCTGCCAGTGGCCTGGGCAGTACTACGGAAAACCTGGCCTGGAGCCAGTGGGTATATTGCACTACAGGTGAAGGAAGGGAGAGGCCAGACTGCTTGGGAAAAGGGAGCAGGCATGTATTTCTGCATGATGGGCGTTCCCCACTCTCAAGAGCTGGATGAGAGGGAGAACCTGAGACTGGAGGTGTGGCAGATGGAAAGGCCAACCAGGCTAGTGGGGCCAGGGAACTCACTCCCAGAAGCCACAGATGCCCAGCGAGAGGAATGGCTACAGACAGTAACTGAAATATAGGCGATGGCTGCAGAGATGAACCAAGTGCTAAGTGAAATATGGCAATGCGCTCTTGAGAAATCAAGGGGCGCTGTTGCAGTTGGAGATGCTGCCGGGAGCCAAGAAACAAGTGCCATGGAAAGCCCAGAGAAAGGGGCTGAGGAGAAATGCCATAGAGAGCCTGATGGGAGTACAGAAACTGAATGAGTCACCTGACTTTGGTTCAAAGACTTCAGAGAGACTCCACCTCAGAGAGGGCTGATCCTGAGCAGCAATGGCCTGTGGAGGAGTCTTAGAGGAATGATCCTACATTACCTGAGTAGGAGATATAGAAAAGCTCATGGTGGAGCTTCGTAGCGTGCCCTGGAGAAGGAAACAGACTGCTCAGAAGAGAGCAGTACCAAGTAGCCTGTAAGAGGCAGCATCGAGTGGTCAGAGGAAGGCAGCATGGAGGAATCTGAGAGAGGCACTGCCAAGGGCCTGATGGGAGAGCCACAGGAGGCCTTGGAGGCCACAGTGAGAGGGGCTACAGTAGTTGGAGGCGCTGCCATGGAGAGCTCAAACGGAGACGCGGCTGAGAGTCCAGAAGGAGGGGCCATGGAGAGTCTTGAGAGGGGGAGAGTAGAGACACCAGTGAGAGGGGCTACAAACAAGCCAATGTGTGGTGCTGATGAGGAGTCAGTGAGAGGTGTGGAGGAATTGTCAGAGGGTTGTGATCCTAACAGCGCAGAGGAGACACAAGTCACCAGAGAGAAGAGTGAAGAATGCTCACTACAAGTCCCACAGCCAGTCCAGAGAATCCTGCTAGGGTGGAATTGTAACCTGAAGCCAACAATGGACTCAGTTAAAGGACAACGGGTAGACACTGGGCAAAGGGTGCAGTGGGTGGTACTAATATTGATTATTTAGGGTAACCCTAATGTGTGGGGGTGAGCCTGACCTAAAAACCCTGATCCCAAGGCTAGCTGGTGGAGGCCAGGTGAAGGGGATTGGGGATGTGAGACACTTCCCTGGATGGGATCTAGGGGAAGTGGAAAATGCTCAGACCAATGGATCCAAGATGAGGGAGGAGGGGTTTATGTGATGAATTGACCCTGTTTTCCCCCTTTTTGCATGTGCAGGCCCAGGCATTTAGCTTGGTCCAATTTAACTCCTAGGGCCGGAGAGAGCTCTGTAGACGGGACCCTGCCAGGAGGGGAATAAGAATGTGAGCGCAGCTGGAATCAGGAGGCTCCTGTGTCTCCAGGAGAAGGCATCTCCTTTAAATGTGTCTGATTTAACTTGAAGGAACTGAAAGTGTACTGCAAAGGTAGGCAGTTATTGCTATTGAATTGCTGTTAATGTTAATAAAAGTAAAGTTGCAAGAAGAAAAGTTGACGTCAGCGTGGTTCCTGACTCCAGACAGTGAAGATTTGCTCAGCCATCCTCACAGGCAGATAAAGACCAAATGGTCCATCCAGTCTGCCCAGCAAGTTGCTCATAGTAGTAACTGCCATGTCGTGCTGTAATTTTGCTGCCTCTCTGTTTCCTTTTGTTAACACATCACTCACCATTGTTCTGTAATCTGCAAGTCCCTTGGAACAGCATCCTTTACCTTGACCTGCTCGTTTTCTTTAAACAGAAGGGGAGTGTAACCCAACTTTGGGGCCGATGCAATACAGTGCGCCCAGCCTAGCGCACAGGTTTACGCGCATTTGGGACGCACTAGACTAGCACTCAGTGCAATAAGGAGATTAGCGCATCCAAAATGCAAGCCCAAACAAATGTGTAGCTGGTAGAGCTCATCACATGCAAATTCCATGTAGATGAGGCTATTAGCTATTCCCCCCCATGCAGAAAATCACTGGGTGCCCAACATACACTTTTTAATGCAGCAAATTTAACTCCAGCCCCGGAGCTGGCATTAAGTCAATCCACAGATCAAAGGCTCAGAATAAAATGTAAAAAAACACTGTCCTCTGTGGTTCCTCCTACTTCAGTATCATTTCGATACTTAAATATACTGCTTGTTATTTAAAAAATAAAGGTATAATGTAATGGCTTAATGTGGATGCACACATTTACACACAAAATATGCATGCACAATAGCAAGGGGCGAAATCAGCCTGAAGCGGGATAAAACGGATGCACGCCCTTCGCAATTCTGGGAGCCCGATGCTTTTGCGCTGAGGTGGGGTTGATGCAACCCATAAGCAAGGACCTAAGGGTCCCCACTGTCAGCAGGTGGAGTGAGCTGAAGCTAGAGCCACTGGAGCTTCACCTATACCAGCCCATGTCCCCCTCGGGTTGAGCCTTTGGGTGCTGGGGCCGGCAGGACTTAGGTGGGCCTCGAGATAGGTTATTGAAGGTAGATGGTTCAGCCCAGAGACAGCAGCCAGCAGGTGGCGTAAGTCTATCCAAGATGGGTTATGGAACTGAAACCCAAGCACCAAGGAACAAGGAGAGACTGAGGGTGCTTGAGCAAAGGAAGGCCGAAGCCTTGTAAGTCCACATCCAGAGGATAGAGGCAGAGGAGTCACTGTCAGACTTGGATGGAAGCTGGTGGCCAGCAGAGACTGTAGCAAGCAATGTGGAACTCTGGACAAGAGAGAGTTTATAGCAAAGTTATCCGTAGCAATGGTCAGGGCGCGGAGAAGGCATCCATGGTCAGGGTGCGGAGAAAGCAGCCGTGGTCAGGCGTAGCAATGGTCAAGGCACGGAGAAGGCAGGCGTAGTCAGACGTAGCAGTGGTCAGGCTTAGAGAAGGCAGGCGTGGTCAAACGTACCGGAGGTCAGGCTTGGAGAAGGCAGGCGAGGTCGGACATAGCAGAGGTCAGGCTTGGAGAAGGCAGACAAGGTCAAACGTACCAGAGGTCAGGCTTGGAGATAGTCACAAGGCAGAGTCAGGCAAAGCAAAGTCAAAATCCGTGAAGTCAATCCGAAGCAAGGAGCAGGGTAGGAACGAAGAGACAGGAACCAGGAACAACGAAGAATCAGGAACACAAGGCTGAGATGAATCTCTAAAGGCAACAAGCACTTGATCAACAGGGAACCAAGTAGACCTGTTGCAAAGGCAACGCTTAGGAGCGCTGCCTGAGCTTAAGTACTCTGAGAGTGGTGACATCAGCATCCGGGTCCGCGGCCAGGTTCCCGCCGCGGGCCCTTGAAAAGTATCAAGGATGCGCACACGCCTAGGAGGAGGCGCGGTGCGATCGGCGGGGTCTCTCCGCGGAGCAGGCGGAGAGGCCTGTCCAGAGGAGGAATCCTGGCTAGAGGTCCCGGGCAGCACAGCAGCACCAGGGACACTGGCAGGGGCCCGAGGTCGGAGCTGGCGGCCGACTGCCGCCAGCGATGGAGAGGTGAGCGCTGAGGTCTGTCTGGGAAGGTGAGAGGGCTGCACCGTGGGCGGCAAGTGTAACACTAGGGATGCACAATTTTTTCCTAGTGCATCCTTTTTAAGACAGCACCTCATTTTAATTCTGCATTAGGTGCCCAGAGGATGTGACTGTGTTCGCTTTAGGAAAACGGGTGCTCAATATGAGTACATGTTTTAATGCGCGTCTTATTGACCTTTATTTCTGTATTTGATTTGAAGAGAAACTGGAGATGGTAATAAAGTAACTAGGAATGGGGAGAGGGTAAGGGACAGGAGAGACCAAAGAAACCATCTTAGCCTGGGTAGATGTCCCTTTAGTTCCAGGGCAGAGATTCTGGATGGATACATGGGTCAGCTTCCAGCACTTTCTGTATATTAACTCGTGTTTTAAATTATTCTGATCCTGATGCAAGGCATATTTGTGTGCAGAATCTTACTCCTGATGTAGCAAAGAGTTTGCAAATACTGAGGTCAAGTAGCCATCCTGGTCCTGGAGAAACCTCAGCTGACTCTCATGGACTGATTTAATAAGCCCTGCATCAAAACTGTGAGCGGGAAGTCAGCAGGCACACTCACAAAATATTTAACTCCTGCTGCAGTAAGCTAACGGTATGCTAATGCACCAGGGAAGTGGCTGACTTGGAAAAGTGCACACAAACCCAAGTTAAAATGTGTGCTCATCCTCTTGCATGAGAGTGATTTTACACGCAGAGAACCTGATTTGTGCACAAAAAATAATTTTTGCCCACAAATTCTGTTTTCTGCGTATATAACACAATGCATGTGCCGAAAACCTGATCTGAGACAAAGCAAGCTTTCTGCACACAAATCCCAGAGTACAAGATCCTCCTCTCCACCGCGAGCTCCAGGTTCAGCCCCATAAACTAACGTTGGCTCCAAGCTCCTCTCTGCACTGGGGGCAATGGCTAAGGCCTTCATTAGCATGGGATTTCCATGTGAGGGCACTAACCAATACACGCAATCTTACCCACATGTTTTTGTGCGCAAACTTCCTTGCTGCAATAGCACAGCAGTAAAAGTTCGTGCACAAAAAGTGTGCAGCTAACTGCAAGTAAAACTGTGAACTCTGCTTAGCGCACCTTATTATATCGGGCCCTTATGAGTGTGATACCTACCTTTGTACCCAAGACCATTCATGGGTGCCTTCTGAAGAAGGGAGAGCTCAGCCAAGGAAGATCAGTTTCCCCGGTGGAGAAAGGTGAAGAGTGGAGTACCTCGTGGGCGTGTCCTTGGACCAGTGTTGTTTAACCGCTTCATCAATGATTTAGAAAAGAGAGAAACAAGTGGAGTGATCAAATGTGCAGATGACACAAAAATATTCAGAGTAGTTAAAACATAGGCAGACTGTGAAGAATTGAAGAAGGACCTTGTGAAAGTGAGGAACTAGGCATATAAATGGCAAATGAAATTGAATGTGGACAAGCACATGCAGAGTGATGTACAGAAGGAAAAATAACCCGAACTTTAGATACACAGTACTGGGTTCCATATTAGGAGTAAGCATCCAGGAAAGAGATCTTGGAATCACTATGGACAATACGTGGAAAGCCTCAGCTCAGTGTGTGGTAGGGATCAAAAAGCAAATAGAATGCTAGGAATTACTTGAGAAGGAATGGAGAATAAAACAGCATCATAATACCTATGGTGCAACTGCACCTTGAATATTGTGTGTAGCTCTAGTCATCCCATCTCAGAAAAGATATAGTGGAATAAAAAAAATGTACAGACAAGAACAACAAAAAAGTGGTAAATGGGTTGGATAGCAAGGCTTCCTTATGAAGAAAATCTAAACAGGTTAGGGCTTTTCAGCTCAGAAAAGAGATGACTGAGGGGAATATGATAGAGGTTTGCAAAATCATGAGTGGGGTGGAACAGGTAAATAGGGAATGATTATTTACACTTTCAAGGAACACTAGGACCAGGGGCTACTCCATAAAATTGGCCACCTTCCAGTGTTCTGAAAATGAGGCTGTTTGTCAATGTGATGCCAGCTTTTCAAGGGGGCTCAAGGGGTGGTGTGGGAAACTATAGACTGATTGTGCCTGACATCAGTGCCAGGCAAAATGGTTGAAGCTATTCATACAAACAAAATTACGGACCATATAAATAGACATAGTTTACTGGGCCTAGGTTTTGCCTAATTTAATAGATTTTTTTTGAGGGTGTAAATAAATATGCGACATAGGTGAGCCAGTTACTATAGTGTATTTGGAATTTTCTGAAGGCATTTGACAAAGTCCCTCAAGAGAGACTCAGGAAATTGGGAGGGAATGGGACTGGAAGCAGTGTCCTATTGTGGTTTTGTAAATGGATAAAATCCAGGAAATAGAGGGTAGGACTAAATGGTCATTAGTGGAGTGCCCCAGAGGTCTGAACTCAGGCCTGGGCTATTTAGCATATTCATAAACGATCTGGGGAAAGGAACGATGACTGAGGTGACCACGTTTGCAGAGGAAAGAAAATTGTTTTGAGTTGTTAAAACAGCAGTGGATTGTGGAGAAGAAGGAGCTGTGAGACTAAAAGACTGGGCTTCTAAATGGCAGATGCAAATTTAGTGTGAACAAGAGCAAAGTACTGCACGTAGGGAAAAAATAATCACAGCCACTGGTATACAATGCTGGGTTCCATGTTAGGAATCACCACTCAGGAAAAGGATCTTGGAGTCCTTGTGGACAATACCTTGAAATCTTTGGCTTAGTGTGTGGCAGTGGTCAAAAAGGCAAATTGAATATTAGGAATTATTTAGAAAGGAATAGAGAACAAAACTGAGATAGGCATAATGTCTTTGTATAATTGCATGGTGTGACCTCATCTTGAGTATTGGGTGTAGTTCTGGTGGTCCCATCTCAAAAAAAGACATAATGGATATGGAAAAGGTACAGAGAAGGGCAGCAAAAATGATAAATGAGATGGAAAAGCTCCCTTAGGGAGAAAAGCTAAATGGATTAGGGTTCTGCAGCTTGGAAAAGAGACAACAGAGGGGATTTGATAGAAATTTATAAAATCATGAGTGGGGTGGGGTGGAATGGATAATTAGGGAACGGTAATTTACCCTATCAAACAATACTAGGACTAGGGGACACTCCATACAACTAGCAACTTGCAGATTTAAAGCAAACTGTAAAAATATTTTTTCACTTGGCGCACAATCAAGCTATAGAATCTGTTGGCAGATGATGTGGTCAAAGAATCTAGCAAAGTTGAATTAAAAAAGGGATTGGACAGGTTCCTGAAGAGTTATAAGCCAGCGCTTGTCCATGGGAGTGAGACACAGGAAATAGATCAATGATTGGGGATCTGACAGGTATGTGTGACATGGACTGTTCATGGTTGGAGACCAAATGCTGGGCTTGATGGACCTTGGTCTGACCCAGCATTTCGGTTCTTTGGTTTGTTTTTTTTTTTGTATTTTTTCACTCAGCATCCCATCAAGCTGTGTGATATGATCATGTCCTTTGGTGACAAGTCAACCTGCATAGCGAGGTTTAAAAGGGATTGGACAAGTTCCTGAAGCAAAAGTCCATAAGCAATTATTAACCAGGTGACTTGGGGGAAAACTCCCCATTTATCTCTCTAGGAGCGAGCAGTATGAAAATTGGATCTAAGTTTTGGGACTGGCCACTGTTGGAGACAGGATCCTGGACTTGATTGTCCTTTGGTCTGACCTAGCATGGCATTTCTTATGTTCTTAAGTGCCTTGGAAACTTTACCATCTGGGGTGCATTCTGATACCCACGAGTCTTGTAAAGGAGAGTGAAGTCTGCAAGAACCAGGTAAAGAAAGGGTCGGAAAACACATACAAATGTGGAGAAGGATGGGGGGAGAAGTGGCTTACTCTAACTCAGAGTGGCAGTAGTGAGACTGAAAGAGGGAAATGTTTTACTATGACTGCAGATAGACTATCAGCTTCCTTTGGAAATGCCATAAACCCCCATTGAGCTCGGGAGTCTGTGGTCCTCATGGCTGTTTGCTTTCACCACAAGGTAACACAGTAGTTGGTGGTACAGAGAGGATGGGATCCTAAGGCTGCAGATGTTTCCAATTCTTGTGACCTAGCGCAAGTCACTTCGCCCCGCATTGGCTCAGGTACAATTTTAGATTGTGAGCCCTCTGGGGACAGGGAAATACTTACAGTACCTGATTGTAATCCACTTTGAAGTGTCTGAAAGGTGGAATATAAAATAAAATAAATAAAATAAGGATGCATCGAAACAGTTGATGAAAGTGGTAGGACTGGATCCTAGGTCTGCAGGTGTCACCATTCTGTACTCTCAAGACTAGATTACACAGTGGTGGATGGTGCTGGAAATGGGATTAGATATAAGGACTGTAGGGAAGGCAAGGCTGGCCTTAGGGGGGAGGCAAACAGGGGCGGATTGCACTGTCATGATAGCCCTATCCCCAACATTATAACTTTCTGTCAACCAGTTGATTCGCCCTGGACCCCACACCCACTGAGAGCAGCTCTCACCAAGATTACCAAATCCCAAACAACAGTTTTTATTGACAGATTTTTATGGTTAACCCAACTATTTCACTGATTGTCAAACATGACTCAGGTTAGCTGAGCGGTGTCTGAAGGGGGGAAGGGAGGAGGAAAGGGGGTGAGAAGGCCCCAAGGTCCCTCAGATGATCTGCTGGGTGGGGGGGGGGGGGGGGTTGGGAATCAGCTGCCTGAGCTCCAGGTGAACGTTCATTCCCTTTCCGCTGGGGGCTAGGAGCTGCCAGACTCCCAGGACTCCTGACCCCTGGCAATCTCTCCCCACTCAAAGTGCCTCTCCTGATGACCTCCCACCTGCTACACCAAAACACAACTACTGCAACATCTGTTGGAAGGAGCCAAGAAAAGGCACAGCTAGGATTGCCAACCATCAATAAATGTAGGTGTGGTCTGACCTCCCAGAATGGTCCATTTTGGGCTATTTTTATGAGTAGCTGGTAAATTTACAGGTAGCTAGCAAGTCTGGGTGTCACAGCTCTGTGATCACACATTAGTTTTAAAGAGTAATATTTACCCCTATTTTTAGGCTCTGTTCCTCCCCTACCTGAAGGGGGATGGTACCAGGGCTCAGGGCTATGTCTATAGTAGCCAGTCATGTCCTCCTTAGAGCACAGCCCATTTACAGCCCTGCCCATGTCCAGGACAGAGTGTGAGCACCTCAGTTTCTCCTTGAGGGGGTCCCCTACGGCCAGGTAATGCAGGTGCCATACCTGTGAGCTGCTGTCAGAGAGCCTCCGTGCACTGAGGTCAGAAAACCTCCTTACTGTGTACCAGGGACTGAGTGGGAAGGCAAAAGAAAAAGGAGGGGAGGGGGGGGGCAGAGAGAAGAAAACAGCAGGGGGGGGCGGGAAGAGGGCTTATGATATAATTATGTTATGTGAGCAGCACTCCCTTCTCAACACAGTGTCTGGGAGCTCTAGTCTAGAGCTAAGGAAAGATCTTTAGGAATAAAAGGGGACGTTAGGGAGGGGGCTCATATACCACTGTAGTAGCTTCTTGCCACTGGCAGATTAATTTCCCGAAAGAAAACCTCAGAGAGAAGCACCAATTCAGAGAGGCGAGATTAATCATGTGGGGGGCAGCGGCAGTTGGGAATCACCCCGGGGGGATTCCAGCTGCCGAGGCCACAGACACAGGCACGCACGCACATATACACCCGGAAACACAGGTACACGCTTCCCATCAGCGCACCTACATGTAGCACAGAAATCAATACCCGTCCAGCCATGCTCTCAAAGAATGCGGGTGCACTTTCCAGTTCCCCAGGAAGATCCTGCTTAAGGTGACGTACGGGAGGAAAGAGCAGAGAGAGAGAGAGATATCCGGGGAACTGCTGCCCCTATCGGGGGGAAGTCACTCCAGTCAGCTCCGAGATAGGAGAGGAGGACCGCGCTCCTGCATGGGGAGGGAGGCAGGGTGCGAGGACTGGGAAGGACCTTGCTACTGCGGGAAGATAGAGAAAGGAAAGCGGCAGGCAGAAGGGAGAGGGTAGGATCACGCTCCTGCAGGCAGAGGGAGGCAGGAGGAATGCTAGATATAGGAGAGAGAGGGAGGGCAAGACCACGCTCCTGCAGAGAGAGGTGCAGGAGAGGGAGGGGAAAGATAGGACTGCACCCCTGCAGGGAGAGGGAACGGGAGGTGCAGGAGATGGGAGGGAGGGGACAAGACTGTGTTCCTGCAGAGAGGAGGAGACTGGAAGACATCGGCAGAATAGGGAGAGGGAGAGCTGCAGATGGGGGGGGAAGGGGAGACTCGAAGACAGCGGCTCATGTGTGACCCCGAGCAAGTGGGGTCAAAGCTGATGTGCACTACTCCTCTCCTCCCTCTCTTATCCTCTTTTCCATCCTTTCTCCAACACCTGGCTTGAAAACGTTTTATTAGAAGGTGGAGGTCAGCAACATCTCAAGTCCCCCAACCAACCAATTTTACCATTGTAATGCGGCAGAAACCAGCCATGTAACCACCTTTGGGGGTCCATTATCCTTGAGGCACATCAATAGTACCATAGCCTGCAGGAAGCTATGGGGAGAGAGGGAGCTGCAGAAGGAAAGGGAATAGGTGAATTATCAGAAAGGCACAGACAGCACATTCTGGGCTCATAAAATTCTTGGGGGCTATAGCTGGCAAGTTTGCATGAAAGGGGCTGTGAACCTCTTCGGTGAATCTCCTGTCTGACTGAGCCTATGGGAGTGTCACAAGAGCCTCAGTCCTGCCCTTCCCCCCCCCCCTCATACACACACACTTCCTCGTAAACGGATCAATTACATTTTATATATATATATATATATATATATATAATATTTATAAGCTGAAGTATGATAGCAACATGTACAGAGAGATGACAGACAAACTATGGGAAAAACACCTCGTGACAGATATTCTTTTTTCAGGATGGCTAATCTCCTTGCTTTGCCAATAGTCATTACATCATCATGTTCCCCATAAATATCCAGGTTTTCAAGCGACGAGATCAAGGGACCTCCTCAAATCTCATGTCCTGTACTTGAATAGCAGCCAAAGGCCAAGAGCCATAATCCGGTTTATTGGTTCTTATGAGAAACCCAAGTGCCCCTCTGCAAAGCCCAATGTGGGGGTCACAGGTGGGCCAGAAAGTAGCAGCAAGGAAAAAAAAATGACTATAAGGATCCCTAATCCAAAGCACATGAGAAAAGATGATGAAAGGGGTGGTGTGTGGTGGGGGAGGAGGGGAAGAGAGAAAGAGTAACCTAAATTATAGCTACATAATGCAAGGTTCCACATTATTTATTTATTTATTTATTTAAAAACTTTTCTATACCGTCATTAAAATAGGTACCATCACAACGGTTTACAATAAGGTACAAATATTAATGTAGGAAAAAAATCTTAAATTTCTATCCACTAAACAGGTGCCAACAATTTACAGTAACATAGTTTGTTATAATTATTCGTATGTGGGTGTGATACATCATGTCCATTCTCATCAGTGACAGATATAAAATAGATAACTTATAGTATCTTATTCTTTGGTGGTGAGCAAAAATATATATAAAAATAAAATAAATACCCGTATGGATATTTTCCTTGTGTTCTATTCCCCTTTCTCTTTGTTGTACGCTTGTTTAAATAACCATGTTTTTAAATTTTTTCTGAAGGTTTTGATGTCTCTTTGTAGGCAGATCGCGACAGGCATGGAGTTCCATAGTATAGGTCCTGCTAAGGAAAGCGCTCTTTCCCTTACTTGGGTTAGTCTTGCTGTTTTAATTGAGGGAATGGTTAGTTAAGCTTTATTTGCTGATCTCAAGTTTCTGTGAGGGACGTGTACACGAAGGGCTGTGTTCAGCCATTCAGCTTTTTCATTGTGTATTAATTTATGTATGGTACATAGGGCTTTTATATTGTATTCTTTGCTCGATGGGTAACCAGTGTAGTTCATCTAGGGCAGGAGTCAGGAACCTATGGCTCGGGAGCCAGATATAGCTCTTTTGATGGCTGCATCTGGCTCGCAGACAAATCTTTAATAAAAAAGTAAAAATCTAACAAAATCCCCCACCCTCCTGACGCCCCCCAAGACCTCCAAAATTAATTTACTACAACCCCCACCCTCCTGACCCCCCCAAGACCTGCCAAAAGTCCCTGGTGGTTCAGCGGGGGTCCAGGAGCGGTCCGGGAGCAATCTCCTGGACTTGGGCTGTCGGCTGCCAGTAGTCAAAATGGCGCCGACGGCCCTTTGCCCTCACTATGTCACTGGGGTCAACCAATGGCGGTGGTAGCCCCTGTGACATAGTAAGGGCAAAGGGCCGTTGGCTGCCAGTAATCAAAATGGCGTCGACGGCCCTTTGCCCTTACTATGTCACAGGGGCTACCGCCGCCATTGGTCGGCCCCAGTGACATAGTGAGGGCAAAGGGCCGTCGGCACCATTTTGACTACTGGCAGCCGACAGCCCAAGTCCAGGAGATCGCTCCCGGACCCCCGCTGGACCACCAGGGACTTTTGGCAGGTCTTGGGGGGGTCAGGAGGGTGGGGCGCTTTGTTAGATTTTTACTTTTTTATTAATTTGTCTGCGAGCCCTGGAACCCTGCTGGATCACCAGGGACTTTTGGCAGGTCTTGGGGGGGGGGGATTTAGGAGGATGGGGGTTGTAGTAAATTAATTTGGCAGGTCTTGGGGCATCAGGAGAGTAGGGGGTTGTAGTAAATTAATTTGGTAAGTCTTGGGGGAGTCAGGAGGGTGGGGGGTTGTAGTTAGTATGGCTCTCACGGAATTACATTTTAAAATATGTGGCGTTCATGGCTCTCTCAGCCAAAAAGTTTCCCCACCCCTGATCTAGGGTTTCAGTAATATGGTCTCTTTTACTTTTACCAGTCAGAATTCTTGCAGCCGTGTTCTGCAGTATTTGGAGTGGTCTAATCGTTGTGTATGGTAAACCAAGTAGGAGGGCGTTACAGTAATCACTGCTAGCGAAAATTAGAGCTTGTAACACTGAACGGAAGTTATTAGTAGTTAGGAGTCACCACTCAGGAAAAGGATCTAGGTAGGTGTCATCATTGATAAAAACATTGAAATTGTCTGCTCAGTGTGCACCAGCATCCAAGAAAGCAGAGAATACTAGGGATTATTAGAAAAGGAATAGAGAATAAAATATTTTTTTACTTAATGCATAATTAAGCTCTGGAATGCATTGCCAGAGGATGTGGTGAAAGCTATTAGTGTACCTTTGTTTTAAAAAGGTTTGGACAAGTTCCTGGAGGAAAAGTCCATAAACCATTAGTAAGGTAGCATTACAGAAATCCACTTCTTATGCCTGGGGTAAGCAGCCTGGAATCTATCTACCCTTTGGGATCCTGCCAGGTACTTGTGACCTGGATTGGCCACTGCTGGAAACAAGATATTGAGCTTGATGGACCTTTGGTTTCACCCAGTATGGCAAATCTTATATACATATGTAGAGCTGATATCCTGCATGAAAATGTGAAATATAGAACTGTACCTCTCATGACAGCACCCAATTATAGGAGGATGGCACAGGAGGACCAGCCCAGGAATCAGCAAGCAAGCCAGAGAGTCCGTGGAGTCCCTGTTCTAAGATTCCTGTGGGCAGGGACTCATTTCTTTTACACTTCTTGTCAGTGGCGAATTGAGGCAGAGGGGGGTCAAGGCCCCTGGGCGCCAGCCTCGAAGGTAAAAGGATACATGCATGTGTATGAGAGAGCGATAGGAGAAAGTCTGTGAGTTCTCTCCTCTCCTGCTCCCCTTCCCCCTCCCCTCCACTAATCCAGGACAATCTCAGCATGACTGTAAATCAAAAGTTCCCAGGTATGGAGAGGGAACATTTTTTATCCTTATTAGTTTTAATTATTGTGAATTAGTTGACATGTCTTCTGTTCTGAAATATTTAATTGCTTTTTGGGAAATGTTTAAAGTTGGTTTTATTCTGATTATTTATTAGATGCTCTATTTGTCATCTGTTTTGAAACACTGTATTTTATAAGTATGGTTTACTAATATGATGGATTTTCTTGGTTTTGTTTTATGAGGAATGGTGATGTTTCTGTTTTTGCATTATTGCACTGCATATGAGTCTGGATGGGGGGGCTGAAAGGGCAGGAGGGTGAGACTGCTATTGCTTCTGTTTCTCTGAAATGGGAAGTGTGATGAATTTGATTTTCTCTGGGTCATATTTTGGGAAATGTGCATCTGAATATTTCTATATTTTTACAGCTCAAGGAAAATGCAATTGTTTTTATTTCTCTGCTGTTATACTGCAAGCAGAGTCTGGTTTTGGGGGGTTTCCAGTTCAGCTTTTGTCTCCATGTTTCCCTTTCTAATTTGTGGTCAGTTATTCTGTATTTGGTGAGGGGGCAGGCATGTGTGCTGTAATGAGGCTGCGGTGTTGCGTGCAAGTCTGAAGAAAAGGACAAATTTTCCTTTTGTCTTCTGATGGTAAGAAGTGGGAAAAATTGGAATTTTTGGAAGAATTTATAAATTTTCTATCACAGTCCTTGACTGTTGATCGTACTCTTTATCAGAAAATATCTTTGCTTGCTTGCAGTATCACAGAGGGAAGAGGCAATGATGGGGGCCTGTCTGCAGGCAGGGAAGCTTTTACCCCAGACTGTTCACAGCAGTCTGCCAGTTCATTTCTTTTCGGGGGGGGGGGGGGGGGGGTGGTGGTATTAGTGTGACTTTCCTGCCCTTAAGCATTTCTACAAGGAGGATGGGGGGGGGGAGGGGCACAGAGGAGGCAACACCAATGCATTGGCCCCCCCCAGCTGCCGGAGACCCTCGGTATGCCTCTGCTTCTTGTATACAACCCACTCCTTCCTCTGTCACAATCTTTTACTTATTTATTTTTAAATGATTTATCTACTATATACACACCCATGATCGTGGCAGTTTACAATATTAAAACATACATAAAACAGACCAGCAACAGCAGACATAAATTCATTTCAAAAGTGTTCCCATTAGGTCATACCACAGACCCTGGTTTCATCTAAGGCGCCCTGCAGACCACACTATAGACACCTATGCATTTCTTCTAGAGTTCATAGCCCCAAAGGCCTGTGGAACAGCCATGTTTTCAGTGCTTTTTTTTTAAGACTTTTATGTCCAACATGACTCTAAGTTGTTCAGGCAGGAATGCCATATAATTAGACCGGCTCCAGAAATAGCACAGTCTCTAACTTCTCCCAAGTCTGCCTGATGTATTATGAGGATCTCCAAAAGGCCTTTGGTCGAGGATCTCAGTAAACATTGTGGAGTAGACACATGCAAAGCCGCCTCCAACCATAATACATTGGTATTTGTAATTATTTTATAAATCAACACTAGAACTTTGTAGTGAATTCTGAACTGAATAGGTAGGGATAAAACAGGTTAATATGGTCATATCTTGACTGTCCAGATAAGATTTATGCAGCAGAATTCTGCGGTAATTGCAGTGATCTAAGGGTGCTACTGGCATTAAGGAGTTGCAATAATCTACTCCCGAGAACAACAAAGCCTGAAGAACGAACCGAAAATCACTCTGTTCTAAGGGTGATCTCAATCGTTTTTCTCTCTGCTCTGTCTACAAGATATTCTCTTAATTACAGTGGATTCCTTATGAAAAAAAAAAAAAAAAGATACCCGATGACCATCAAGATCAGGGTCTACTTAACTGCACAATGTACCCAAACTGGCATTGGGAAGGACAGCTCCATGGGGTTGGTTGAAAGGATCATATTTCTGCTCTGTCCTTCAAAAAAAAAAAAATGCGAATCCAGTCCAAAGCAGTCTGGTGGGAGCTTTACAACATTGCCTCTCACTGCCAGGGTCCAGGCCACACTATGATTGGTCTACAATTACAGAACTTCAACAAGACAGTTTAGGAGTCTCCCTAGGGAGACCAAGGGAAATCCCAAAAGAGGAACACTCAATTCCAAATGATTTTTGGTGTTCGGGTTCTATGGTGGATCTTCAGGCCAAGCAGATGCTACAAATCCTGGCCGATTTGCTGTCAGCTGCTTGCCTCTCCTGTTTGGGTTACCCTTGGAGGAATTTGTTGCCATCCTCAGTCTTGGGGAACTTTGCCACTTCAGCCTTTTCCCTCAGGGACCATCAGCGGTGGGAGGAGCGCCGGAGGCTTCCGTTACTGCCAGCTCATCCTGGCTTAGGATACCCTGGCGGTCCTCTTTCTGGGAACGCTGGTTGTCCGACGATTGGAAGAGACGGATGAAATGGCGGACCTCCTGAAGTCTATAGAGTGCCTCCAGCGCCAGAAGCATGGCAATCAATCCAATGATCAGGTAACCTGCAGGCACGAGAGCAAAAGGCAGCAAAGGTGAGAAACCAACAGCTAAAATGGGACCAGCGAATCTGACTCAGCAACCAAACATTCTCCGAGCATTCCCTTGGGATCATGCTAAATTCCCCTAACCTCCTTGGAAAACCTAGCACCTTGCTTTCTCCCCTGCTCCTAAGTTTGAAGGAGGACAGCGGGAGAGAAGCTTAAATATACCAGGAAAGACAGCCGAGGGCAGTTTTGAAATGGACTATAAAAGAAAACAGGAAGCTGGGGTCATGACCTTCTGGGCACAGTGAAAAAAAAAATCCCCAAATTCTTTCTAGTTTCTAAGAGGCACCTACATGTGATGCTGAACTTGTAGAGGTCCTGGAGTAAGGGGTTGGAGGTTTTTCCCGGGACATAATCACCGAGCCCAATGGTGCTGAGGGAGATGAAGCAGAAATAGATAGACTCCAGATAGTTCCAATCATGTTCCACAGCCCAGAAGATGGTAGCAGGAATAAGGATGAAACAGCAAGTGACGATGAGGGCCAGGATGACTGCATGGGCCACAGCGAGGGGCCTCTGCGGGAAGCCCCAACGCACTTGGGCATACTGGAGTGGCTGGACAGTGACCAGGGCGGTGAGGTGCTGGATAACTAAGGCGAGCAAGAAGAGTGTGACAGGGATCCCCAGGAGGGTGTAGAGAACACAGAAGATCTTCCCTCCGTCTGAGAGTGGCACTGTGTGTCCGTAACCTGCAAGAGAGCAAACAGGAAGAGAATGTAAATCTACCCGTTCTACAGAAACCGCAAGGTGCAATTAGAGAGCTCCATCACCGTGCACAACACTGTAAACAAACATAAGTCGCTCAGTAACATACGAGGTCATGCCCCTCCTGGGGAGGGAGGGGGGGGGTCAAAGTGTCCTGGGGTTGGACTGGTGAGGGGAGGGTTAGACTGTGCAGCGCTTGGCCAGTGATGGGGGAACGGGAATGATGGGGCGGAACGGAGAAGCAGTGACAAATTTAGGATGTGGCTGCCCCTAGGCACTGTGGGTGATGTGCCCCCTCTCCTTCCCCCCCCTGGACAAGAGATAACAGTGCTGAAGACCTAAGGCTCAGCCTTCTGTGCTTTGCTCAATATGCTCTAGGCTCATCTCCCCCTCCCATATCCCTGAATGACAGGAGAAAAGAGGCTGGATGAGAGAGAAGAGTGACTTTTCTTTGCTCCCTTCTGTGTGCAGTGGCCTCACTGCTCTCCTGGCTGTTCCTTACACTGGACAGGCGGGCAGGGGCTGGAATAGGGAACAGAACAGTTTTTCTTGGCCTTGCCCCTTCCAACCTCCCCCACCCCTTCTTTGCACAGGGAGGTGAGGGCTGGAGCAGGATGCAGAAGGTTGTTCTCTGTTGAGTGAAATTCAGCTGAGCTAGGAGGCAGCAAATCTTCGGCTGACCTTTTTGTCCCTCCTCCCCTCAAGGTTTTTTGCAGGGATTCAGAGGGAGCTCCAGTGTGTGGCCCTCAGCCGAGGACTGTCACTGCAGTGGCTATGTTAAGGGAGCTGGGAGGCAGGGGGGAAACAACCCAGGCATTGGTGACGCCATTACCCAACATAATAAAACCTGAAAGGAGCAGGCAAAAAAAGGAAATTGCTAGGTCAAAACATCTAATTGCAACTATTTTTCTTCCAAAATGAACCAGCAACGTAGAAAAATGTGGGTCAGCTGTGAGAAAAATAATGCCCACCTCCTCCTCCCAGACAAAACCACCATGTCACTTTCTTAACGTGAGCAGAACACGTGGTGATGGGGGTTTGTGTACAGCTCGGGCGCTGCCCAGGGCTGATGCAAAAGTATTTGACACCCTAGGCCAGGAGTGCTCAAACTGGTCCTATCCCTCCCTCCCCCCCAGCCAATCAGGTTTTTAGGATATTTCTAATGAATATACATGAGATGTATTTGCATGCACCACCTCCTATGTGTGCAAGTATTTCTCATGAATACTTATTATGGATATCCTGAAAACCCAACTGGCTTGGGGGCCCCAAGGACTGGTTTGAGCACCCTGGCCTAGGCGAACATTCGGTCATGCACCAACTCCCTCAACTTACCTACTGGTGGCAGCTTTAGAACAGTGCTCCCTCCTACCGATGGTGGTGGCACCGGCCCCTTCTCACGTGGTATTGGCTTTGGCACAGCACCCCTACGGGCCACCCATTAGGTGGATTTTTCCGCCCTCAAAATTTTTACAGTCTAGGTGGCCGCCTAGTTTGCCTAAAGGAAGCATCGGCCCTGGTGCTGCAAGTACCCAAACACTAAGTAGATCCCATGCTACTGTTGCTAGTAATAGCAGTGGCTATTCTCTAAGACAACTTGATCAATAGCAGGTAATGGACTTCTCCAAGAACTTATCCAATCCTTTTTTAAACCCAGCTACACTAACTGCACTAACCACATCCTCTGGCAACAAATTCCAGAGTTTAATTGTGCACTGAGTGAAAAAGAACTTTCTCCGATTAGTTTTAAATGTGCCCCATGCTAACTTCATGGAGTGCCCCCTAGTCTTTCTATTATCCGAAAGTGTAAATAACCGATTCACATCTACTCGTTCAAGACCTCTCATGATCTTAAACACCTCTATCATATCCCCCCTCAGCCGTCTCTTCTCCAAGCTGAACAGCCCTAACCTCTTTAGTCTTTCCTCATAGGGGAGCTGTTCCATCCCCTTTATCATTTTGGTCGCCTTTTTCTGTACCTTCTCCATCATAACTATATCTTTTTTGAGATGCGGCGACCAGAATTGTACAGAGTACTTAAGGTGCAGTCTCACCATGGAGCGATACAGAGGCATTATGACATTTTCCATTTTATTTACCATTCCCTTCCTAATAATTCCTAACATTCTGTTTGCTTTTTTGACTGCTGCAGTACACTGAGCTAACATTTTTTCAACAGGAAAGCAGAGATTGGAGGAGGGGGTGCTACTTCTCAATTCTTCTACCTAGACATCAAATAGACAAACACTCCACCCTCCCACTTCCCTTCCAATCCATTGTTATGGAGTACCAGGAGCGCTGCGAGAAGGGTTGGAGCCTTATGCATGCTTATAGGACCAGGGAATACCCTTCCTTAGGGCTCATAGGAGTGGTGATCACAGTGGGTAATATAGGAACCAGTGGGGATTTTAAAGAAAGGTACTGGGTGAGAACCAACAGCAGCCTGCACCTTCTATGCCAGATGCAGAGGGGAAGAGGAAGTATTTTGCCCCAGTTCAAACAGGTTCCAGGTCAGCAATCTGGAAGAAAATGAGCATTGGTGGAACCCTCACATAGGGCTGTAATACTGGGGAGGAGCACTATGGAGGATGTGGGACGCTCACATAAGGCTGTAGTAATGGGGAGCCCTGCAGGGAGAGGTGGGTCCCTCACACTGGAGTAGAAGGGCTGGAAGGAATCATCCCTTACCTGTCGTGGTCAGCACCGTGGCTACAAAGAACAGGGAGGAAGCAAAGTCCCAGTTCTCACTCTCCGAGATGTTCCCCAGGGCAGTAACACCATAGTTGTCCGCATCCAGCACTCTCTCTAGGAGTTTCTGCATGCCATTTGCAGAGACGCAGGCGTGGCTCTGTGTGAAGCTGCTCAAAGCATAAGCAACCTGCTGTCGGAGCTTCACTTCATGGGGCTGCTCCAGGGCCCCAAACACCATGGCACCAAAGACTAGAAAGAGAAGGTAGCAGCCCAACAAGATGACATAATTCCAGGAATGGGGAAGTTTAGGGATATCCTTAGTTCTCACCATTTTCCTTCCCTTCAGTTGCGGGAGCAGAGGGCTGGCGATACTGTGGCCTAGCTTCTTTCAGAGGTCCAGAAGACTGAGGTGGGATGCCTCCAGCTTCCCATGTCCCAGAGGGTGCAGAGGAGACGTGCAGCAAGGCCTACCCTGCTGCACACCACAGTTCCAAACGTGCAGGAGCAAAGTTGTCTGACAAGTTCACCTGGGACACGCCCTACCGGTAAGGCAGGGAGGGCGTCTTCTGAGAATGGAGGAGGAGGAGAATGGGGAAGCTGAAAGTCTCCTTAGAGCAGAGCTGCCCAGTGACCGAAGTTTTAGAGAAAGATGCTAAGCCCGTCCTTTTTTTTTTTGTTGTTTTTTGTTGTTTTGTTTTTTTTACAGCAAGCCTCTGACTCAATGCATTTCACTGCCTGACCCGCAATCATGCTCGGAGCTGCTTTGCTTCGCCGTGGTGCCTCGGCGGGGATCAGGAGCCTGTTCCGCAGCCTCAGCCTCAGCTGTATTAGCTGCTGGTGGCTACTGCCAAGGGAATCAAGAATCTGATGAGGAATGTGATGCTGGTTGGGTGACATACTCCAACAAACAGTCATTGATGCCTGAGAACTGAGGAATGTCTACTCTATATGCTGAAACAATTGAATATTTTGATTGGTTATAACTTGTTCCAGAATAAAAAATCATTGATGCAGCTTTGAGGGCATGCAGATGGTTGAATGATTTGGCCAGTGCGATTCGCATTTTAGAATTGTAAAGGACACAAGAACATAAGAAATTGCCATGCTGGGTCAGACCACGGGTCCATCAAGCCCAGCATCCTGTTTCCAACAGAGGCCAAACCAGGCCACAAGAACCTGGCAAGTACCCAAACACCAAGAAGATCTCATGCTACTGATGCAATTAATAGCAGTGGCTATTACCTAAGTAAACTTGATTAATAGCAGTTAATGGAATTCTCCTCCAAGAACTTATCCAAACCTTTTTTGAACCCAGCTACATTAACTGCACTAACCACAACCTCTAGCAACAAATTCCAGAGCTTAATTGTGTGCTGAGTGAAAAAGAATTTTCTCCGATTAGTTTTAAATGTGCTACTTGCTAACTTCATGGAATGCCCCCCCTGGTCCTTCTATTATCCAAAAGTGTAAATAATCAATTCACATCTACTCGTTCAAGACCTCTCATGACAAAACAAGACCTCAGAAGGAAATCTACCCTTACCTTATTCTGGAACTTAGATCAACTTTGAATGAGCTAGGAGTCTCCACCCCAGAGGAATTAGGCCTGGACAAAGCATAACACTTGTGGATTTTATTGTTGATGCTACTTGATTGTTCACAGCCACCAGAAGATGCAAAGACATTAAACTATTACCTTATTTGAACTTAAAGCATTTTCTTTGAGTCCTAATGTATGTAATATTAAACTGGACCTAATAAAAGAGACTTGCTTGAACCAAAAAAACAAACAAACCAGGGACTAGAGATCTCAATACATTAGAATTTGAAGTCAACAACTAAGACCAGGCTGCAGCAGGTCTGTCTCCAGCACTCAGGCCACTCAATTGCACTATGTGAATTTGATGCAACTCTTGCCTACCCCTACGTCAAATAAATTAGAGTTTGGAATGGAAATAGAACATTTGATGTGTGCATGGCCTTTCTAGGTTCTTCACATTTCTTTCATGCTTAAAGCACTGTGGAAATGTGTGCAGCCATTTCTGGGGCATGTGGTCTGGCAGCAGGTTTCTCATGCAAATAAAAGAGGACAGAAGGGATAACTTTGTTGTTTTACCTTATTGCAGTTGCTTAAGAGAGGTCCCAGGATATAAGGTAACTCACCTCAGGGTCACACACAGACAGCCAGTGACAGAGATGGGGAACAGAACTGAGGAACCAGGGATATAGTGACTCAGTTCAAGATCACACACAGAATCAGTGTCAGAGCCAGGGATTAGAAATGAGGCATTGGGGATAAACTGACTCAACCCAAGTTCACCCACAGAGAGCCAGCAACAGATCCAGAGAAAAGAAATGAGGTACAGGGAGAGAATGTGACTCACCCCCACACAGTGACAGAACTGGGGATTAGAACTGAGAAGGGGAAAAAATGACTCACTTGGAGATCACACACAGAGCTGAGGATTAGAAATGAGGCACTGGGGATAAACTGACTCACCCAAAGTTCACACTCTCAGACAAATGCAATATAGTGTGCTCAGCTGAGCACACGACTTTTCACGCAATTGGACGTGCATTTTGGATGTGCATCCATAACCCCCCCGATGTAATACGGGGATTAGTTGTGGTTCTGAAAGGTGGATCCTTAGTCCGAGGTAGAGTTGGAGCTACCTGAGAGAGAAGACCCTCACAGGTCCCTACCGTCGGTAGGCGAGGCTGTACTGAAGCGAGGGCTGGCTGGAGCTTCACCAGTACCAGCCCCGTTCCCCCCGGGTTGAGCCCTTGAGTACGTGGGGCCGGCTGGACTTAGGTGGACCTCCATGAAGGCAGGAGAAAAGTCAATGTACAGTCCGAGGTCAGAAGCCGGTCCAGACGTCAAAGCCAAAGGAAAGGTCGGGAGCCGGTCCAGGGGTCGGAGCCAGAAGAATGGTCGGAAGCCAGTCCAGGAGTCAGAAGCCAAAAGATCCGTCCAAGGAGGAAGGGAGCGGAAGCAGGAACCGGGCAGGAGGACAGGAGTAGGTCCGAGGAGGGCAGGCAGCGGAGCACAGGAAACAGGAACAGGAACTCAGGATCAGGAACTCAGGAACAACACGGAACTAGGAGCCAAGAAACCAAGGCAAGGTCTGAGGAGCAGGCCTTGCCTCAAATAGTATTCAGGAAGAAGGAGTCCCCAGGGAGGGGCGACTATTTCCTGTCATGACCCCTTTAAATACAATGATCAGCCCCGCGCGCGGCTCTAGGCGGGCCCGGCGGGGGAGGCGCCAGCAATCAGAAAGGAGACAAGCCGAAGGACGCGGCCAGGTCAGCAGCGGCTAGAACGGCTGCGAAGAAAGCATCGGGGACGGCTGCCTACTCCTGCAGGCCCTTCAGAGGCGGTCCTACCGCGGGGGTGAGTGGCCGGCCCCGGTCGCGGACCGCTGCGGCCGGCAGCCATAACATTAGTATGTCCAAACCACCCTAAAGCTAATAGTGTAACCGTCTCTTTTTTAGTCAGTAAGGAGGTCCAGACAACTGATCCGTAAAGATAGACTTTTATTGCCAGCAAGATGCAGCTAAGACAAAGGCTCAGTACAACTGCATGCCCCTCCCCTCCAGGAGCAGACTCTTATGCACTTTACAGTTCTTATCTTTTACACATGCGTTCTAAGCATTGCTGAGCAAGCATATTCCGGCTGAAGGGGCTACTGACCCCCTCCCTAGACACCCTGGAACTTTCGTGAAACTTCTCCCATGTTCTGCAGGAGAGGCTGCTGGGACTTGCAGTTCTGGAAAGGAATTCGCGAGTCTGCAGTAATACAGCCCTTCACATAATACATCCATTGTTCTATTCTAGGTTACAGCAGTGAAAGCTTATCAGAGAATAAGAACAGAGAAGCCAAAAAATGAAAATGTGCAATGTGCTGACAGAGAGTTTCTCAATGTCCTAATTACAGCTGTATTGCAGACTGTAAGTAAACCCGTCATGAAGCAGGGAATTCTGGTACATGAAGTCCTTTGTCAGGTTGAAGCGTTCAGACCCCTTCATTCCCCCCTTTGATACTTATCATTCTTTATGAAAAGTATCACACCATCACAACGCAACTGTGGAGCTGAAAGAAACAGAAACAAGAAAAATTAGCAATTTGAGTTCTCAGGGGGCCCTAATTTCCCAAACAGTCCGATGGTTTCTTCACGGGTTTGAGACGGATGGGCCCTAATGGCTCCACCCCCCTTTGTAGCCCGAACTTGTCATGTATGGGAAGATGGCCCAGGATAAAACATGAGGATGGTTAATGTACAGTGACAGAAGCTGCGTGGCTGTTTTGCGTTCAGCAATGTCCTTCATCACCCGACGAAGGCGGTTTGAGCAAGAAAGGAATAATTCAGGGTCCTAAAAAACAAAACAGAATTAAACTGGCTGGGATAACAAACAAGCTCTTAAATCCACCGATCATGGAAAACCAACCACGGAATCCATTGGTCCAGTCCCAAGCACTATTCCATTGCTGGACAGGGACGTGTGCCATCTTGACCATGCGATCAGTGATGTCTTGGATAACCTTGTTTTGGTCAGCTACCTGTAAACAACAATTGGAGAGGTTAAATGTTCCACAAACCCTCCTTCCTGGGCCAGAGGGTAATCTAAAACCAATCTATTCTGGTACACTGCAGTCATAATTTTGGTATTTTGTTTTGCCCAGAGTTTAAGAGCGAAAGCAGTCGTTGGTGATGAGCTCCAGGACTGCCTGAAGCCTGATGATTCGATGCAATTAATACTGCTTGGAAGGGTTCCCGAGTTGCCCCTTTTTGCTGCTTCATCTGCTCTCTGATTTCCTTGACAATAGGGTTTGATTTCCTGGTATGTGCTTTGTAATGCATTACAGCCACCTTGCGAGGTAGCCAAACTGCGTCTAGTAATTCACGTACTTCTGATGCATTGTTCAATTGTTTTCCCTCTATAATGCTCCATGCACTTGAATTGTAAGGAAGGCATATTTAGAGTCTGTATAGATATTTACAGTTTGTCCTTCTGCCAACTGCAGAGCTCGAGTAAGGGCAATTAGTTCAGCTTTTTGTGCAGACGTTCCTGGGGGAAGAGGTTGAGCCTCAACGATTTCATCTTCGGATACAACAGCATATCCAGCAGAATGTATCTCATGAATGATTTGGCTGCTCCCATCAGTGAATAAAGTCCAAGCTCCTTGCCAGGGTTGATCCCTCAGGTCTGGTCTACTGGAATGTATTGTAGCCATGACTTCTTCACAATCATGGGCAACTGGTTCAGGTGCCGGCATAAGAGTGGCCGGGTTCAAGTTTTTGCTGTCTTGTATTTGAATTTCAGGAGTTTCACATAGTAAGGCTTAATACTTGACGAGACGTGAATTAGTCATCCATTTTGGTCCATGGGTCTCTAGCAGTCCTTGAATGGTGTGGGGAGTTGTTACATTCAGAGTTTGACCAAAAGTTAATTTGACTGCTTCTGGAATTAGTAAGCATGCAGCCGCAATGCTTCGAAGACAACCTGGCCATCCTTTTGCAACATTGTCCATTCCTTTTGACAGATATGCAACAGGTCGTTCCTATGATTCTAGAGTTTGAGTCAATACCCCAATGGCCATTCCTTTCTTTTCATCGACGAATAGATGGAATGGTTTCATTACATCTGGCAATCCTAAAGCAGGTGGTTCAATTAAGGCTTCTTTTAGTTGACGTAAGCTTGCCAGTTCGTTTCCTTCCCATTGGAAGGGTTGAGATTCTGCCTCTTTACCCCGCAGCTTGTCGTATAGGGGTTGGGCCATAACAGCATAGTTAGCAATCCACAGCCTACAGTATCCTGCAGCTCCAAGGAACGCCCGGAGCTCTTTCTTGCAAGTGGGTACAGGTTGATCTCTTATAGAACTGGTGCGAGAAATCCCCAGACATCGGGTTCCTCCACGTATTTGGAAGCCTAAATACTCTACTTCCAATTCACAGATTTGAGCTTTCTTTTTACTTGCACGATACCCTTTTGAGTACAACATCTTTAGCAGCTGAAGAGTGGATACCGCACATTCGAGGTACGTCTCTCGAAACAACAGAAGGTCATCCACGTATTGTATGACTGGCCCATACTTTACTTGATACATCTTTAAGTCTTTTGCCAGTTGCTCACCGAACAGCGTAGGTGAGTGCCTAAACCCTTTAGGCAACCGAGTCCATGTGTACTGCTGCTTTACTCCAGTATCTGCATTTTCCCATGTGAAAGCAACAATCTTTTGACATTCCTCCGCCACCGGGACGGAGAAGAAGGCATCTTTGAGATCAATGACACTGTACCACTTCGATGCAGGAGAGACTTGGGCAAGGATTGAATATGGATTTGGCACGAGGGCTACTAGATCTTCTACTTGACTATTCACTTTTCTTAAGTCTTGTACTGGTCGATAGTCATTAGATCCAGGCTTCTTTACTGGCAACAAAGGGGTGTTCCAAGCAGATCGGATTCGCCGAAGAATGCCCAAATCATACAGTCTTTGCAGGTGTATCTGGATTCCTTGTCTGGCCATATATGGAATGGGGTATTGAGGTTGATTAATCACCTGTGCATTCTGTTTCATCTCTATCCATATGGGGGTAGCGTCGATAGCTATTCCTCCCGGGTTCTGCTCGGACCATACTTTAGGCACGCTATCCATCAGTTGTCTTCGTTTTTGTTGAGGGGGGTGTTGTTTTCATATCGATGTTCGATGGTTCGTTCGACTATGGGAAGATGTAGTCTCCATTCTTCTTGGAGGGGACAGATGAGTATCACTGGATGGTCCCCGAAGGAGGCTTTAACTTCCCCTGTTGGTTGAAATCTCAATGTGGTCTGAGGCTTACACAGCAGGTTCCATCAGATAAGGGATACCATGGTCCCGCCTACTTGTATAGTTCATTCTTTCTGCAGAGGGGCAGTGAGTACCTGACCTGAGGCGCCCACTATAAAAACAGTCTCTCTCGTCGGGGGGGCCGATTGGTGCAGTCATGACAGATCGTTGGCCTCTGAGTCCAACAGGCCCCTGATTTTTGTTGTGTTACCTCGTGGATCTCCACCAGAGGGTCAGTGGGGATTCTTCCCTCCCGGTCTCTTCAGGCTGTATGCTCCTTGTCGCCTCCCCCGCCATCTGCCAGTGGGGGTTGTCCGATCTCCTTCCTCCTCGGCCCCTTTGTGTCGGTGCAGGTCCATTTTTGTCGTTAGTATTCACTGCAGGGCTCCCGTATTTCTTTTGCCATTCTTCACAGTCTCTCTTCCAATGGCCTTCATTTTTGCAGTACGCACACTGATTCTTTCCCAAAGGGGGTCTTGTTCCCCCTCCTCTTCGCGGTCTGCCATTGTCTTGGCTCCTTCCCGTCCGCGTGTCCTCGAGAGCGGCGGCTAACAGTCACTTTCTCCTTCATGTCTCTACTTGCTTCTCTCTTTTCTCTTCCACTTCTCTATTTCCACATACCTGGTCTGCTATAGCTTTTAACTGGCTGAGGCTCATGCCCTCAAAGCCTTCGGCCTTCTGCAGCTTCTTTCGGATGTCGGGTTTCTATTATTAAGTTCCTGGTTGCAGGGACGGGCCCTTTTCTTCTCTTCCTGATCCCTGTTCCCATACATCTCAAAATACGATGAAAAGATCACTGTCCATCTGGAAATTGAATAGGTGACCTGCGCCTGGAGGCAAATCAGTTCTGACGAGGCTGAGAAGCTGCAAAACATTGCTTCCTTCTTACTTGTAAGTTTGGCATTGGGTTAATTCAATAAAGTAAACCTGGATCTGCAGGCAAGGATCCAAGGGGGGCGCTTTAGGTGTGCAGGAGTGATGATCAAACCCTTGGAAGCCTTGTATCAATTACATTGCAAACACTAAGAACATATGGTAATAGCCAGAGCCCAGCCCCCACCAGTGGTAAAAGAACATAATTGCAATATATATATATATATGTGGGGGGGGGGGGCCACCACTTTATCATTTGGGTCGACTCATATTTGCTCTTGTTCCTAATCTTGCATAGTGGCCCCTTCTCTTGCCCACAACTTCCAATAATCCTTATCTTGCGCCTGCCACTGAATCAAAATTTTTAATATTAAGTCTTTGTTTTCTCTGGTTTTTTTTTTAATCATTTCTCTAAATTTCCCAGAGACAGCTTCAAAATAAACTGCGTCAGCAAAAGAGAGTTCATACTTTATCATGCGTTCCAATGTAACTTTTAAATAACAGATAATATATAGGAGACAAGTAAGAACAATAATTAACATGGTATTAGAGAATAGAAAGATAAGCATAGGGAGGACACTGGGATAGAAGATATGAGAAAACTAAAACTTCTGATTAGCAATGCCAGCATGAAACGCACAGCCATATTGAATGCCTACGCACTACGTACTGACGCGCAGTGGGACGCACCACCATTCCACTTTGTACTGTAACAATTAATTTGCTGCTATAAAATGTCTTAAAAATAGCCTGCATCATAAGGCACTAAATGATTTGTAAGGGACCCTTGGTTCTGGTATTTCTTTGCAAGTAGCAATCCTTTGTCAGATTACAGACAGTTTTAGCAAGGACCTTGGAGAATAAATTTAATCAGCAGAAACTCGGAGCTACAATTTCTTTTAATTAACATACCACAATTCTATCTTTATTCACATACGCACACCATCAACTAACTTTCAATAATGTTCTGTTAAAACAAACGAAACAATTTTTCTTTCTCTTTGTCTTCATTCACCCAGGCTAGCCCAATGTCCCCTTTTTTTTTTTTTTTTTTTTCTTCTCTCTCTGGCTCGATCCCCTCCTCTCTCCTGTAATTATCTCTGCCGTTAACCCTTAACTGCCATCAAGTTCTAAACTTCAACACCAGTAAATGCATTCTTCAGCAATCAAATCAGTATTTTAACTTAACACTGTAAATTAATTAGTTGTATAGTAGTCTTGTGCAGCATCTGTAAACCAAAACTCTTCTTATTAGGGTTTAAAACAATTAAAAAAATCCCTGGTACATGTGCTTGCAATTCACAGATAGCAGTTATCAAAAGAAATAATGCATTTGATCACAAAAAGAAATTTGTCTAACCGATCTACCACAGTAGAATTTTTTTTTTTTTTTTTTTTTTACAGGTACCTTACAGACAGACAGACACTGGGGACTTCCGGTTCCCCATTTTGCGTACTTGAGTTACCATTACGAGGGCGGCTCCCTCTACTAGCTTCTTTGCCCACGACGGAGGATTTTCAATAACTGCAATCCAAGCAGTTATGTACGGTTAATCCTCAGGGCAACCCGGATTCCCTTCTCGTATAACTATATTCTGGATCCTTGTGGCCGTTTGGAAATCGAAAGTCCCTACCGGAGGCCAGTTTACACACAAACTGGGCCACCTATGGGTGCATCGTTGAATCATTCCGGGCTTTGTACATTTATGTCTATCGAACACTTCCCTATAGTGTTCCGTCATGACTTTTAATGGAGTCGAACCGCCCCCTCCCATCAGGATAGAATTCACAGACAAAGGAGGGAAGGGAAGACGGATAGGTAAGGGGTCCGTATCCGTCAGACACAAAAGGGTCACTTTCACACAACAAGAAACCTATTCCCACTATCGTATGCGTTACTTCTTTTTCCTCTTTTTATGCGCGTGGCTTTCGGAATGCAATTCCTACCAAACCACCGCTTGGGGTGTGATCAAAGCCCCCTCGGTCCCCTCACGGATGGACCGGTTATTTGCTACTCTTTTAGCTATTCTTCACTTTTCCCATCATTCCCATAATACTCGCCTGCAGGGTTCTTCCGATCGTCACGAAAGCCTTCTTCCCAGATCACCAGCCCAAAGGTCTCAGAGGATCTCCGTGGAATGACCCCCTCAGATACCTGATCACTGAACTCAGCGGTGGCCACTCACCAGGCAAGTCTGGGGGATCACTCCGCCACAAAATCCCCTGGACCAACTGGGGGGCTAAAATAGCGTCCCCGGTACCTCCTGGCTGGCTCGCCAAATGTAACCGTCTCTTTTTTAGTCAGTAAGGAGGTCCAGACAACTGATCCGTAAAGATAGACTTTTATTGCCAGCAAGATGCAGCTAAGACAAAGGCTCAGTACAACTGCATGCCCCTCCCCTCCAGGAGCAGACTCTTATGCACTTTACAGTTCTTATCTTTTACACATGCGTTCTAAGCATTGCTGAGCAAGCATATTCCGGCTGAAGGGGCTACTGACCCCCTCCCTAGACACCCTGGAACTTTCGTGAAACTTCTCCCATGTTCTGCAGGAGAGGCTGCTGGGACTTGCAGTTCTGGAAAGGAATTCGCGAGTCTGCAGTAATACAGCCCTTCACATAATACATCCATTGTTCTATTCTAGGTATAGCACTCATCACATGTAAACTACATGTATGTATGTATTTATTTATTTATTTGTTTATTTATTTAGAGCTTTTTTATACCGACATTCATGATCCCAATCATATCATATCGGTTTACAAGAAACAATGGTGCAATAACGTTAACATCAACCTGAACAATGTAGATGAGGCTATTGGCTAATCCCCGTGATTCAAAACATTTCCTGGTGGCCAATGCACCCATTGCAACACTGCAATAGTCTGCTGTACTCAAGGGCTCAATGGAAAAAACAAAAAATCCTGCTGTCTGTGATTCCTCCTCTTTATAGGACAGCCACCTCTCCTGAGCGCCCAATGCCAAGCAGGCGCTAGGGATGCATAATTTTCTCAAGCGCCTCCTTTTTAGCGCGACCCCTCATTTAAATATTGGATTGTGCGCCCAGGAGAGGTTGCTGGGCACATGTTAGGAAAGCGGGAGCTCACCACTGAGCGCCCATTTTCTACATACCCATATTGTATCGGCCTGGTAGAGAGGCAGCAAAAGATCTGGGGATTAGAGCTGAGAACAGGGAGAGAACATGACTCACCCCAAGATCTCACACCACAGTCAGTGACAGAGTCAGGGATTAGAATTGAGGGAGGCGGCTGTATCCTCCCTTAAGGTAAATTTATTTTGGGAGGCTGAAAGCTCTCAATCTCAGTAGGGGCCATGTGACAGCCTTCTCAGCAAAAACTACTTCAGGGAGAGGCAGGAAGGCTGGGACTGCAGGAACCCGTTGCTGTGGCAACCAGTCACCAGGTGCTATTTTAAGCTCCCTATGTGTTCCTCTGTCACTGCTTCTGTGACTAACCAGTGATAAAATGTAATTTACTACCTGGCTTGTTAAAAAAAAGAAATGTTAAGTGTCAGCTCAGTGGCTCAGCTATAGTACAATACCCTACCATGTGGAGGACCTGGCTTCCATTCCCAGGCCAGGTTTCTATTTAGGCTTGATAACAAGCCCATCTGGCGACTTTTCTTTAAGGGAAGCTGGCGGCCGGAAGTGCCAAAAATCCAGCCAGTTCACGTATTGGTTTTCTGCTGGCAACCAGCTTCCAGACCACCTGAAAGTCCACTCTTCTCTGTGGCTTCACAGGCCTTGTCAAGAGGGGTTGGTCTGGCGCGGCAGCAGTAATGGCAGCAGCAGCAACTCATTGTAGACATGGGAGATGAAGACTAAACCACAAAGTGCTCTGCTTCTGGACCCTGCCCCTTCCTGGCTGCCATCTAAGAGGGCAGGGCCTAGAAGCAGAGCATCTGCTGGCTCAGTGTCCAGCTCTCTTCCCTTCCTCCAGACCCACAGGTCTGCAAAGGGAAACACCCCATGGGGCACTTTTCAACAGTTTACCTGGCTAGCTAAGCAGGGTTGGTAAGGCACAACTTTCCTGTGCTGGTTCTTCCTCATTTAACCATATGCTCAGTGGTTCTGCCCTTGGGAAATGGGTTCTGCCATTTTGCTGGGCACCAAAATCAGGCTCACTGGTCTGTAGTTTCCTGGCTCATTGCTGGCGCCCTTTTGTGAAAGACAAGAAAGCCAGTATGATGCAGCCTGGAGATAATGGGGTTGGGAGATACATTAGGGAGCAGGCAGAGTGATACAACCCAGACAGTCCCTCTTCACAACCTCAGTTCATCTATGCCCTCTTCTCCCATTGCTAACTCCAGATTTTGCGCTGCGTCTTGCAGCACCATGTACTTGCTGCAATGGTGTGTCTTGAACAGAGCCAGAGAAGGCACAAGACACACCAGCTCAGGAAGGAGGTACCCCCAGCACAGACTAAATGCAGATTTGCAAGTCCTTCATAAATTTGAAAAATTGGCCCCAATCTGTAACTTAGTTTATTTCTGATGCAGAAATGTTGTTTTTTGTTTTTTTTTAAACCTGTGAGTTTCCTCCTGCTCCTTTGGCCTTCCAGTTCTGTCAGAACCAAGCCTACGATCATTTGCAACCAGCCAGGTATTTTTTTTCCCTATTTTATATCTTCCTCTCAATTCACTTTAATCCAGAACTTGTCTGGGAGCCACATACTAGGGCTTCTTCCATAACCCTACAGTCATGGACCCAAAAGCCTTTACACATTGACTATAAATCCCTCGCAGCTGAGAGCGTTACCTCTGCAGCACAGTCAGCCCCAAATGACCCTGGGAGTGGAATACCTGTGCCAGGAATCAAACCTAAGAGGGGCCGTGCAATCTATTACGGCATGTTATGACCACACGACTTTCTCTGCTTTCATCTAGTGAAGGGATGTTGAAATGCTGGAAACCTCAAGTTCTTTCAGAGAGGATCCTTCCGAAAAAAGAGGCTGTGTAAACTAAAAGAAGATCCTGAAGATCTGCTAACTTTGAGTAAGGAAAAGCAACATCACTAGGGATACCCATCTGGCGCTTTACCACACTGAGCAGAGAAAGAGAGGATTTACTCTCTGTGCCATAGACTTTTTTTTTTTTTCCAGTTTTGTCGGTTTGGAAGGGGTTTTGCCCAGTTTAAAAGACCCTGCCCATCTGGGAGCTCCACTTCACTTCTTCCGAGAGTGGATGTTTTCCCTTGTCCCGGTGCAAGTGAGTCCTGCACAGATAGAGGAAAGAGACTGTGGAAAGACCAGCGAATTCTGTGCTGCAGCAGTTTGAGTTCTGTGCCATTCATCACCAGTCTTAACAGTAAAGACTTTTATTTTGGACACTAAACCATTGACTCCAGAGTATTTCTTTTGCACTCACAATAAGGGCAACATCCTCCCCAGGGGAATTCAAAGAACATCAAAGGAAAGCTGTACCTAGTTCACCCTTATCACATTGGGCCCTGGAAGTTTATCTCCCCCCACCCCACCTACAAAGGATCCGGCCTTGGAAGAAGGGGTACATGTGAGAGACCTAGCCGGTGAGAAGTTCCAGCCCCAAAGATCAATAAATATGTTTTGTGTACCCACCTGTGCAGGACAGGCATACTGGGGTAGGGTTACATATTAAGTTTAAACAGAGGAGGGAGAGGAGGACCCACTGCGGCGGGGAAAGAGAAGCTGTTCAGTTTGGAGAAGAGCTGACTGAGGGGGTATATGATAGAAGTCTACAAAATTATGAAAGGACTTGAACAGGTTAATGTAAATTGGTTATTTACTCTCTCAGATGATAGAAGGACCAGGGGGGCACTCCATGAAGTTAGCAAGTAGCTCATTTAAAACAAATCATAGAAAATTCTTTTTCACTCAGCGCATAGTTAAGCTCTAGAATTCATTGCCAGAGGATGTGGTTTCAGCAGTTAGAGTAACTGGGTTTAAAAAAGGTTTGGATAAGTTCCTAGAGGTTAAATCCATAAACTGCTATTATGGTAATTAATAAGCAATAGTAGCTTGTGATCTAATGTTTGGGGACTTGCCAGATTCATGTGACTTGGATTGGCCACTGTTGGAAACAGGATGCTGGGCTTGATGGACCCTTGGTCTGACCCAGTATGGCATTTCTTATGTTCTTATGTAGAATAAGGGCTTCAAAGATGAGGGAAATGCCAGTAAATTGGCCGAGTTTTACTTTCTGTTTCTCAGCTATGCTCCAAAATTATTCACGGACTGTACTGAAGCTTTAGAGGTCAAGTCATTCAGCATGTTCTCTGTGTACCAGCTAATGACTGAAATCTATGGGAAACTTGACAGACGTATTGGAGCCAAGTTTTTTAGGTTCACAACATCAGACGAAAGCAGTTAAAAAAAAGTTGTAGCAAAGAAATGTAAGAGGGACTTCCTAATTTTTATGAAGGAGCCACAAAATACTTAAATGACAGATATGACTTCTCTTAAAACAGCTTTGCCAAAGTATCCACATTAGCCCTTGCAAGTGCTGTGTCCCATAGATAATGTATGAAGAACTCGGTATCATGGAAGGTGGTGTATACTTCTCCTGAAACGAAAGACTGCCAGATGAGGGAGGAGAGGTATCTGAAACTTTTCAGCAAAGTCCAGACACTTCAAGAATATGATGATAATCAGCTACTCCATATTCTCAATATCATGCAGCAACGTTCACACAGAACAGGGTTGGGTTTTTTTTTTTTTATAATGACCTCTACTTGGAGAAGCATGAAGAACAGACTGCACTTGGAGAGTGTAAAAGCAGAGCTCCAGACCGGCATTAACATTTTCAGAAGAATACAAAAAAGGAAAATTGGTTCTTACCTGATAATTTTCTTTCCTGTAGTACCACAGATCAGTCCAGACTCCTGGGTTTTGCCTCCCCTCCAGGAGATGGAGACAGAGAAAGCTTTGACTGTCTCTGCCCTATATCCTGAGACGCCACCTGCAGTCTGTCAGTATTAATGGATATCAAAGCAGAATGCCACAAAAAAACTGAACTAGCTAACCAAACGTCAACGGGACCACAGTCCACCCGGGTTAGGAATGAATCCTTCCAACTCACGAACCCCAAGTGGAAGCAGAACCCACTAGAACATCTGAGAACTTGCGAAAAATATTGGAAAACAGTACGCACTTATCTGCAGATTGCACGCAAAACAGTGAATGAGCGGACTCTCTGTAACCTCTACGCAGAAATGGGCGGGACTCTGGACTGATCCGTGGTACTACAGGAACAAAAATTAGCAGGTAAGAACCAATTTTCCTTTCCCTGTATGTATCTGAATCAGTCCAGACTCCTAGGATGTACTAGAGCTGTTTACTCGGGGTGGGACCCTGAGAGTCCTGCTCGGAGAACTCCCTCTCCAAAGCCAGCCGAGCCCGGAGCCTGCACATCCAATTGGAAATGACGGGCAAATGTATGTAACGACTTCCAAGATGTCGCCCTACAAATCTCCTGTGGGGAAACTTGTTGACACTCAGCCCAAGATGTCACTTGCGAATGAGTAGAATGAGCCCTCAAGCCGACTGGGGGCGACCAACGAGCAAGAAGATAGGCAGATTCAATGGCCTCTCTCAACCACCGAACAATCGTGGCTCTGGACGCCTTATGCCCTCTTCTGGGACCACTTTAGAACACAAACAAATGATCCGACATATGGAAACTGTTGGTTATCTCCAGATAACGCGACATAACGTGGTGCACATCTAACTTCCTGAGCTCCCTAGAAGAGGGATCTGAATGGTCCAAACCGGGGAAAGGCGGAAGCTCCACCGACTGATTCAAATGAAAAGAGGAAACCACCTCTGGCAGAAAGGAAGGCACAGTCCTCAAGGAAACCCCTGCGTCGGTAATCTTTAGAGGTTCCCTGCAGGATAAGGCCTGAAGCTCCGATATTCTGTGTGCAGAAGAAATAGCCATGAGAAACACCACCTTCAATATAAGATCCTTCAAAGTCACCCTCTTGAGAGGTTCAAAGGGCACGGCACACAGGGCCTTGAGCACCAAGTTCAGACTCCAAGAAGGTAAGGGTTCCTGAACGGAGGATGCAAAAGCTTTGCTCCCCGGAGAAATCACGCTACATCCGGATATGCCGCTAAAGACACGCCGTGCAACTTACCACAAAAACAACCAAGGGCTGCTACCTGCACCTGTAAGGAACTACAGAACAATCCTTTAGCCAAGCCGGCTTGCAGAAAGGACAAAATATTGGAGACCGAAGCCTGCGTAGGATCTAACTGGTGGTTCACGCACCAAGACTTCTAGGGAGCTCAGGAAGTTAGATGTGCGCAACGCAACGGCCCGCATGCTATGTAATGTTTCCCGTAGAGATCATATTACACCTATATTACAATATCTACACTGGCTACCAATATCATTTTGCATAACTTATAAAATACTGTCCACAATATATAATCTATTATACAATACCAACTCCATCTGGTTATGTTCACTACTAAGAATTTATCGACCATCCAGACAACTCCGCTCTCTGGATAAATGAATTCTTGAAATTCCCTCAATACGATCTGTCAGCTTATCCTTAACTCGAAAACGTGCTTTTTCTGTAGCTGGACCAATATTGTGGAACTCTCTCCCAGATCATATCCGACTAACATCTAATCGTAGAGAATTTAAAAAACTATTAAAAACTCACCTTTTTACACACGCATATAACCTACCTTAAGATTTTGACATAATGCAGTATATTTCTGTTAATGTATATTATTTTATTTGTATGATTTAATTTGCTGAATGTAACTTTGTATGTATTTTTAACATATGTATGTTTGATTTGTAAACCGCCTAGAGCAGGGGTCCCCAAACCTGTCCTGGAGGGCTGCCAGCCAGTCGGGTTTTTGGGATATCCTCAATGAATATACATGAGAGAAAATTTGCATGCACTGCCTCCATAACATGTAAATTTTCTCTCATGCATATTCATTGAGGATATCCCAAAAACCAGACTGGCTGGTGGCCCTCCAGGACAGGTTTGGGGACCACTGGCCTAGAGGGATAGATCCCTACCCCATTGAGCGGTATATAAAAACTTTAAAATAAATAAATAAATAAATAAATAAATAAGACTAAAAAACATCCCACACCCTGACATATGCCAGGGACGTAGATGGCTTACGCGAACGCAGAAGAGTATCCACTACAACATCTGAATAACCCTTGTTCTTTAGTCAGCGCCTCTCAAAAGCCATGCCATTAGACAAAAGCACTCTACCTCTTCCAAACAAACGGGACCCTGTCAGAGAAGGTGTGGTAGATCCCGAAACTGTAAGGGGCCATCCACTGCCAGACTGACCAAATCTGCAAACCATGGACATCATGGCCACTCCAGCACCACTAGAATGACTTCCGCCCGGTAAGCCTCTATCCGTCTCAGTACTTTGCCGATCAGAGGCCAGGACGGAAACACGTAGAGAAGAACATCCTTCGGCCAGGGAATCACTAGGGCATCCACCCCTTCCGCTCCCCATTCTCGCCTCCGACTGAAAAAACGAGGGGCCTTGGAATTCTGAAACGTTGCCATAAGGTCCACCGCCGAGCTGGACCACTTGTCGCATATCCACTGAAAGGCCTCTTCACATAACTCCCACTCTCCGGGGTCGAGACGATGACGACTGAGAAAGTCAGCTTGAACATTGTCGACCCCAGCGATGTGAGAGGCTGCTATGCTGACTAGATGTCGCTCTGCCCAGATTATCAGCTGCTGCGCCTCCAGCACCACCCAGTTGACTTTTGGTTCCTCCCTGGTGATTGATATATGCCACTGCGGTTGCATTGTCGGACAGAACTTGGACCGACTTTCCCTGTAGGAGGGACTGAAGAGCCAGCAACGCCAACCCCACAGCCATGGTCTCCAGACGATTGATCGACCACTGTGCCTTTTCCCTGGACCATTGGCCTTGGACCGACGTCTCCTGACAAACTGCTCCCCAGCTGGAGAGCCTGGCATCCGTGGTGACCACCGTCCAATTGGGGACTTCCAGAGGTACTCCACATCGCAAATTGGGTTCCAGGGGGAAAGTAATGCGGACTGTAGTGGTCTCATATGAGCAAAGGCCCAAGGAACCAATTCCAGAGTGGATATTATTGAGCCGAGGACCCGCAAATAATCCCACACTCTTGGAGTATGATTGGACAACAAATCTTGAACCTGTCCTTGCAGCTTGAGAAGGCGGTGTTCAGGAAGAAATACTCTCCCCTGACGAGTGTCGAACAGAGCTCCTAGGAACTCCGACTGGGAGGGAGTCAGGTGGCTCTTGTCGAAGTTGATCACCCATCCTAGGGACTGCAAGAGAGAGAGGACTTTGTGAACTGTTGAGCGGCAAAGAGCCTCCATCTTCGCCCAGATCAGCCAGTCGTCTAGATACGGGTGGATTAAAAGACCTTCCTTCCTGAGTTGCACCGCCACCACGACCATCACCTTGGTAAAGGTCCTGGGAGCTGTGGCCAGCCCGAATGGTAGAGCTTGGAATTGAAAATGTTGTCCCAGGATGCAGAATCTCAGGAACCTCTGGTGATCAGGGCGGATGCCGATGTGAAGGTATGCCTCGGTCAAGTCCAGGGATGCGAGAAACACCCCCTTGTGTACTGAGGCAATGACCGATCTGAGGGTCTCCATGCGAAACCTGGGGACTCGGAGACAGCGGTTGACTTTTGAGGTCTAGAATGGGCCGAAACGTCCCTTCCTTTTTTGGCACAACAAAGTAAATCGAGTAATGACTCCTCCGTTGCTCTGATCGAGGGACCGGAATGATGTCCCTGAAATTGTGCAGACGCTGCAGCATGTCTCATACTGTGTGACGCTTTTCTTGGTAGGAACACGGGGAGACAAGAAACCATCTCGCAGTCGATGAACTAAATCTAACGCATAACCTTGACTTATCACCTGGAGGACCCACTGGTCTGATGTCCACTTGGTCCATTCCCTGTAGAACAGAGACAGCCTGCCTCCTACCACTGGAACCGGGGAATGCACTGGCCCCGCTTCATTGGGCAGATTTAGCTCCCCCTGCTGTTGTGGGTTCCCCGGTCTTCCAAAACGACATCCTCGAAAGGTCTGTGACCAAGACTACTGTCTGACTGAAGACTGTCTTGCAGGAGGGCCAGTCAGCCAAGAAGAGCGGATTCTCTGATTTGCTCGAAAGCGGGTGCGCAAGGGAAAGGAGCTATGAGCCCTGGGTCAGTCCTCCGGAAGCTTATGTACTTTGTTCTCTCCTAAGGACTGTATCATATCCTCCAAGTCCTTTCCAAATAGCATCTTACCCTTAAAGGGCAGAGAGCCGAGCTGTGCCTTAGAGGATACATCCGCCAACAAGTTTCTCAACCAAAGGAATCTACAGGCCGAAACCGCCAACACCATGGATCGAGCCGAAATCCACAGAGGGTTATACAAAGCATCTGCGCTGTAGGCCACTGCTGCCTCTAAGCACCCCGCCTGCGCCACCTCTTCCACCGAGAGCGAAGGATTGCTTTGCAAAGACTGTACCCATCGAAGTCCCGTTCACAGGGCAAAGCTGCTGCACATGGCAGCCCGCACTCCCGTTTGACCTGTACTTCCAATTTGTGGTCCTGAAGATCTTTAAGAGCCGTGGCTCCCGTCTATCTTTGGGATCTTCAAGATCTCCAAAGCTTCTTCTGATAATGGGTACAGTTTGTCCATCGCCTTACTGACCTTCAGGCCCAAATCCGGGGTGTCCCATTCACGGAACAGGAGGTCGGTAACAGAAAGATGGAAGGGAAAGGACGTATTTGGACCTAAGGGCCCACCATCACGGGATCTATATCTCCCATCCGGGAGTCCTTCTGCGGGGCTTCAATGCCCAATTCTGCTAAAATCGCCGGAATAAGAGGACTAAGCTCATCCCTCTGAAAAAGATGGACCACCTTGGGATCATCCCCATCCGCCACGTGAGGATTAGGACAGCCTTCCTGACCGGGATCACCCCCGAGGTCCGCCCCCGGAGAGGGCTTGTCCCGGGGACCTTGTTCTTCCAGATTGGAGTCCTCCGAGGTAGCTTCCTCCTGAGAGTGAACCGCCCCAGACCTCAGGGAATGCTTAACCCGCGGACCGGAGCCCTGTTCCAGGGGTCTCGAACGTTTGGATAGATGGGCCCCAGGGAGCAGCGCAGAACTACCCTCTGGGCGTCTCTTATGCGCCTTCTGCGATTTATAGGCCTTATGCAGGAATCTAATAAAATCTGCAGAAAAGGATGATGATGAGGAGTCTGAGGCCTCCTCGAGGCCATCCTCCCCGGTGTCTGCCGCTCCTGCCCGCGGCACGCCACCCCCGGGGGCTGCCTGCTGCAGGGACAAGGAAGGGGGATCCGACCCTCCCTGCATAGCCAGCTGCGTCACCACGCAAAAAGTACTTAAAATGGCTTCTGTTCCCGCACTGAGTGGGAACGGGTCCAGAGGAGAGCTGAGGCGCCAACTCCTTCCTAAGTGCGGGTCGGCCGAATAACCGCCTTCGTGGCACCATTTGACGTGTCCTCCCCTCCTGGGAGGGATGCAGAGCACAGTCCGTCCCGGGACACCCATGCGCAGCAGGCCACACCACGCAGCATCGGCGAAAAACCTGCCTCACTGGCTGAAAGACTATCTCCCTCCCTGCGGAGGTAAAAACAGCGCCTGCCGAACACTGCCTTCACGGCAACTGCCATAAGAAACTTGTTTTTTTTTTTATACTTAGCTGCTTGGCGGTCCCTGTGCCAAATAGGGTGAGTGAGCCAGGCTCCCAGAATCACCCCCGCCAGGAGAGGATGCAGGGTTCTCAACCTCCCCAACTCCAGCGGCCTCGAGAACCAGGGGGGATGGTCCCCTCAGAACCTGACAACCCCCTGGGAGGCAGTGAAACAGCTGCTGAAGCTTTTAGCCTCAGTTTGTTTTTTTTTTTTTTTTTAAAGAGCCAGTTCTGACCTATAAGCCCTAGACTAACCCTAACTGCCTACTTCACCTTTTTTTTTTTTTAAGGCAAACTACCACAGACTGCAGGATTTTGCACCTCCATCATCTGCTGGGAGACAGAGAAATACTCACGGACTGCAGGTGGCACCTCAAAATATAGGGCAGAGTCAGTCAAACATAGAAACATAGAAACATAGAAATGACGGCAGAAGAAGACCAAATGGCCCATCCAGTCTGCCCAGCAAGCTTCCCTCATTTCTTCTCCCATACTTATCTGTTTCTCTTAGCTCTTGGTTCTAATTCCCTTCCACCCCCGCCATTAATGTAGAGAGCGGTGATGGAGCTGCATCCAAGTGAAATATCTAGCTTGATTAGTTAGAGGTAGTAGGGGTAGTAACCGCCGCAATAAGCAAGCTACACCCATGCTTATTTGTTTTTACCCAGATTATGTTATACAGCCCTTATTGGTTGTTTATCTTTTTCCCTGCCGTTGAAGCAGGGAGCTATGCTGGATATGCGTGAGGTATCAGTTTTTTTCTTCTCCCCTGCCGTTGAAGCAGAGAGCTATGCTGGATATGCATCGAAAGTAAAGTATCAGGCACATTTGGTTTGGGGTAGTAACCGCCGTAACAAGCCAGCTACTCCCCGCTTTGTGAGTGTGAATCCTTTTTTCTTCTCCCCTGCCGTTGAAGTTATGCTGGATATGCGTGAAGTATCAGTTTTTCTTTTTCCCTGCCGTTGAAGCAGAGAGCTATGCTGGAAATTCGTGATGTATCAGTCTTTCTCCCATGCCGTTGAAGCAGAGAGCCATGCTGGATATGCGTCGAGAGTGAAGTATCAGGTACATTTGGTTTGGGGTAGTAACCGCCGTAACAAGCCAGCTACTCCCCGCTTTGTGAGTGCGAACCCTTTTTTCTTCTCCTCTGCCGTTTAAGCAGAGAGCTCTGCTGGATGTGTGAAGTAACAGTTTTTCTTTTCCCCTGCTGTTGAAGCAGAGAACTATGCTGGATATGCATTGAAAGTGAAGTATAAGAATGGAGTGATCAAGCTAGTTGAAAGGCATCAGGAATAGAGGAAGGTGGAGGTAGTAATTTGGATATTTGGTTTGGGGTAGTAACCGCCGTAACAAGCCAGCTACTCCCGTCTTTGTGAGTGCAAATCCTTTTTTCCACATTTCCTCTTGCTGTTGAAGCTTAGAGTGATGTTGGAGTCACAGTAACCATGTGTATGTTTATTGAATAAGGGTATTGTCTCCAGGCAGTAGCCATCATTCTGGCGAGTCACCCACTCTTCATTGGCGGCCTCTTGACTTTACGGATCCACAGTGTTTATCCCACGCCCCTTTGAAGTCCTTCACAGTTCTGGTCTTCACCACTTCCTCCGGAAGGGTATTCCAGGCATCCACCACCCTCTCCGTGAAGAAATACTTCCTGACATTGGTTCTGAATCTTCCTCCCTGGAGCTTCAAATCGTGACCCCTGGTTCTGCTGATTTTTTTCTTATGGTAAAGGTTTGTTGTTGCCTTTGGATCATTAAACCTTTCAAGTATCTGAAAGTCTGTATCATATCACCTCTGCTCCTCCTTTCCTCCAGGGTGTACATATTTAGATTCTTCAATCTCTCCTCGTACGTCATGCGATGAAGATCCTCCACCTTCCTGGTCGCCCTTCTCTGTACCGCTTCCATCTTGTCTTTGTCTTTTTGTAGATACGGTCTCCAGAACTGAACACAGTACTCCAGGTGAGGCCTCACCAAGGACCTGTACAAGGGAATAATCACTTCCCTTTTCTTACTCGATATTCCTCTCTCTATGCAGCCCAGCATTCTTCTGGCTTTTGCTATTGCCTTGTCGCATTGTTTCGCAGACTTCATATCATTAGACACTATCACCCCAAGGTCCCTCTCCTGCTCCGTGCACGTCAGCCTTTCCCCCCCCCATCGAATACAGTTCATTCGGATTTCCGCTCCCCATATGCATGACTTTGCACTTCTTGGCATTGAATCTCAGCTGCCATATCTTCGACCACTCTTCCAGTTTCCTTAGATCCCGTCTCATTCTCTCCACTCCTTCCGGCGTGTCCACTCTGTTGCAGATCTTAGTGTCATCCGCAAAAAGACAAACCTTACCTTCTATCCCGTCCGCAATGTCGCTCACAAAGATATTGAACAGGACCGGTCCCAACACCGATCCTTGCGGTACACCACTTAAAACCGCTCTCTCTTCAGAGAAGGTTCCGTTTACCATCACACATTGTCTTCTGTCCGTCAACCAATTTGCAATCCAGGTCACCACCTTGTCACTCACTCCCAAGCTTCTCATTTTATTCACCAGTCTCCTGTGCGGAACCGTATCAAAAGCTTTCTCTGTCTCCATCTGCTGGAGGGGAGGCAAAATCCAGGAGTCTGGACTGATCCGGGTACATACAGGGAACATGTACTTTCACTTCCTGGGGAATAAAACAGTTCTGAAAGATGCCAATAAAGGACAGGAATAGCAACACTAGTCACTCCTACAGTTGTGGGTAAATGTTAAACTTTTTGGTAGTCTTTATAGTTATTATGAATTAATATTAAATGTAGTTAAAAAAAAAGCACCCTGCACTAAATGCAACTGCCCTCTACTCTTGAGGTACCTCAATAGCCACCCTACTACCACCAGCCAGTCAGGGGAGACTGATGTCATTGGGGAGACATGGCATGAACTGCACTCACAGCACCATTGGTGATCTCAGAAAGGCACTCTAATGCAGTCCCAGGCAAGCTGAATATATATGCAGGATCTATGGAAATATACTGAAAACCAAAAGAACATTACACAGCTCTCTGAGAACAGTAAATATTTATTTATGTTTGGTCTTTTCTGGTTTTGGATTTCGGTCCACAGGTTGGGCCACGGATAGGCACAGCTTGCTTTGTTCACAGAACTCAAGTAGAATCAGCTTAGTACAGTACAGACCACATTTCTCAACCTCACAATCACATTTCATTCAGGTTTTTTGTTGCTTTTCTTTTGCTCTAAAGTTAAGGGCTCTTGGATAAAAAAAAAGCAAAAATGGGGTCAGAAAATTTAACATGGGCTGAACAAGCTTTCTGGGAAAAAGATTACTTGCCTCAGCGATTCTTTACAACTCAAACAAATGTACGAGCAGAAGGGCCTGGAGGAAAGGAGATGCTGGGAAAGAGGAGGGTTGAGCAGTGCAATCAAAGATTTAACAGTGCAGAGTTCTAGAAGGATGGAAGCCAGCCACCTAGGGCTCCAGTCATGATGGTGGTCTGTAGCAATGTGGTTATCTCTTCTGCAGCGTCATGGCTGAACCCCTGCTCACCTAAAGGCTTTTGGGTGATAACGGCTTTGGGTTACTGCTAAGGTGGGCTGGATGTGTACTGGCACATTAAGAGGTAGTGGCTTTAACAATTAAGTCATCTGAAGACAAGCCTGAGGCCTTTCATTTGTCTTCTCATAAACAGCTGGCTTGGTCCCGTGTTTGGGGGCCCCTCCAGATGTTGCACTCAGTAGTAAATTCCCTTACATATTCACTCATCTGTGTACTAAAAACATGCACTTTCCCCCAACCCATTTCACATGCCTAACATTCCCAGACACTTGATATTATGCGTCAAGAGGGCTGGGTCCTTCCCCAGAGGGGCTTCAAGGCAAACAATGTTGCAAAGATCAGATCTATGATAATTTTCTATTACTTCAAGGACCCCCAATGATCCCTTCATGGATTTGGGCTACAGTCTCTCACTGCTTGCTTGTTCTCCAGTTTGCCCAGTAAGTGTTCAGCAGTGGTTAGAAAAGGCCGAGGGGGGACCCTGGGGGAGGCAGAGGGGCTGTGCCCTGCCTGAGGGTACAAGGGAGGTGAGAGATGAGCATTGGGAAGCCCAGTCCTATTGGGGGAGGTGGTGAAGGGGTCCAAGTCACTGGAGATGAAAGGTGATGGCCTGGGCTGGTCATAACTCACAGTGGGGCCAGGGCCCCAAGCAGGATCAAAGGGTAAGCAGGAGCTAGAAGTCCTCGAAGATAAGGAGTCCGAGTTCAAAAAAGGATTCTTGGAAAACTTGGCCTTTCCCGTGGTTGTCCAGACATGGTCAGGAGAACTCCCACCGCCACTCCATGGTGCTGATTCGGGCACTGAAGGTGCTTTGGGGCCAGATGAAACAAAACTCCAGGGGTCTATGCGGCTGCGCACGGGGGATGGCCGTGGCCGAGGAATGATCCGGACGCTGGAATGTGAGAACTTTGGGCTGACTTCACCTTGGCAAGAGGGCTCTAAGCGCTCTGGGTTCATGAGCAAGGGAGACGGAAAAGTAGCACCTGTTGAAAAGGCAAGATAAAAGGGAGTTAGTTCCAATCATCAGCCAAAGCAAATCATACAGCAGGGATGGCCAACTCTGGTCCTCAAGAGCCACAAACAGGCCAGGTTTTCAAATCATTAGATACGGGCCTGCCACAGTATTTGCTGAACGTTCTTCAGCTGGTGCAAAATTCAACAGCAATGATGACTTTTTTAAGCTAAACTAGGGTATATAAGTGAGGCCATATATGAAAGAAAGTCATTGCATATCAGGGAAAGAAATGGAATATATTCCCAGATGTTCATTGCACTGACAAACTAAAAAATTGTGTGCCTACAAGGAAAGTAAATTGCAACATACAAGATGGAATGCGATGCTTCTTCAATCACTGGATCAACTCAGTGGAATAAAATCCTTGTGGAACTGAGATTAGAAAAGGATTTCAAAGTGTTTTGGAAGAAATTAAAAGCCTATCTGTTCATATAGACATATGGGGATTGATGCTCATGGTAGAATGCAGTGGAAGACTGGCTCAGAGAGGTGCATGGTATTTTACATATAAATGTCTGTTTTTATATTATTTTAAAGAAATGTGATGTTTATGTATTGAAATCTTGTTGATTTTCTGTATGTATTGAAATGTTATCTGCATTGAAAAAATTGAGGATTTGTGGATTATAAGTCTTTTTTAATAAATAAAATAAATATTCACAATGACTGTGCATGAGATAGATTTGCATGCACTACCTCCATTAAGCTAAAACTAATGAACCAAGAGTGAAAGAATGAAAAATATATCCCCATAACGCGATCTCACTCAAACACTATATAGCTTGGATAATAAATTCACAGATAAAAAGTTTGTGACCCTCATATAGCACAACCCAGGCACGAATATTTTCGCGTTCTCAGTGAGGCATGGTGCTAAGATTTAATCATCTGTCATAACAGTTGTTCAAAAATACTGATGTTTATATTTTTTTTTGCAATTAAAAGCTGTACTTAAGTGAACTTATCTTAACTGTATCAAGATCGAACGATAAGGGCAGTCAACGCCTGTGCAGCCTGACCATCACGGTCTTCTGCTGTGCAGCCCTTAACTCAGATCCGACATTGCAATGTTTTGGAAGAGAATTTCCTTCTTCAGGAGTAGCAGTTATATTTACGTTTTCATGCTATACTGCCAAATCTGCAGGAGTTTGCAGAGTCCTTTTTCCCAATCCGTTTGAGCAAAGACACCCCCCATTGTATGCAAATCTATCTCATGCATATTCATGGTGGATATCCTGAAAAGCAGTCTGTGGTTCTCAAGAACCAGAGCTGGCCATCCCTGTCATGCAGCATTTCTACAGTGAGTTCAAGGAGAAACAATAGGCTGTGTGTCTACTGCAGTGCTTCTCAACCCAATGCTTGGGGCACACCTAGCCAGTCAGATTTTCAGGATATCCACCATGAATATGCATAAAATAGAGTTGCATACGATGGAGGCAGTGCATGCAACTCTATCTCATGCATATTCATAGTGGATATTCTGAAAACCTGACTGGTTAGGCGTGCGAGGATTGGGTCTACTGCAGGGTTAGGCAAATCCCATCCTCACGTGCCACAAATCTGTCAGGTTTTCAGGATATCCATATTGAATATGTATGTGATCCATTTGCATGTAGTGAAAACAGTGCATGCAAATGCATTTTCAGTGAGGATTTCTTGAAAAGCCAACAGGTATGCAGCACTCAAGGACCAGAGTTGCCTACTCTGCTCTACTGCATACAAACATTGCTGATGAAGTGACTCTAAGGTTGGACTAGGATGGTTCTATGGGAACTGGAAGAGCTGAATCAGACTTTCCTACCCCATGCATGCTAGGATTTGTATTTCCTGCCCTTTAGAGAAATTGGAACAAGTCCCACAGGACTGGCTTGGCCTGTCCCTGCCGACATCAAGTTTTTGGCAACTCTACTCTCAGATGAGGGTGGAGGAGTTGCTTAATAGTCAAAGCGGCAGGGTGAGAAGCAGGGAATCCAGAGTTTAAATCCCACTTCTCCCACTGACACTCCTTATGACCTTGGACAAGTCACTTTGTCCACCATTGCTCCCAGTACCAATAGAGATTGTAAGCCCTCTCTGGGACAGGGTCCTATCTACTGTACCTAAACTATAACATAACAACATAACAGATGTCAGCAGAAAAGGATCAATCGACCCATCCAGTTTGCCCAGTTATTCTGGTCTACACTATCAAGGATATAGCCCAGTTGCTGCTGTACAAGCTTAACTACTTGTAGGATAACCCTCCTTATCCAAGTCAATTTTTGTTGTCTTCCTATTTGGTTCTCCACCAGCCTGGGTAGATGAGAGCATAAAATCACATTTTTAATCCAACACCCATAGTTTTGTAATAAATCTAAACAGCTCACAACATGAATGAGGCAGTTGCCTGAACATCTGGCCTCCTGCTTCCCTGGTGGCCTTGCTGAACAATATTAACATAATAAAGCAGATAAAGCCAAAATGGTCCATCCACTCGGTCCTGTTGAGATTTGTCCACTCTGGGCAGATGTGAATATAAATTCTCATATGCAACCCAATACCAGCTCCTCCTCCTCTTTCCCCCATATCCTTTCCTTATCTTCCAACCAGACCAGCCTTAAGCATGGGTTGTGCCCCCCCACTTCACAGCAGGTAAAGACAGTAACAGGCTTGCTGATATTCCATACATATTTATTTACTTATAGGCATCTGGGCTGACCTCAGCCTGCCAATATTCTGTCTCTAGCAGCTGGAAGGCAGGCTTTTCGTGCTCTTAGGTTTGGTTAGCCTGGTTGAAGGACCTTCAGAGTGGATAGGCAGTTTTTGAGGCAAAAGCCTTGTGCTCCTTCCCTCAGTGGATCAGTGCCTTAGACAAGAGGGCTTCCAGGGATTGAGAACTCAGTCCTCTGTCCTTCCCATCTTCTCTCTCCCTGCCCCCTCTTTTTAATTTTAAATTTAACCAGGCCGCCTCAGGGAAATTAAAAAAAAAAAAAAAAAAAAAAAAAAGCTTCCTTAGGTTTCTTTACTCCCTCAGTTGTTGTGCATTAATTAAAGCACAAAAAAAAAAAAGTAGCTAGAGTCAAAACATTTCCTTTTACAGGTGAGTAGGGAAATCTTGAATTTTTCTCCAGGGAGATTTTTTGTTTCTTCATAGCACATGTGAAGCTACAGCGGCTTCTGGTGAATGTGGGAAAAAGCCCATGCTCTGTGAGAGATGTGGCATTTGGAAACAGATGGGAGAAGGCCCGTGGTGCTGTGGCTGTGCGGACAGGGGAGGATGGTAGTTGGCAGCAGGAAATGGCTGTGCCAGGGGGAGCCGCATCGGTGGGTTCCATGGTTCAGCTAGTTTCCTCCGGCAGCAGTGCTGTTGTGGAGGACCTGGTGGCCATTTTAAAAATGCGACATGACATGGCTGATCCCTCCACATTTAGATCCTGCATTACAAGTGTCTACGGAATTTTCTTCTGGAGTCGCTTGGGTGTTGGGAGCTTAAAATGGGTGATCACTTCTCACTAATGTTAGTCTCTTCTTCAGCCTGGACCACTATTTCCTCACAAGTTTTAGGATATCTGCACCAGGCATTTTGTATGGGCCAGAGTGCAACAGCAGTTCCTTCCCTAGGTGTGGCTCCTTCTCAGGAGGGCAATCCTGGGATTTCAGGCATAAAAAGGGGAAAGTATGACAGAAAGGAGGCAGAAACATTTGGATGGCTTTTCCTTTGATTTTATTGGATTGAGGGAGAGGGCCAGTGAGTCAGAGTTGGAGGAAGGGTGGAATCCCCCTGACATTAAGGACAGATCTGCCATGGCAAGTGGATGAATGTTCTGAGTCCTCAGAAGATCTCATTATTGTTGATATTCGGAAACCAGCAAGGGCTTTAGCATTACATAAGCTGGTCACGGATTCGCTTGAGTTGGCGTGGGAATCACCGGAAGCTAATTTTGAGGGAGGTCATTCCTTGGCAAAGCTTTATCCTCTGGTCACCCAAGAGACAGAGAGGTTGAGGTTTCTGAAGGAGGATGCACTGGTGTGTGTGGTATCGTAAAGGACCAATACTCCTTTGGAGGGCGGTGCTGTACTCAAAGATCCACAGGATAGACAGTACTTAAGCAAGCCTTCAAGGCTTATAGTATTTCTCTCCAGATAACAGCATGTAGTGTATTATGGACAGGGCTACACTGCGATTGCTTGTAGCATGTTTAGGAGTGCGTGCAGGAGGGCAATGCATTATGCTTGGAAGAGACTGCCCATTTGAAGCTAACTGTGGCCTTCTTTGCTGATGCTGCATTTGATTCAGGTCGGGCATCTACTAGAAGTATAGCTTCTATCATAGCAAGGCACTTGCTGTGGCTCAGGAATTGGTGGGCAGATTCAATTTCTAAGAGTCTGCTGCCCAAGCCCGCTTTCAAAAGTAAACTCCTGCTTGGTGAGGACTTGGAGAAGATGGCCCAGCCCTGGGGTGAATCCAAAATTCCCAGGCTTCCAGAAGATAAGCAGAAAAGTTCACTATGTCAATTGCTTTTTAGGAGTATGGTGCAGAGCAGTTAGAAGGTAAGTTTCTTCATTTGTAGCAAAACAACAACCAAAGCAACTTTGCTATTCTGTGCAATTCAACAAACAAAATGTGACAAAATGTGACTTACTCTCTTATCGCCGGCTGAGGAGAGACTCCCTGACCCAGAATACCTTGCTGGGTGAGCTCTTAAGGAGGACTGGGCTAGATAACTGTGGCCGGTCCTTTAAGGTGTTCTGAGATTTGTTTTAGGGACTCAAAGAGGTTTAAACCAGAAAGATCTTCAGGAAGTCAAAGGTCTAGGCCATATGGTAGCTTTCAGTCCTTTTGAAATTTCAGGAGAATAGGAATGGAAGGGGAGCCAGGAAATATAGGAACTTCCTGAAGCTCCCAATGAAGGTATACAGACCCATTCTCTGGCGTTAAAGACTGGTGGCAGGTTGACAAAGTTTCTCCAGAGATGGGTCCAGATTACTTCAGACTAGTGGGCCTTAGAAGTAATTTCAGACGCTTTTATGGTTTCTCCTTGTCATTCTCCTTGAAAGAGGGGGGGTAATTCAGGTTATTCTTTGTCTCCTGAATATAGGTGCAATGGTTCACGTTCTGTTGGAGTGAAGGGGTCAAGCTTGCTATTCGATCTTTGACGTTCCAAAACAAGAGGGAACGTTTTGGATGATTTTGGATCTCAAGCAGGTCAACAGGGCTCTGAGAATTCCTTATCTCAGAATGGAAACTTTAAGTATGTGATAGTAGCTGTAAGACAAGGAAAATGTTTTACATCTCTGGCTGTGGCAGAAACATACTTACATATTCCTATCAGAGTGGACCGTCAAAGGTTTCTACATTTCTTGATGCTAGGCAGCGTAGTTCGCTCAAAGCTGAGCACATGACTGACTGCTCATACATTTCACAGCATCATTCACAGATTTTATGTGGTCACATATATCAACTTTTCTTTGTGCTATATACAAAAATGCAATGCTAATAATGGCACTCAAAAATTGTTGGTTTAAAAAAAATTGTTGCTCACGCAAAAAGAAAATTTGCACACATCTAGTCACTCTTTGGAGGGAGCATTGCTAGGTAGTCATTTTCAGTTTCAGACTCTTTCCTTTGGTCTAGCCACGGCACCCAGAATCTTCTCCAAGGTTATGGTGGTATCAGCGGCCTTCTTGCATTGATAGGATATCCTGGTTCACTCCTATCTGGTCTACTCCCATCTTCCCAGGAAAGCACGGTTGCCACTGAAAGAATGGTTCCATTTTTAGAAGAGCTAGGATGTGTTATAAATTTCACGAACAGCAAACTGCAGCCATCACAGTCTCTGGAGAATCTGGGGATACTTTTCAACACAAGGAGGGACCAAGTGTGAATAATGGTTCTGCAAATTCGGAAGTTGCAGGTGGAAGTGGAAGCCTTGTAAGATTCCAAGGGAATAACTGTTTGGACCTATCTTCAACTGTTAGGGTTTATGGCAGCAGCCTTGGCCTTAGTTCAAGGGCTCACATGAGGTCATTACAGAGCTTTCCAGGTGGGTCTTTACTATGCGGTCAGGTTGTCTGTTCTAATTCAGACAAGGGAGAATCTGGATTGATGAATGACAATTTGGAAAGAGTAATAGATTTGAAATCTCCTGGGTGGGTGGTGGTAACTATGGGTGCAGGTCTTCAAGGTTAGGGAGCACATTGCCAAGGTCAAGTGTCTCAAGGCACCTGGACAGCAGAGGAAACCAAGTAATTGATTAACCAGTTGAGAGGCCAGTGCAATTTGGCTAGCGTTAATTCAGTTTGTGCCATTTCTGAGAGGTCAGGTGGTCAGGATTTTGTCGAAAAATGCCTCAGCAGTGGCATATGTGAATCTTTAGGGGGTACCAAAAGCCCTCAAGTGTCAGTGGAGATCATTCCATTCTTGCAGTAGGCACAGAATCATTTAAAAATGATGTCAGCATCTCACATAGCAGGATGAAGAACGTTCAGGCAGCTGCTCTCAGCCGCAATGTTTTAGATCCTGGAAAAGGGATGTATGCAGGAGGGCAATGTTTACCATCGCATTGTGTTATGTTGGGGGGGAGCCAGAGTGGGGCTCATGGCAATCCACAAGAATGCAAGGGTAGAAAGATTCTTCAGCAGAAGGGAACAGGGAACGTCTGAGCTAGATGCCTTTATTCAAGCTCGGCCAGTGCATCAACTAATTTGTGTGTTCTCTCCATGGTTTCTAATAGGCAGAGTTCTGCAAAAGATTTCCAGACATCAGTGGCCTGTGATTCTGGTAGCTTCCGCTTGCCCCAGGAGACCATAGTATGCAGATCTAATTTGGATGTCGTACAGGAATCCCTTTCTTCCCTCTAGGAATTCAAATCTGCTGAAGCGAGATCTGGTCTAGCATGAGGATCCAGTTTGATTGTGTTTTACAGACTGGTCCTTGAGAGATCTCATTTGAGTAAGAAGGAATATTCTCAAGACGTGGTGGAGACCTTATTGCATTTATGGAAAGGTTCTACTTCCTTGGATTCATCTGGATTGATGAATGACAATGAATGACAATCTGGATTGATGAATTGATGAATGACAATTTGGAAAGAGTAATAGATTTGGAATCCCCTGGGTGGGTGGTGGTAGCTATGGGTGCAGGTCTTCAAGGTTAGGGAGCACATTGCCAAGGTCAAGTGTCTCAAGGCACCTGGACAGCAGAGGAAACCAAGTAATTGATTAACCAGTTGAGAGGCCAGTGCAATTTGGCTAGCGTTAATTCAGTTTGTGCCATTTCTGAGAGGTCAGGTGGTCAGGATTTTGTCGAAAAATGCCTCAGCAGTGGCATATGTGAATCTTTAGGGGGTACCAAAAGCCCTCAAGTGTCAGTGGAGATCATTCCATTCTTGCAGTAGGCACAGAATCATTTAAAAATGATGTCAGCATCTCACATAGCAGGATGAAGAACGTTCAGGCAGCTGCTCTCAGCCACAATGTTTTAGATCCTGGAAAAGGGATGTATGCAGGAGGGCAATGTTTACCATCGCATTGTGTTATGTTGGGGGGAGCCAGAGTGGGGCTCATGGCAATCCACAAGAATGCAAGGGTGGAAAGATTCTTCAGCAGAAGGGAACAGGGAACGTCTGAGCTAGATGCCTTTATTCAAGCTCGGCCAGTGCATCAACTAATTTGTGTGTTCTCTCCATGGTTTCTAATAGGCAGAGTTCTGCAAAAGATTTCCAGACATCAGTGGCCTGTGATTCTGGTAGCTTCCGCTTGCCCCAGGAGACCATAGTATGCAGATCTAATTTGGATGTCGTACAGGAATCCCTTTCTTCCCTCTAGGAATTCAAATCTGCTGAAGCGAGATCCGGTCTAGCATGAGGATCCAGTTTGATTGTGTTTTACAGACTGGACCTTGAGAGATCTCATTTGAGTAAGAAGGGATATTCTCAAGACGTGGTGGAGACCTTATTGCATTTATGGAAAGGTTCTACTTCCTTGGCTTACGTCAGGGTGTGGCAAGTATTTGAAGGGTGGTATGAGGCTCAGCAGATGGTGACTAGAGGTGCTTCTATTCCTACCATTTTGCAATTTTTGCAGGAGGGCTTGGATAACAGTCTAGCTCTGCATTCCTTGAATGTACAAGTATGGCAGCTATTGCTCGTTATAGGTATTTAGTTCAGGGTGGATCTTTGTCTGCTCAGTCAGATGCTTTGCGTTTCCTGAGGGGAATGAAGCACATAAGACCACCATGGAGGGAGGTGATCCTGTCTTGGAATTTAAATGTGGTGCTATCTTTCCTAGTGGCTTCCTCCTTTGAGAAAGGTCTCAGTTAAGCTTCTTGCCCTCAAGGTGGTGTTTTTGGTGGCCATCTGCTCAGTTTGACAGATTTCTGCATTACAAGCTCTTTCATTCAGGGAACCTTTCTTGGTATGTTCTGAAGAGACGGTGCTGTCCTTTCTTCTGAAGGTGATCTCGGCTTACCACCTTAGTCAGGTGGTGTGTCTCCCTTCTTTTTGCAGGGACTAGTGTGGGAAGGAATACCCTTTGCTTCATTCCTTGGATGTGCAAAGGGGATTGTTGTGATATTTGAAGGTTATGAATGGTTTCAGGAGGTCTGATCATCTTTTTATTCTGCTTGCAAGGCCAAAGAAAGGAGAGGCAGCAAGGTTTTGTTAGCGCAATGGATCAAATATATCACAGCAGCTTATATGGAGAGCATTGCTGCTTCCTAAAACAATAAGGGCTCATTCAATGAGAGAACAGGTGGCTTCTTGGACTGAGCTTTGTTTGGTGTTGCCATTAAGATTTGCTCTGTCTTGGTTATATTCTTTTGAAAAGCATTATTGTCAAGGGCGTTGTTAGGTACTTCAAAGATCCAGGGCATGGGCCCATAGACCCTCTCTCTCCACCAAGACATTTGATGACATGGGGACTTCACCACTGTCCCTGAACTTGACTCTCCCCTCTCTGTCCCTCCTTTTCTAGCATCCCCAGGATAGTAGCAATGAATAATCTACTAATGGATCAATAGAATCAATAGAGCTATCACTGATGAGTAATACTGTGCGATATTAATTGAAGGATATGATAAGAATATCCTAAGTCTGAGGAACCAAAGCTTAAAAAAAAATCTGATTGCCAGTCAGCGGGTTAGAAAAACGGACACTCAATTTTACTGGCGTCCATGCTATTGTCCCTAGCACCTCCTTATTAGCGTGCCACCTCATTTAAATACAGAATCGTGTGCCCAGGAGAGCTGCCTGGGCACGCGTCAGGAGAGCGGGTGCGGAACAGCGCCTGCTCTCCCACATTTTTTATTGTATTGGCCCAGTGTCTCTCTCTCATATGCTCACACACACACACACACACACTCACATACTCTCAAACACAAGAATACACACATACTTGCTTGTTGTCTCACATACACACGCTTGCTCTCTCTGTCTCCCTGGAATGTACAGGCAGAAGCAGCCTACATCTTGGGTTCACATAGTGTCTCTCTCACATGCTCACACACACACGCTTGTCTCACATACACACATGCTCACTTTCACATACAAAATGATCACTCTCACATACTTTCTCACGCATATACATACATGCTTGCTCTCATATATGTTTGCTCTCTCACACACACATGCACTCAGTCTCCCCGAAATCTTCAGGATGTAAGCAGAAGCAGCCTCCTTTCTATGGTGATGCAGTAACAGCATTCTTGTTTCTTCTGCCGCATGACCCAACTAATGCAGCAGCCTCCCTCCCGGTACGGGCCCAGCCGACAGCAGAAGCCTTCCACCCTGCACAGGCCCGGCCTACACTGCATACAAAAGTCTTCAGGGATTGAAAAAAATATCAGTGGGGCCATAATTGAGACTTGGGGCTTTGGATTCGGGCCATGGGGTGCTAACAATGACCCTGGTTATCAAGTTGATGTCTCAGCTAGGGAGGATGTTTCCTTTTATTTGAGGTTTAGCTTGGTTACATCTCATGCATCTGGACTGGTCTGGCTGGAAGATAAGGGAAAAAAATGTATATTTACCCAATAATTTCCTTTCTTTGAGTCCAGAGTGACCAGTCCAGGACCCTCCCTTGTTTACAGAGGAACAAAGAAATGACAGCAGAAAAGGACCAAACGAGAGGGGCCATCCAGTCTGCCCAGCAAGAGCATGGTAGCATCAAAGATATCAGGCTTATTGGTCAAGGGCATCAACAGCCACATCAACAAGTTACCCCCACTTCTATTTGTTATCCCAGACCCCAAATTCCAGTGTCCTAGTTGGCTGCTGTCTGAGTCTGATTCCCTCCCACAGTTAAAGCAAAGAGCAATATTGGAGTTGCACCAAAAGCATGAAGGTCCACCGGTCAAGGGTAGCAACTGCCACACAGCAAGTTAACCCCATGCACTTCCCTCTTCACTTCCTTCCTTTAGTCCCTAGGGATCCACAGTGTTTATCCCATGCCCCTTTGAAATCTTTTTTGTCTTCACCACCTCTTCTGGAAGGGCATTCCAGGCATCTACCACACTCTCCATGAACAAATATTTCCTGATATTGGTTCTGAGTCTTCTTCCCTGGAGTTTCATTTCGTGACGACTAGTTCTACTAATTTCTTTCCAACGGAGAAGGTTTGTTGATTGTGCATCATTAACATCATCTGAAGGTCTGTATCATGTCTCCCCTGCACCTCCTCTCCTCCAGGTTATACAAAGTGAGGTCCTTCAATCTATTCCTCATAAGTCATTTGATGGAGACACCCCACCATTTTTATCACCCTTCTCTGGACAGCCTCTATTTCTGGACAGGTCTGGCTGGACTCAAGGAAAGGAAATTATCAGGGAAATATAAATTATTCCTAACTTGTCCTCTCAACTCATTTCCTACCACCGCCCTCCATATCTGTTCCAAGTATACTACAAATCTGCTACAGGCCTAACCATCTTCAACTTTGCTTCTTTATTTAAGTTAACACCCAGGACTCCCTTCCACAGGTGTATGAAAAGTTTAAGCACCTTTGGTCAAATTGTATGTTTCACTCAGGGGCAGATTTTCAAAGGGGTACGCGCGTAAGATACGTGCGTACCCCCCGAAAACCTGCCCCAAGTTCACCCTGCGTGCGCCGGGGCTTTCCTGGGGGGGGGGTTTGGGTCGCGGCGGCGCGTCATCCGGGGGCGTGGTTCCGACCCGGGGGCGTGGCCGCAGCCTCCAGACCAGCCCCCGGACTGGAACATGGCGCGCCCGCAGCTGGCCCGGTGCCGATTTTGCACAGCCTTGCGCGCGCCGACCCCGGATTTTAAAGGCTACGCGCGTATCTATTGAAATCCGGCGTACCCTTGTTTGTGCCTGGCGTGCAAACAAAAGTACGCGTGGGCATACTTTTTAAAAATCTACCCCTGAATCTTTAAGTGAACAGAAGCTGACACATTCTCTATATGTACAAAGTTAAACATGACATCTTCCTGCAATTCTGAATGCAAAATTACTATTTGCTGATTTTATAAGACAGAAAATAACCACCAGTGAACATGGCATGTGCAAAAGTTTGGACACCTTTTCAAACAGAACTTTGTAACAGCTCCTTTGGCAGAAACAGCAGCTTCCAAACATTTCCTATAGCCAGCTACAAGTTCTTGCTTCTGGAATTTGTTTCCACTCTTCCTTACAGAACTATTCTAGCTCAGACATATTCTTAGGTCTCCTTGCAGGCACTCCTCACAGATTTTCAATAATATTAAAGTTTGGGGACGTTCACAAATCTTCATCTTTCTTTCCTGCAAGTACTTCATGGTTGATGATGAGGTATGTTTCAGATCGTTGTCTTGCTGAAATATCTAACCTCTTTTCAGCTTCAATTTCTTCACTGACTGTGGGACATTAGCTTCTAGGAAGTGTTCCAAAAAATTTCAGGCTTATTAAGCTTTTGTTTTGCATACTTTAGACAATGACTTTTATGATGGGGGTCACAGAAAAAGTTTCCTTCTGACAACTCTCCAATGCAGAACACCGTTGTGTAACCAACGCTGTACTGTGGACAATTAGTTCAGTGTTGGCTAAACTTTTCAGCAGGTTGTTTTTCAGATCTGACCAGTTTTTTTGGGCAGTTCTATCAGATATTTTTCTTGGTCTTCCAGATTATTGTCTTGATTTTTTGTAATTTCCATTTCTTAATGTTTTTCACAGTTGAAATTGCTAGCACGAAGCATTGGAGATTTTTTTTCCTAGTAGTCTCCTCCTTTGTAAGAATGAATTATCTTTATTTTCAAATGAAGTTATGGCAAGTAGACAGAACAGAGACAGAGTATTTGTTAAACTGTAGACTTGTCTTCACCTGACTAACTGAAGGCCTAACGAGTCAATCAACTTTTTGGGTCTTAGTAATGAAACAACTGGAAGGGTGAACAAACCTTTGCATATGGCATATTTACTTTTCTATTATTTTCAATCTAAAAAAATTGCAGGAAGATGTTGTGCTTAACTTTGTACCATGTACAGGTTGTGTCATGTAGAGATTCAATGAAATATACAATCTGACTAGGGGTGCTTAAACCTTTGCATCAACTGTATGTTTTATTACTAAGTTGTGCCCACAGGCACCAAGGTTAGTAAGGCTGCTGTAAAAAAAAATAAAATAAATAATAATAATAATAATAAAATAAATAAACTTTCCAGCCTCCAATTCTCATTGAGGTTTGGCGTTTTACTCTATGTAGGTCACTCCAGTCTTGAGAGAGCCAGATGCTGTTGTACTACTGCTCTTTTGGGTTGTAACTATCACTCCATGCAGGTCAATCCAGTGCTTTCTTGGAGGCCCAACACAATCATACCATTTGCTGTTTAGGGTTGTATTTGGCCACTACCAACTTGCTGGCATCAACCTGGTTGGTTTCTAGGGAATTGTAGCCTACTGATAATCTGGCTACCCCATGGCCTGCTGTTATTAGGCTGTGCTTCCTTTATATCTCCCCTGCCTCCTCTGATGTGAAGAGTGAAGTGTGAGTTGTCTGCAATACTGCAATATCCCAGTGCTTTTCCTATCACTGTCCATTTTTCTTTCCTGTGCAATGCATGCCACACACATTTATGACATATCCCTGTTGCCACCCACAACTGCTTCATTATGACTTCTGTCAATGCTCCCCATTTGTCCTTTGCATAATGCTTTGGAGCATTTTTAAATTATTCTTGATTTTAGTGATAGGATTATTTTATATTATTTATTATCTATGATATATATATATATATTACCATTAATAATTAATATAAATATGATTACTTAGAAATCCATTGCTTATTCTTGGGATAAGCAGCTTGGAAACTATCTACCCCAAGGGATCCCGACAGGTACCTGTGACCTGAATTAACCACTGTTGGAAACAGGATACTGGGCTTCATGGTCTTTTGGTCTGACCCAGTTCATATGTTCATATGTAGTTTTATACTGATATTGCAGTAGTTTTGATGTTTTGTATTACAGTGTATATGTTATCTCATCTCTTTACTGCCCCAGACTTTGGGATCTTGAAAGTGTGTACTAAATACTCTAGTGATTCTTAAAGCAGGACAGAAGCTATATCTATAGCTGGGTTCCATCCTTACCCACTGGAGCTCCTCCCATGCCAGGGCACTGCTCTTCCAGCTTGGGGCTCTTTGGCGACTTCTGCCCCCAAGGTGAAACCTCCTTGTTGTTCTCAGCTGTCAATTGGTCACTCAGGTCTATCAGCAGCCCTTCCCCCTGGCGGGGACCAGCGGCCATCACACCGGGCCCTACATCTTCTGCCTCGCTCAGGTCTATCAGTATGTTAGGGGATTCCGCTGTGGGCAGAGAGGGTGACGTTTTCTGCCATTCCTTGTCCGATGCTTTTTCGTCCTTCTCCACTGATCGGTGAGCCGGCTGCAAATCCTTCCCCAAGCCGAGGGAGGCCAGCAGAGCAGCCCCACGGAGCAGTGCCCTCTGGAAGATTTTGGGAGATGGTGTCATCTTGTCTGGTGTGATGGTCAAGTGGGGAGCTGGGGGGGTGTTCCGGCTTGGGGAACTGTTTCTCCTTGATTCTTCTGCTGACTGCTGAGGTAGGGTGCCTCCCTCAGGGCTCAAGGATGGTTGCATGGCTTCTCCTGTGAGGGAAGGGGGGGATGGGACATAAACTGGATCAGGAATCCTGCTCACATTTCTATAATATATTATAATTACAACCTTCCTTTTTCCCCCCCCCAAGATAGTGCTAGAAGGGGTGTCAAGAGCTCATTTAAAGTAAGGGGCTGGCAACGTACCATACAACTTTGCAACATCAATGACAACAATCCTATCTCCTCTGGGGGAAGGTGAGTGGGTGTGTTCCTTGACACAAGCCAGCTGCACCATCGTGAACATGCCACTCCCTCTTCAATTCTGGCACCGCAAGCATTTTCAAGACGCCTGGGCGGGTTGTGTTAGTCTTGTGTGTTGCGAGACTAGCATGGCTGGCCTGCAAGTTTTGAAAACAGTCACAATGGCAGCATTCACAGGGTGTGATGTTTCTGAAGGAAGGGCTTTGGGCACCTCCCATGTGCACCAGACGTTAATGAAAGATTGAGCTGGAAGCAACCTCAGCATGCCATCTCCTGGCTCCTACCTAACCCATCCCAGGCAGACTTGCATCTGACCTGTTCTTAGAAGCTCCACCACCTTCCTGAGAAACTCATTTCCTCACTTGAGGCCTCTCACGGTTCCTCGGTCTCCCCTGCTGTAATCTAAGCCCACCACCTCCTTGCTCTTTTTATGGATAAAGGCCTGATCTGCATCCTCTGAATAACCCCTTGCATATGTTTTAAAGACGACTATTAAGCTGTCCCTCCGTCTTTTCTGAGTTATTACACTGGGATTGGAACTTGGGTGACCCCCCCCTCCCCCTCTGTCAGGAAGGAAAGCATGGAAAATAGTGGAGTAATGGGGGGGAGCTAGGGGGTGTGGGGAGGACTCACCATTTATGGCTGTGAGTGATGGCACCACAGGTTTGTGCTCCTCCACATCTATATACCAGGTGGTCTCTTCCAGCCGGGACCTCCTCCTGAAGAGGCAAGCAGGTGGGGTTAGAGTCCCAACTCCTTTGTTTGCTGGGGAAGTAGCTTACATTATCTTTTATTAGCAATCATTTTATTTTTATCTGGAGCTGACATTGCACCCAGCACTACACATGGTAAATTGGGATGACTCAGCTCAGGGATGTGATAAATCAGACCAAATACAGGCATTCATCTTTAATGCTCAGCTTTCTTCCGCACGGGGAACTCTTTTAACTTGGTTATGGGACACATGTATAGGGGCCCTTATCTGCTCACCTTTCGCTCTGGGGTCCTGGATCCCAAGGTTTGAGTGAGCTGGGCCCCCAGGTCCAACCGGACTTCCTCTCCCCGTTGCGAGGGGCCTCTGTCCGCCGCGCTGACTGCCTGCCCCAGGTCTGACTGGCCTCATTCGGATCCACTGCAGACCAGGAGGGAAAAAGAGAGAAAGTGCTGAGGGCCACCCCCATGACTTGCAGAATCTAAAATTGTGCCTGGGCTGCTGGCCTGTGAAAGAGAGCAGCTGTGGCCCCTGGCAATTAACTTACACTGAATGGCCCTGAAGCGGGGGAATGTGGGAGACCCGCCCGGTCCAATCTCAAAGATGTTCTTGCGTTTGTCCATGCCCGGAGATGCCTGCACAGTGATGCGGTGTTTGAAGTCTAAGATGTAGGAGAGAAGAGAGAAACAGTCACTCAAAGAAGCACAGGGAGATCAAGTGACTCAAACCATCGTCCATGGCAGAGCTGGGAATTAAAACGGAGCCACAGGGAGATGACACTTTGGTGCAGGCACACAGTAGCCACACAGTTTGCTCACTTATGCACAGCTCTAGCAATTCTATAGAAAACAACATGCTATTTCAGGCACTCTAAGAAATACAAATTTACTGGGGCAGGGAGGAATCAGAGAAACTGCCCTTAGATAGAGGATGGGGACACTCCCTTGCTCAGGGCCTTGTCCCCTCCCTTGTTTAACCTTAAACAGCACGGCAGCGAAAACACAAAAAACTATTTTGATCTCAGAGCAAAGAACAAAACACCCCAAACCTGTATGTGTCACTGGGCAGCAGGAGAATTGCTGTCTAACAATGTCACACAGTTCCACAGTGTTTGCTAGCCACACATTTTGAAAGGCCTGAAATCTATTTGAGAGGATATAAAACCTTAAAGGATTCTTGGCAGCCATCTTTGATTTGGCAAAACAACCCAGACATCAGTCTCGGTAAATCAACTAAATTACACAATACGCAATCCAGAATGCTGATATGATAGCTATCTGGTATTCCTGGATTTTGCTGTAAAATATTCTGTTTGCATTACATTACTTTGTAATTAGGATTCTACTGGGATTAGTGAGCATATTTCCCCAGATCAAAGATGGCTACTAGGTTCTCAGTCTTTTCCTATTGATTTGGAACAACAGTCTTTCCATGTGTCTTTCTAGGAAAACAAGACATAATAGTCAAACAAATGTAAACATCAGAAACAACCAAATCCCTACCCTCAACTTTCTAGTCTCATGATTTCATCAGCTATACCCAGCGGCGGATTCCCGAGGAATACCGGCCTGGGGATTTGCCGCCCAGGCCGGCCCAGGACACATCAACTGGTCAGCCGAGCGTGGCTCCGTCACGGCTGCGCACGGCAGACCACGTGACTGGAGCGACCGGCCCACCGGGGGATGCCAGATCCTCCGATAGGCCAATCCGCCCCTGGCTATACCAACTGTCAGTCAGTGACAGGCTAAGACCCAGCCCGAGAAGCCTGAAGAGGATGCACACTGGCATCAAAACAGGGATTGACAAGCCCAGAGTTTGAAAAGCTTAGGTTCATGGGGCTGAGTCAGTTAAAATCCAAAGCCTGCAACACATCCTGGAGCCCTGCCAACAGCAAGGGAAGCCTTGGGCAGGAAGGAAGCGAGAGAGGGCTGCAGGATAGCAGGACAAGAAGCTAGTGTTTATCTAGCAGGAAACCGCCTCTACCTCCATCCCTCAACAGAGGCAGAACCCATCACACATACAGCAGTGCCCCTTTATGAAAAGAAATTAAGGGCCCTCGACTACACACAAAGTGATGCCCTTTGAAAAGACATAGGCTTCCCTTCCCCTCTTCACCATATCCTACCAAACACAAGCAGTCTTCATAATGAGAGCCTAAGGCTTCCCCCAACCGTACACAACCAAACACAAGCAGTTCTCCTTAATGAGAGAAACTAAGGTCCCCCCATACATTACCAAGCACAAGCAGTTGCTCTTAATGAGAGAAACTAAGGTCCCCCCATACATTACCAAGCACAAGCAGTTGCTCTTAATGAGAGAAACTAAGGTCCCCCCATACATTACCAAACACAAGCAGTTCCTCTTAATGAGAGAAACTAAGGTCCCCTCATACATTACCAAGCGCAAGAGGTTTCCTTAATGAAAATCTAAGGCCCCCCCCAACCATACACTAACAAAGTTCCCCTTAATGAGAGGAAGTAAGGACCCCCTCAACCATACACCACCAAACACAAGCAGTTCCCTTTAATGAGAGAAACTAAGGTCCCCCCATACATTACCAAACTCAAGCAATTCCTTTTAATGAGAGAAACTAAGGTCCCCCCATACATTACCAAACACAAGCAGTTCCTCTTAATGAGAGAAACTAAGGTCCCCCCATACATTACCAAACACAAGCAGTTCTCCTTAATGAAAATCTAAGACCCCCCTCCCAACCATACATTAAGAAAGTTCCCCTTAATGAGCGGAAGTAAGGACCCCCCTCAACTATTTACCACCAAACAAAAGCAGTTCCTCTTAATGAGAGAAACTAAGGTCCCCCATACATTACCAAACACAAGCAGTTGCTCTTAATGAGAGAAACTAAGGTCCCCTCATACATTACCAAACACAAGCAGTTCCTCTTAATGAGAGAAACTAAGGTCCCCCCATACATTACCAAACACTAGCAGTTGCTCTTAATGAGAGAAACTAAGGTCCCCCCATACATTACCAACCACAAGCAGTTCCCTTTAATGAGAGAAACTAAGGTCCCCTCATACATTACCAAACACAAGCAGTTCCCTTTAATGAGAGAAACTAAGGTCCCTCCATACATTACCAAACACAAGCAGTTCCCTTTAATGAGAGAAACTAAGGTCCCCTCATACATTACCAAACACAAGCAGTTCCCTTTAATGAGAGAAACTAAGGTCCCTCCATACATTACCAAACACAAGCAGTTCCCTTTAATGAGAGAAACTAAGGTCCCCTCATACATTACCAAACACAAGCAGTTCCCTTTAATGAGAGAAACTAAGGTCCCCTCATACATTACCAAACACAAGCAGTTCCCTTTAATGAGAGAAACTAAGGTCCCCCCATACATTACCAAACACAAGCAGTTCCTCTTAATGAGAGAAACTAAGGTTCCCCTCATACATTACCAAACACAAGCAGTTCTTCTTAATGAGAGAAACTAAGGTCCCTCCAAACATTACCAAACACAAGCAGTTCCCTTTAATGAGAGAAACTAAGGTCCCTCCATACATTACCAAACACAAGCAGTTCCCTTTAATGAGAGAAACTAAGGTCCCCTCATACATTACCAAACACAAGCAGTTCCCTTTAATGAGAGAAACTAAGGTCCCCTCATACATTACCAAACACAAGCAGTTCCCTTTAATGAGAGAAACTAAGGTCCCCCCATACATTACCAAACACAAGCAGTTCCCTTTAATGAGAGAAACTAAGGTCCCTCCATACATTACCAAACACAAGCAGTTCCCTTTAATGAGAGAAACTAAGGTCCCCTCATACATTACCAAACACAAGCAGTTCCCTTTAATGAGAGAAACTAAGGTCCCTCCATACATTACCAAACACAAGCAGTTCCCTTTAATGAGAGAAACTAAGGTCCCCTCATACATTACCAAACACAAGCAGTTCCCTTTAATGAGAGAAACTAAGGTCCCCTCATACATTACCAAACACAAGCAGTTCTCCTTAATGAGAGAAACTAAGGTCCCCCCATACATTACCAAGCACAAGCAGTTGCTCTTAATGAGAGAAACTAAGGTCCCCCCATACATTACCAAACACAAGCAGTTCCTCTTAATGAGAGAAACTAAGGTCCCCTCATACATTACCAAGCGCAAGAGGTTTCCTTAATGAAAATCTAAGGCCCCCCCCAACCATACACTAACAAAGTTCCCCTTAATGAGAGGAAGTAAGGACCCCCTCAACCATACACCACCAAACACAAGCAGTTCCCTTTAATGAGAGAAACTAAGGTCCCCCCATACATTACCAAACTCAAGCAATTCCTTTTAATGAGAGAAACTAAGGTCCCCCCATACATTACCAAACACAAGCAGTTCCTCTTAATGAGAGAAACTAAGGTCCCCCCATACATTACCAAACACAAGCAGTTCTCCTTAATGAAAATCTAAGACCCCCCCTCCCAACCATACATTAAGAAAGTTCCCCTTAATGAGCGGAAGTAAGGACCCCCTCAACTATTTACCACCAAACAAAAGCAGTTCCTCTTAATGAGAGAAACTAAGGTCCCCCATACATTACCAAACACAAGCAGTTGCTCTTAATGAGAGAAACTAAGGTCCCCTCATACATTACCAAACACAAGCAGTTCCTCTTAATGAGAGAAACTAAGGTCCCCCCATACATTACCAAACACTAGCAGTTGCTCTTAATGAGAGAAACTAAGGTCCCCCCATACATTACCAACCACAAGCAGTTCCCTTTAATGAGAGAAACTAAGGTCCCCTCATACATTACCAAACACAAGCAGTTCCCTTTAATGAGAGAAACTAAGGTCCCTCCATACATTACCAAACACAAGCAGTTCCCTTTAATGAGAGAAACTAAGGTCCCCTCATACATTACCAAACACAAGCAGTTCCCTTTAATGAGAGAAACTAAGGTCCCTCCATACATTACCAAACACAAGCAGTTCCCTTTAATGAGAGAAACTAAGGTCCCCTCATACATTACCAAACACAAGCAGTTCCCTTTAATGAGAGAAACTAAGGTCCCCTCATACATTACCAAACACAAGCAGTTCCCTTTAATGAGAGAAACTAAGGTCCCCCCATACATTACCAAACACAAGCAGTTCCTCTTAATGAGAGAAACTAAGGTTCCCCTCATACATTACCAAACACAAGCAGTTCTTCTTAATGAGAGAAACTAAGGTCCCTCCAAACATTACCAAACACAAGCAGTTCCCTTTAATGAGAGAAACTAAGGTCCCCTCATACATTACCAAACACAAGCAGTTCCCTTTAATGAGAGAAACTAAGGTCCCTCCATACATTACCAAACACAAGCAGTTCCCTTTAATGAGAGAAACTAAGGTCCCCTCATACATTACCAAACACAAGCAGTTCCCTTTAATGAGAGAAACTAAGGTCCCCTCATACATTACCAAACACAAGCAGTTCCCTTTAATGAGAGAAACTAAGGTCCCCCCATACATTACCAAACACAAGCAGTTCCCTTTAATGAGAGAAAACTAAGGTCCCTCCATACATTACCAAACACAAGCAGTTCCCTTTAATGAGAGAAACTAAGGTCCCCTCATACATTACCAAACACAAGCAGTTCCCTTTAATGAGAGAAACTAAGGTCCCTCCATACATTACCAAACACAAGCAGTTCCCTTTAATGAGAGAAACTAAGGTCCCCTCATACATTACCAAACACAAGCAGTTCCCTTTAATGAGAGAAACTAAGGTCCCCTCATACATTACCAAACACAAGCAGTTCCCTTTAATGAGAGAAACTAAGGTCCCCCCATACATTACCAAACTCAAGCAATTCCTTTTAATGAGAGAAACTAAGGTCCCCCCATACATTACCAAACACAAGCAGTTCCTCTTAATGAGAGAAACTAAGGTCCCCCCATACATTACCAAACACAAGCAGTTCTCCTTAATGAAAATCTAAGACCCCCCCTCCCAACCATACATTAAGAAAGTTCCCCTTAATGAGCGGAAGTAAGGACCCCCTCAACTATTTACCACCAAACACAAGCAGTTCCTCTTAATGAGAGAAACTAAGGTCCCCCCATACATTACCAAACACTAGCAGTTGCTCTTAATGAGAGAAACTAAGGTCCCCCCATACATTACCAACCACAAGCAGTTCCCTTTAATGAGAGAAACTAAGGTCCCCTCATACATTACCAAACACAAGCAGTTCCCTTTAATGAGAGAAACTAAGGTCCCTCCATACATTACCAAACACAAGCAGTTCCCTTTAATGAGAGAAACTAAGGTCCCCTCATACATTACCAAACACAAGCAGTTCCCTTTAATGAGAGAAACTAAGGTCCCTCCATACATTACCAAACACAAGCAGTTCCCTTTAATGAGAGAAACTAAGGTCCCCTCATACATTACCAAACACAAGCAGTTCCCTTTAATGAGAGAAACTAAGGTCCCCCCATACATTACCAAACACAAGCAGTTCCTCTTAATGAGAGAAACTAAGGTTCCCCTCATACATTACCAAACACAAGCAGTTCTTCTTAATGAGAGAAACTAAGGTCCCTCCATACATTACCAAACACAAGCAGTTCCCTTTAATGAGAGAAACTAAGGTCCCCTCATACATTACCAAACACAAGCAGTTCCCTTTAATGAGAGAAACTAAGGTCCCTCCATACATTACCAAACACAAGCAGTTCCCTTTAATGAGAGAAACTAAGGTCCCCTCATACATTACCAAACACAAGCAGTTCCCTTTAATGAGAGAAACTAAGGTCCCCTCATACATTACCAAACACAAGCAGTTCCCTTTAATGAGAGAAACTAAGGTCCCCCCATACATTACCAAACACAAGCAGTTCCCTTTAATGAGAGAAACTAAGGTCCCCCCATACATTACCAAACACAAGCAGTTCCTCTTAATGAGAGAAACTAAGGTTCCCCTCATACATTACCAAACACAAGCAGTTCTTCTTAATGAGAGAAACTAAGGTCCCCTCATACATTATCAAACACAAGCAGTTCTTCTTAATGAGAGAAACTAAGGTCCCCCCATACATTACCAAACACAAGCAGTTCCCTTTAATGAGAGAAACTAAGGTCCCCCCATACATTACCAAACACAAGCAGTTCCCTTTAATGAGAGAAACTAAGGTCCCCCCCATACATTACCAAACACAAGCAGTTCCTCTTAATGAGAGAAACTAAGGTCCCCTCATACATTACCAAACACAAGCAGTTCCTCTTAATGAGAGAAACTAAGGTCCCCTCATACATTACCAAACACAAGCAGTTCCCTTTAATGAGAGAACTAAGGTCCCCCCATACATTACCAAACACAAGCAGTTCCTCTTAATGAGAGAAACTAAGGTTCCTCCCATACATTACCAAACACAAGCAGTTCCTCTTAATGAGAGAAACTAAGGTCCCCTCGTACATTACCAAACACAAGCAGTTCTTCTTAATGAGAGCAACTAAGGTCCCCTCATACATTACCAAACACAAGCAGTTCCTCTTAATGAGAGAAACTAAGGTCCCCTCATACATTACCAAACACAAGCAGTTCTTCTTAATGAGAGCAACTAAGGTCCCCTCATACATTACCAAACACAAGCAGTTCCTCTTAATGAGAGAAACTAAGGTCCTCTCATACATTACCAAACACAAGCAGTTCCTCTTAATGAGAGAAACTAAGGTCCCCTCATACATTACCAAACACAAGCAGTTCTTCTTAATGAGAGAAACTAAGGTCCCCCCATACATTACCAAACACAAGATGTTCTCCTTAATGAAAATCTAAGCCCCCCCCCCCCCAAGCATACACTAACAAAGTTCCCCTTAATGAGAGGAAGTAAGTCCTCCTCCCTCCATCATTCACTACCAAACACAAACTCTAGCAGATCGTTATACGAGGTGTAGTAAGGAGGACCCCCACCTCTACCACACATACAGCAGTGCCCCTTTACTAAGTCCCTCAACTTTTTGTTAAAATACTCCCTTACTCAGTATACTCTGTAAATAAATCACACAGGGAGGTGGATTAAAAGGACAGCCGACAGGATGCTGGCCAGCTGTCTTATCTCATGGCATCTTCTGACAAGGGCTCTCAGAGTCCAGGATGGACGGCTGTTACTGGGGGGCTCCAAGTCCTCATTGGAGGATGGGCTGAGCCACTCCTAGTTTTCGCTCTGTTTGCAATAAGGCTCTTAGGTCATGCTTTTCTCAGAGCATCATGGGTCAAAGCAGGCCTTAGATCTGATGACCTGGTTCAGTTGATGACCCCTTCCACGGCAGTGGTGGAGATGAGTAAGGAGATGGGGGGGCAGGGAAGAAGGGATTCCCTATCCAGTGGCAAAGGGAGAGATGAATGAGGTTCCCAGGAGAAGGAAGGGGTTGAAGGAAGCCTCTATCCAGCAGCAGTGGGAGAGTTGAGTGAGGAGCTGGTGGGTTAAGGTGGAAGGGGTTGAGGGAAGCCCCTTACCCAGTGGCATGCTGATCTTCTCGGTTTCCCGGCCCTTCAACTTATTCTTTTTGAAGGTACCCTTCCTCTTCCTCACATCCGGCCTCTTGTCATTCATCTGGTGGATGAGCAGTGTCAACTCCCGTTCGAAGACCTCCAGCTCCCATTGTGCCAGCTCGTGCTCCCGCTGCCGCAGGATCTCTTCATATGACTTCTGTTCCAGGGCCGCCCTCTTCAGCTCCTCCTCCCGGCTCAGCAGCTCCTGGTAGAGAAATGGAATAAAGGTGGCAAGCATCAGACTCAAACTGCTTTCTTTGCTAACAAGGCACAGTTAGTCAGCACTATGGCACAGGTCTGTAAGTATGGGGATCCAGTTTCTCATCCCACCTCTGCCACCAGCTCTCACAATGTCCGCCAGCTTTTTTCATGTCTTAGTTGCATATTTTTTCCCTACACTCCATGGCAGGGGTTGAGGGAGGCTGGGCTTCCTACCAACAGGAAGTGGTCACTTATTTTTTTCTCACCAGGATACAAGAAGCAGGATTGGCTCAGGCAGATATTTTCCGCTGTGGGGGCTCTGATTTATCATTGTTTTTTATTTTCCTCAGCTCCTTTCCGTTTTAGCTAACCCAGAGTGGGAAAAATAGAGGAGAGAGAGACCAGACTTCATGGCAAAGAAATAGAATTTTGTTTGATCAGGGCAGATTCAGAGGAATCACCTGTCCCTCCACATCTTGGTTTCCCATTCTAGGCGACCAGCCATGCTAGTCTGGACAAACACTTCCTCATTTAGCTTCTCTGCCTCGTTGTAGCTATGAGCCAACCACAGGGTCTGAGCCACGAGCTGAGGATGGGCCCTTCTTGGCTGAGATTGAGAAACTTGGTAATATGGGACGGGATTAACACCCTGCTACCTGGGAGCAATGGGAACATAATGTCATTACAACTATTACCAAAGCAGGTGGATTAAACCCCAAAATGTGCCCCAAAATGCAAGCAGATGGACTCTATGTCATCCAGGCAGAGTGATCCAGGCCTGGTTTTGCCCCATTGCATCTATGAATTTGTAGTTTTCTGCCTTTCAGAGAAACTTAATTACAAATCCATAGAAGCAATGGAGTAAAACCAGGCTTGGATGGCGACCTTAGTGGAGCAAGAGCTCTGGTTTCCTCTTTCCCTCTCCCTCGCTGTACCTTCTCCTTGGCCCGCAGTTCATCGAACATGCCCTGGATCTCCAGCTTCCAGTCATCCTGCATGGAGTGGAAGGAATCCTGCGGCATCTCCTCCAGCACTTGGGCTTCTAGCGCCGTCAGCTGCTCTAGGATCAAGGCAAAGCTGGGTCTGCGGTGGGGGTCCTGCGCCCAGCACTCTGCATGGGAAGGGAAACAATGAAATCAAGCAAGATTGCTTCAGTCCGCCTCTCCCTCCCAACCATGGATGCTGCTGGCTTCATCCCCCTCCCTATCCTAGGGAGGGAGATGTAAATCAAAATAGAATTTAATCGGTCGAAAACTAAGGTGGCAGAGTTTAGGTCAGTGGGACAGACAGAGACAATCCTGCTTCTGCTCCCCAGTGCACAGAGAACTGTAGTTCCCAGCTGATAAGAAACAATACAGGAGGCACATACCAGGAGCAGCTCAGTCTTTCTATCCATACTGTCTTGAATAGGCCCAGCAGGCACTGAATGAGATAAGGCTTTCCAAAAACTCAAGGTTCAGATGTGCTGGAGAAAGCAGAGTTGCTTACCTGTAATAGGTGTTCTGAGGACAGCAGGATGTTAGTCCTCATACATGAGTGACATCATCAGATGGAACCCTGATGCTGAAAACATATGTCAAAGTTTCTAGAATATTGACTAGGCACACTGAGGGACTAGGCTCAATGAGGGACTATGAGGATCATAGTTGCCATGTCCGGGAGGGTCTGGGAGGATCATAGTCCCTCTATTCTCATGAAGCTATAAAGAGAGTCTTCGCCACTAAGGGAATTGGAGAATATGCATACAGAAGACCCTTGCCCCAATGATGGGCAAGGGCATCCGAGGCTGGTTTGCTGTCTGACCTGTACAGGGAGCAGAAACGAGGCACCTTCCTGTTGCAGGGGGATGTGAACAGATCTACATCTGGGTTCTCCCAGAGGCAGAATATCTGATTCGCTATCCTCTGGTCCAGGGACCTGCCCAGGTACATGGCTCTGAGCATCATTCCGTGGGACAGGATCCATGACCAGATCTGGACCGCTCCCTGACACAGGAAGTATGATCCCGTGCCTCCCTGCTTATTAACATACCACATGTCTACTTGGTTGTGTTAGAACTGTGGACCCTTGGACTGGGACGGGAGTTGGTGCTACCACTGAGGGACGGCCCCCAATGGTCCTCGTCGCCGGAAGATGGTGCAGGTGAGGACGACCTGGCTGGAGCTTCACCTATACCAGCCCTCGTTCCCCTCGGGTTGAACCCTTGGGTACCGGGGCCAACAGGATTTAGGTGCGGGTATCCTCAGTGAAGACGGGTCCAGAGGCAGGCAGAGGCAGAGTCAGGAATCCGGGTCGAGGCAGGCAGCGAAGGTGCAAAACGTAGAACCAAGCTGTAGGTCAGGGGCAGGCAGCAGACGAGCGGAGACAAGGTACCAGGCCAAGGATCAAGAAGGGCAGCACATGAGCAGAGACGAGGAAACAAGCAGAAGTCAGAACCAGATCAAGCCGAGGAAGCAGGAACGAGGAATGGCATGGAGACAGGAACAACACGAACAGGAACCACCGGAACAGGACTCACAGGAACAGCAACTAGCACTCCGAAGAGATGAAACCTGTTACCAAGGCAAAGAACTGAGGGCTGAGTCAGGGTTTAAATACCCCTCAATCCTGACGTCATCTTCGGGGGCTGGGCCATGGTTTCCCGCTTGGCCCCTTTGAGTCGGGCCAAGTCGCGTGCACGTGGAAGGAAGGTTGGCGACGTCCAGCAGCTGAGTTGGGAGTGGGGTGCGCTGCGCCGGAGACCTGCCGAGCGTCAGGGCAGGTAGAGGGGATCGGCTGCGGGTTGCCGTGTCCGGGAGTCCCAACAAGTTGTTGGTATGGATCAGGGCAACTTTGTTGGACAGCTGATCTCTGAAAACCCATAGTGCGTACCGGATTGCCCGAAGCTCCAGGAAGTTGATTTGACAAGAACGTTCCTGAGCAGACCAAAGACCCTGGATACCGAGCCCATATACATTAGCTCCCCGCCCCAGGGTAGATGTATCTGTGGTTAGAGCAATTTGAGTGGGCAGACTCCACAATGAGATCCCCTGTTCCAGATTAGAAAGTACCCACCACCCGGACAATGAGTTCCTGAGAGACGAAGCAACTCGGATGCAATCCTGGGGGCTCTGAGTGGACTGGCGCGCCACTGTGACCTCAGGGTCCAATAGGATCCTCGCATGTGTTAACGTGCCAGGGGAGTAACATGGATGGTTGCAGCCATATAGCCCAACATCCTCAACATGTGCCAGGCTGATACCTGCTGGCTCTATTGAATCTCTGCCGCCATGGGGATGACCCTCTGGCAAAGCAGAAAGGCCTTGGCCTGAGCCGTGTCTAGCAGGGCTCCTATGAAGTCCAACTGAGGTGACGGGCTGAGATGGGACTTTGGGTAGTTGAGAATCAACCCTTGTGATTCCAACACTGGGCTGGTCAAGCGCATGGACCTGATAGCCCCTGGCTGAGACATGCTCGACTGATCAATTGTCCAGATACGGGAACACATGCACTCCCAGTCTGTGGAGATGCGCCTCCACAATGGCTAGGCATTATGTGAAGACCTGTGGAGCAGTCACAAGCCCGAATGGCAACACTCGGTACTGGGAACTTCCAGTGACTGGGGAAGATCTCAATGTGAGTTTATATGTCCTTTAGGTCAAGGGAGCAAAGCCAGTCCCCTTTTTGCAAAAGAGGGATCAAGGTGCCCAGGGAAACCATTTTGAACTTTTCTCTTTTTAGAAACTTGTTCAAGGCCCTTAGATCTAGGATGGGATGGAGTCCTCCTGTTCTTTTTGGAATCAAGAAGTACCTGGAGTAGAATCCCCACCCTCTTTGCCCTGGAGGAATGCGCTCAACGGCTATGGCCGATAAGAGGGAGGAGAGCTCCACTTGTAGTACCTCCTGATGTGCGACCGGCCCCCAATGTGGGCATGGAGGGCAACTTGGCTGGACACCCAATAGACTTAATTGGTACCCCTGATGGATAATGGACAGAATCCACTGGTCTGAGGTTACACTGGTCCATGAAGAACCTAAGCTTGCCCCTGACCTGAAAGTCCATTGTCCTGGGTATGGGCAACTGGCTTATGATTCCTACGGCCTAGCCAAAGCCCCATCCCTGGAGTTGATTGGGAGCTGGCCAGGGTTTGGGAGCTCTCTAGTGCCTGGAATGGCCACAGGAGCTCTGATGGTGCTGACGGGATTGAGGAGGCAGAGGATATTTCCTTTGGCAAAAGAAAGATTTCCTGGGCCCCGGTCTCCACGGCCTCCTGGATGAGGAGGCCAGGAACGGAGTACTAGCAGAGAGTTGTTGGAGGGTTTCATAGTGGTCCCAAAGCTGGGCCACAGCATCCCTTCCCCTATCTCCGAAGAGATTCACTTCAGTGCATAGCACAAAAGCAAGTCTTTCCTGTTCCTCTGGTCGGAGATCCTAGGCCTTTAGCCGTGCCATTCTGTGGGTGCCGATTCTTGCTGCAGAGACTCTCGATGTTGTCTTGAAAATATCATATGTCGCACTGATCTCATGTTTTCCGCACTCCAGACCCTTGTGCACCAGCGACATGAGGGTGTCTTGCTACCATTGAGGCAGCTGCTCAGCCACCTCCTGCACTTGCTTCCAGACGTTCCACGAGTGCTGGCTCATCTAGAGCTGGTAGGCAACAAAATGAGCAATAAGCATGGCGCCTTGGAACGTCTTCCTCACAAAAGCGTCCATCGCTCTATGATCCTTTCCCGGGACGTCGAGGAATGTGTCTCAAAGTGCTTGACCCTCTTGAGAGCGGATTCAACTGACTGGTGAAGCAGCTGACGCTTATCGAATCTGGCAGCCTTCTGGACAAAGTAGACCCCGTCCGCCTTCTTGTTAACGGGAGGCACTGTGAGGGGGTGTTCCCATATTCTCAGCAGCAATTCCTTAAGGATCTTGTGTACCGGGACCACCATGATTTCCTTAGGAAGCTCCATGAACTGAAGGATCTCATGCATTTTGTGCCTGGCATCCTCCTCTGTCAAAAACTGAAAAGGGATGGCCTCCGCCATCACCCTCACAAACCCTGCAAAGGTTAAGTCCTCAGGTGAAGACTTCCTTCACTCATCTAGAGGAGAAGGGTCTCACGGGAGACCATCAGAGTCCTCAGAGGAGGGCTCTGTCGGATCATCACTCCAGGGGTCATAGGGATCCTCAACCTCACTATATGCTACAGGAGATGGGGCCCTAGGTGTTTGGCCTACGTCCAGAAGTGCAGGCACTGGTAGAATTGAACGGGGAAGGCTGCAGGCCTCGGCGTAGCTTCCTCCTCAAAGGAACCGGCAACAACCATCGTATCGGTAGGGGGAGGTCTCAATGCCCTGCTGGGCACCAATGCTGTCCCAGAAACAGATGCCAGATGGGTTGGTACCGTACCAATGTGCACATTGAGCTTCTTCAGAAGTGGTAGGAGGAGGAGCGGCATCGGCTCCAGTGCAGCACCTGCTCCACCGCCAGCTGGACTCAGCACTCCAGCTCCTCCTCGAACTTTGCCAATGCAAATACTGACTGGGAGGAAGGAGGGTTGGCCAGATTTTCCACAGACCCATGAGGGGGATCAGCGATTGCCATCAGGACCGGAGGAGACCATTGCAGATCTGGGCATTGATAGAGGATGGATGCTCCTCACCACGGGGGCCACTTGGGGGCATCACAACAAAAGCCGGTGCATCCCCATGCTTGGCACTATGCATAGACTGGGACCGGTGCTGATGCTTCTTAGGCTTCCCTTGATGCTCAGCCCAGTCTTTCCCCGGTGCTGAGGTCGAAGACAACAAACTGGCATCTTCGACCCAGAGGAGATTGACAAAGGTTGGTCTCCTGCGTCCCATCCACCGGAGACATCAACAGAACTGACGGTCCCGCCGATGTCAATGGCATAATGTCCATTGGTGCGGCTCTGAGGTCCTTCGATGCCGATGGCTCGGACTTCCTCAACCCAAAGACCTGATCCATCTTGTCGAGTTAAAGCCAATATCCCTCCAGACGTCATGCGATGCCCCCAGACAGAAGATGCACACCTCATGAGGATCAGTGATAGATATGGTCCTCGGGCACGGGGGGCAAGGGCAAAAACCGGATGTGGCCATGACAGGTTGAAACAAAAGGGCCGTAAGTTGAAAGCAATGGCAGTGGACATCGATGGCTGGTGGGCACCGAGGCACCACCTCCATGGGGGAAATTGACTGCGAAAGGAAACTTACCCAAAATACTGAAAACCCTGACTGGGGACACTATGGGAAGGCACCAAGAGGGACCCGGTGATGGATCAAAGTAAAAACAGCGAAAAAACATGAAGAGCAAAAGTTTTCCCCAAGGCAAAAAACAGCCAAAGTGAGCTCAATCACACAGTGAGGCTTACAGCTCCTCGGGAAAAACAACAAAAGAGACTGAAAAGGGACCCCGCATGGACATGTGGTATTGGGCATGCTGGGCTTGCTCAGTGTGTCTAATCAAAGTTTCGGAAATGCTGACATAAGTTTTCCGCATCGGGGCTCCATCTGATGTCACCCATGTGCGAGGATTACCCTCCTGCTGGTCCTCGGAGAACACAGAAGCTTGCTATGACCAGTTCCTGCTTACAGCCCATCTATGCCACAGTGCAGCTTCCTCACCTGCCATGAGCTGAGCGAACGGCTCCGGGCAGGTTGACGGGATGGGGAGCGTGAGCTTATTCACAGCCACGCCGTAAGCTACGGCCAGCCCATCGATGCCACGGTATGGGACCTCCCCGGTCAGCAACTCCCACAGCAGCACGCCATAACTGAAGGGAGAGAGAAAGAAAGAAGAAGGGCAGAGGGGGTTATGCAAAGGTGAAATGCTGAACCTTGGGAGAGGCTAGGTGTGCTTGCTTGCCAGACTCTATGCACTCTCCATCCTCTCCAGTCAATGGCATGCTGGACAGACACCATCAGAGCCAAGAGCTGACACAGCACCTTGTTTCTATTTTCGGCACATAAGCTGGTAGCACCTGGCACAGACTGCAGCGCCCCCCCCACCCAACCCCAAATCCACCCCCAACCAGAGCCAGATTTAGGCATAAGCAAGTGCCTAGGGTACTAAATTCTGAAGAGGTCCAAAAACTGGGATTCCTCCTGCTGCTCTTTGATTTCTGGAGGCAAAAACCTCCATCCCCAGTCTTCTGCCTGTGAGTGCCAGAATCTTAAATTTGGCCCTGCCCCCCAACACTGTGATAGCAACACAAAGGCCACAGCACTGAAGGATGCACCACCCCTGCACCCTTTACTCTGCATCTTTGAGGCAGCTCCAAGAGCCTTCGGCCTAGTATGCATGGCTGAAGAACCTTTTAAGCACCAAGAAGATGCCTAGCTGTATCAACATGTACACTTTTTATTCCAAAACATTAAAAAAAGTGTACAAATTTAAGACATAAAACATACTAGGACACAGACTAGCAATCCAACAAGAGAAAGGAACGTGGAACTGGATTTCTGTGCCCTTCTGGAATGGATTTTTGCTGCAGCCCCTGGGAAGGAACTAGATTTTGTGTGTTCTTAGAATTGACACAAGAAGCAAGCTACATGGGTGAAGAGGGAGGGAAGAGGAGACTCCAGACTGGATCTCCTGCTCTTCTACAGCAAACTCTGGATATAACCCTGGAGGGAGGTGGAAAAGACCCAGAACTGAATATTTCTGTTTTCCTGAAAAAGACTTGCTGCAGTCTCTAGGTAGGAGAAGAGACCCAGCACTGGATCTGTCTGCCCTCCTGGAATGGATTTTGGGTCCATTCCTAGGGAAGCTGAGGAGACCCAGCACAGGATCTTTCTGTTCTCCAGGAGCAGACTCAGAGTGCATCTCCTGGGAGAAGAATACTACACACTATTTCTCTGCCATCCTTGAATGAGTTCTGGGTACAGTAGAAGGGAGGAGGAGACCTGGCACTGTATCTTTCTGCTCTTGTGAAACAGACTCTAGGTGTAACCCTAGAGAGGGAGGAGACCTAGCATTTCATCCCTCTCCCTCCTGGAACAAACTCCGGTGCAGCCCCTGGGAGGAGGAAAGGGTGACCTGGCACTGGACCTTTCTACCCTCCTGGAATGGACTCTGGGTGCAGCCCTGTAGAGAAACTGAAGGAAAACACCTGCCACTTATATCTCTGCCCCTGGAACGGATTCTGGGTGCAGGCCAAGGGAAGAGGAGGTGGAGGAGACCCTGCACTGGTTCTCTTTACCCTCCTGGAGTAGACTCGGCGTAGGAACTGGGCAGGTCCTTACCTCCAGACATCACTGCCCTTGGAGAAGGTGGAGGACTTGATGACCTCGGGTGCCATCCAAGCGTAGGTGCCAGCTGTGCTCATCTTGGTGGTCTTGTGCCACTCCCGGGCCAGCCCGAAGTCCGTAATCTTTAGGGTCTTGTTCTCCATGTCTTCATTCTCGATCTTCTCCAACAGCAGGACTAGAGCAAGAGAGGAGTCACAGGTCAGTAGGCAAATGGGAGTGCAACAGGTTTTCAGGAGAACAAGACGGGGGAAGGGATCGGAAAAGTTGGAAAATCTCTTGGTGCTAAGCATCCAAACTCATAGATCACTCCCTGCATTGTACACAAGAAAAATAACCAAATTCTTCCATCCATTGCCACATATATACCACAAAACAGAGGTTTACCACCTTGTTTGCCTCCAATAGGAAACAGAGTAGAAAGACCTCTTGGTGCCCCTCAGCTGAGTTGGCTATGCAGTATCCTGAGATTGTGCATTCCGAGAATCAGTCTCATGAGGTGTTTTTTGGGTTTTTTTTAATAGCTGGCCACTGTAACCTGTATGGTTGAACGACTTCTTTATTCTTGCAGCCCCTGCAGGCATAGGGAGAGTCTGGATCAGTGGCCACTGGTTCAGGCTGGAGCTGTGTTATGTGCACACAGAAACTTAGGGCTTCAAGTTGTGCGTGCCCTTCCACCAAGCAGAACCATGACAGAAACTGCAGGCATGCCCTTCCACCAGATAGAACACGCATGCCAGGCTCCTGCAGTGGTAAACCTAGGCCCTCAACTTCAGCTAACACATAAGAACATAAGATATGCCATACTGGGTCAGACCAAGCCCAGTATCCTGTTTCCAACAGTGGCCAATCCAAGTCACAAATACCTGGCAAGTACCCAAACATTAAATAAATCTCAAACTACTGTTGCTTATTAATTAATAGCAGTTTATGAATTTTTCCTCTAGGAACTTATCCAAACTTTTTTTTTTAAGCCCAGTTACACTAACTGCCATAACCACATCCGCTGGCAATGAATGCCAGAGTTTAATTATCTGCTGAGTGAAAAAGAATTTTCTTCTCTTTGTGCCCCCTCCACATAACACAAAGTGCGCTGCCCCACTTGTCCTCCCCCCCCCCCCCCCCCCCGCCATAAGATTGCACCACCTGTTATTTCCAATCCAGAGTTTATTAATTCCAATGCAACCTAACAAATTAGCTCTAATCTGGAAAAACAAACCAACAGGCCGATACAGTAAATCGCGGCCGCGGTTAACCTGTTTCTAACCCGCTTTGTACGCACAATTTGGACGCGTATGTCTAACCCGCGATTCAGTATCCGGTTTTACGCGTCCTTACCGCTTCTTGAAATCGACACGTATCCCTTTCCGCCCGCGGCATGTATATGATATGTTAATGATCGGATTAGCTATTACCTTCGATACAGTAACGTGCGCCCAGATTATCGCCTTTTTAACCAGCTATTTTGCCGCGTCTTTAACCTGCAAATTTACCGCCTACCCTGACCCTGGCGTTAGTGTAGTGAACTTAGCCACCCAGTCCCAAACCAACCCAATCCACAGAAAAAAATGCTTCTCGCACAAGGGGGAAAAATTATTACAAAAAATAAAGCAAGGCGCAGGGCGAAAATCACTTCTGTATTATGCTCGGGCATCGGGGATTGCCAGCTTGACAAGCGTCAGGCAAGCCCCAGCAGCCGGCGATCGGCGGCAGGGAGCGCAACAAAGCACCTGTGCGCGCAGCTCCGATTTTCCGCCTCCTTTGGACGGGCAAGAGAGAGACGAAATTTCACGGGCAAACTTTCCCCCAGCCCACGCTCACCTGCCCTGGCCGCGGCCACGCAAGCCCCCAGCAGCAGCAGCAGAAGGGCGTCCATGGGTGCCGGTCTCCCATGCGGGCGCGCTGACAGCTCTGGAGCAGCCCCAGTGCTCTCTCCCCTCCTCCCGAGACGCACACCGCGGCTCCCCTGCCTCCTGGGGGAAGCCGGCAGCGAGAGCGGCTTCAGCAGCCCGGGGCGGATCGGGCGCTCCCCATGCGAGGCGGCTTCCAGCAGCCCCCACCGGCAAAGGTGCATGAACGCAGGCCTGTACATCCAATTTGGGCGCTCAAGGCAGCGAAGGCGCATGAACGCACGCTGTGACCTGGGACGTCCAGCCGGGCGCTCAGATCACGGCGTGCGTTCATGCGCCTTCGCTGCCTTGAGCGCCCAAATTGGGCGTACAGGCGCGCGTTCATGCACCTTCGCCGGCAGGGGATGCTGGGAGCCGCCTCGCATGGGGAGCGCCCGATCCGCCCCGGGCTGCTGAAGCCGCTCTCGCTGCCGGCTTCCCCCGGGAGGCAGGGGAGCCGCGGTGTGCGCCTCGGGAGGAGGGGAGAGAGGACTGGGGCTGCTCCGGAGCTGTCAGCGCACCCTCACAGGAGACCGGCACCCATGGACGCCCTTCTGCTGCTGGGGGCTTGCGTGGCCGCGGCCAGGGCAGGTGAGCGGGGGCTGGGGGAAAGTTTGCCCATGAAATTTCGTCTCTCTCTTGCCCGTTCGAAGGAGGCGGAAAATCGGAGCTGCGCGCACAGGTGCTTTGTTGCGCTCCCTGCCGCCGATCGCCGGCTGCTGGGGCTTGCTGGCGCCGGGCGCTCAAGGCAGCGGGGTCTGTAGGAGAACCATCCATTTTCCTGGTGGAATGACATTTGAAATGACAGGTACCAGCGCACCCAGGATACTGTATAGGCGCTGTATACCGCTCTATACAGTAAAATGGATTGCGCACGCCTACCACTTCATGGACCCGCTTTGGACGCTGCTTGCATTTGCGTCTCATTTGAATACTGTATCGAGCGGTATGTGATCCAAACTGTGCGCACTGCTGCACTCTTTCTTACGCATCCTTACTGTATCGGCCTGCAAAACAGTGGAACACATAGGCCACAGCTTTATTTGAACGAAACCCCAATCTAAGTTACTGCAGCACTCACCGCGTGGAGACTTTTCTTATTATATTTTCTTGCATTTATTTATGCCCGCCTATTGCCCCTCATCAAGCCACGGCATGCAAGATGTTCAGGGACTGGAACAGCTGTGCTGTCCCTACCATTTATTATTTCGCCATATCCCCAGGCAAGCCAGATCCCTGCCTGAGCTCTTTATTCTTGTTTAAACTGTATTCACATTTTCTCTAGCCACCAGATATTTGTGGTCCGAGTACTTGGGCTGTCTGAATTGAACTAATATTAAATACCCACCACCAGCCCAGCTGCCCCCTAACCTAATGGCACTTGAGCGCCTCCCCCCCACCCATTTTAACTGTCTTCCTTTTTGGCTGGTAAGCTGCTGCCTGTTACGGCTGTGACAAGCTCCTACCCTTAGCCCCAGAGTGCTGGATGTTCCTTGGCTCACTGGGACTGCGGGTGCAGTGGGATCAAAGCTTTCTGCTGGCCCTTTGCCTCTTCCTCCGCTATTTGCTTGCCCACCCCTGACCTGGACCTTTTATCCCCCCCTTTCTGTCTCTCCCAACCCTTACCTGCCTTGACCAACTGGACTGGTATAAGAAAATTATTCCTTACCTGCTAATTTTCGTTCCTGTAGTACCATGGATCAGTCCAGACAGTGGGTTATGTCCCCCGTCCAGCAGATGGAGTCAGAACAAAGCTTCGGAGGGTGCTGCCTCATAAGCCAGTGCACTCTCTGAGAAGTCTCAGTATCGAGAATATCAAAGCTATATAGAAAGAAGGATGGATCAAGCTACACAACCATTGATGACTATGAATAAAAATTTATATGTAACAGATAACCAAAACTGGTGTCAAGAGTGAAACTTGCATACAGCACTCTGAGAAACAGCCCCTTAAACATAGAGGTTAACAGCTGAATAGAGTGAAACAGATTCGCAAAGTCATAGGGAAGTCGAGCAGTAAACCCCAATCTCCAAATTTCTTAGGGAGGGCGTCTGGACTGATCCATGGTACTACAGGAACGAAAATTAGCAGGTAAGGAATAATTTTATTTTCCCTGTACGTACCAGGATCAGTCCAGACGTTGGGATGTACCCAAGCTTCCCTACATAGGGTGGGCCCCTAAAAGCCCTGCTCGAATGACACTGTCGCCAAAGTAACCGGAGATAGACGACTGGAGCTGTAAGCGATAGTGCCTTGCGAATGTATGTAAGGATTTCCAGGTCGCCGCACGACATATCTCCTGAGTGGAGACAGCCTGGCTTTCCGCCCAGGACGCCGCCTGGGATCGGAGAGAATGAGCCTTGACCTCCAGCGGGGGTTGCCTACCCGCCCCAATATATGCCACTACAATCGCCTCCTTGAGCCAGCGAGCGATAGTTGTCTTTGTCGCCTTGGAACCTTTCTTTGGTCCTGACCAGAGGACAAAGAGATGATCCAAAAGACGAAAGTCATTGGTGACCTCCAGGTACAGAATCAATATGCGCTTAACATCAAGTCTTCGAAGATCCCGTGAGTCATCCACGGAGAAGGAGGGTAATTCTACCGTCCGATTCAAGTGAAAACCGAAACCACCTTGGGCAGGAATGAAGGTAGGGTTCCTTGCATGATAAAGCTTGTAGTTCGGAGACACAACGAGCAGAACAGATGGCCACCAAGAAGACCATTTTGAGTGTGAGGTCTTTTGAGGGTGGAGGAACGCAGGTGTTTGAAGGAAGGTCCGGCAAGGATCCGGAGAACTAAATTGAGGCTCCAGGAGGGACAAGGATTCTGGACCGGAGGCCTCAAGTGCTTTGCCCCTTTGAGAAAACGAACTATGTCAGGGTGAGAGGACAGCGGCAGGTGTTCCTGCAGATGAACCAAGGACCATAGGGCCACGACTTGGACCTCAAGGAGTTGTAGGCGAGCCCTGTGTCCAAACCGCCCTGAAGAAACTCAAGGATCTGCGGCATGGAAGCCGACCTCGGACTTGTGGAATGAGAGATGCACCAGGACTTGAAAACTTTCCAGACTCGCACATAAGCGATGGAGGTTGATGTTTTCCTAGCCTTTAGGAGGGTCATGACTACAGCTTCCGGGTATCCGCGGCGTCGGAGCTGCCTCCTTTCAAAAGCCAGACCGCAAGACAGAAGCGTTCTGCCTGGTCGAAAAATACTGGGCCTTGATGCAGTAGACGCGGCAGGTGGCCCAGGTGTAGGGGTCCGTCCACCGCGAGGTTGATCAAGTCCGCGAACGAAGGACAGCGTGGCCCTTCCAGCGCTACCAGAACCACTGGGCCCTGGTGGACCTCTATTCTTCGGAGGACCTTGCCCACTAGTGGCCACGGTGGGAACACGTAGAGAAGGAGATGGCGAGGCCAAGGGAGGACCAGCTCGTCCACGCCTTCTGCGCCGTGGTCCCTTCTGCGACTGAAGAATCTCAGCGCTTTGGTGTTGCGAAAGGTGGCCATAAGATCTAAGTGAGGGGTCCCCCAGCGATGAATGAGGATCTGCAATGCCTCCTCGTAGAGTTCCCACTCCCCGGGATCCAAACGTTGTCGACTCAGGAAGTCCTCCTGGATGTTGTCCACACCCGCAATGTGGGAGGCTGCAAGGTGAGAGAGATGGATCTCCGCCTAAGACATCAGGCGGTCCGTTTCCAAGGAGACGTGTCAACTCCTCGTGCCCCCCGGGGGTTGATGTACGCTACTGTGGTCGCGTTGTCCAAGAGGATCCTGACCGCCTGATGTTGAACGAGAGGAAGAAATTGTTCCAGTGCCAGACGTACTGCCCTCGTTTCCAGGCGATTGATGGGCCACGCGGCTTGAGACTTTGTCCACAGACCCTGTGCAGATCTCATCTGGCAGACTTCTCCCCAGTCAGTCAGACTGGCATCCGTGGTGACTACCACCCAGTTTGGGATTTCGAGGGGCATGCCCTGCACCAGATAGAGCGGGTCTAGCCACCACAGGAAGCTGTCCCTGGCAAACTGGGGGAGTGGGAGGACGAGCTGGTAGTCCTGTGAGACTGGTTTCCAGCGCGAGAGTAGCGCCTTTTGTAAGGGGCGCATGTGTGCAAAAGCCCAAGTTATGAGATTGATAGTGGATGCCATGGATCCCAGCACCTGCAGGTAATCCCAGGCTGTGGGCTCGGGGAGAGTAGAGAAGCGATGCACCTGCTCCTGAAGTGATTGCACCCGGTCCGAATGCAGGAAGACCTTGCCTTTGGCCGTGTCGAAGCGCGCCCCCAGGAACTCCAAGGACTGTGATGGAAGAAGATTGCTCTTGGTGAAGTTGACGACCCAACCCAGGGATTGTAGAAGTTGCACCACCCGAGTGACCGCTGCATGCCCCTGTGCCAGTGTTTTGGCACGGATGAGCCAATCGTCCAGATATGGGTGAACTAAGATCCCTTCTCGTCTGAGGGCTGCCGCCAACACCACCATTACCTTCGTGAATGTTCGGGGGGCGGTCGCAAGCCCGAACAGGAGGGCTTGGAATTGAAAATGCTGACCCAGGATCTTGAAGCGGAGGAAACGCTGATGAGCTTTGAGGATGGGAATATGGAGATAAGCCTCCGTCAGGTCCAGCGAGGCAAGAAATTCCCCCCGGTGGACTGTCGCTATCACTTACCGTAGAGTCTCCACCGAAAGTGGAGGACCTTGAGGGGCTTGTTGACCATCTTGAGATCCAGTATCGGTCGGAAGGAACCCTCCTTTCTGGGAACCACAAAGTAGATTGAGTAGTGTCCGGAGCCCACCTCCTCGGGAGGTACTGGAATGATAACCCCGAGAGCCAGGAGCCTGTCGAGAGTCTGGCGAACAATAAGCTGCTTGTGTGGTGTTCCGCAGGGAGAAAAGAGGAACCTGTCTCTTGGAAGTCTTACAAATTCCAATGCGTAACCTCGTCTTAGGATGTCTAAAATCCACCGATCCGAGGTGATGTGGATCCACTCCTCATAGAAGAGCGAGATGCGCCCCCCCCCCCCCCCAATCCTGGGGGTCGAGGAGTGGATCAGTCTGGCATCGAGAGGACTTGGCAGGAGCCCCTTGGGCCACCCCATCCCTAGTTGGTCTGCGGCCTCGAAAGGAATGAGTCCACGACTGAGACCTGGAAGAAGGCGTCCTAGGTGTCGTCTGTCTAGTGGTGCGGGAGCGGCGTTGCGTGCGAAACCTACTTCTGGAGGGATTAAAAGACCTAGGGGATCTGTGTCGGTCCTCAGGTAGACGATGTACCGCATTCTCACCGAGTAGCTTGATGATCTGGTCCAAATCCTCCCCGAAGAGGAATTTCCCTTTAAACGGAAGAGATCCTAACTGTGCCTTGGATGACGAGTCCGCCAACCAGTTGCGCAGCCACAGGAGGCATCGTGCTGAAACCACCGACACCATAGACAGTGCCAGGACTCACAGCAGGTCGTACAATGCATCTGCTCCAAAGGCTATAAACACCTCCAGGCGGTCTGCCTGACTTGCTTCCTCCGGTGGTAGAGCCTGAGAGGTCAGAAGTTGCTGTACCCAGCGAAGCCCCGCACATTGCGCGAGGGAGCTACAAATGGCTGCTCGGACCCCGAGGACGGAAACCTCAAACACCCTTTAGAGACAGACCTCCAGCTTCCAATCCTGAAGATCCCGCAGGGCCGTGCCTCCCGTGAACGGGATAGTCGTACGTTTTGTGACCGCCAATACTGCAGAGTCCACCAGGACCCAGGAACATGAGGGCGCAACTGATCGCGCGATGGAGGCCGTCCCATCGGGATGAGCCTCGAACCTGGCTCCCCGCATGCAGAACATTGGTGCGCTCTCGGCATGAGAGCCAGGAGGGAGAGAGGGGGGGCCGCAAGGGAACCTGTGCTGCGGGCAGCGGGTAAACGCGTCCGCTTGTCACTCCGACCCTGGGCTGAGCAATGTGCTCTCTGCAGACGGCAGCCCCAAGGAATGCGCGTCTCAGGGCCGCGGGTCGGGCCGCGGCGGGGGGGGGGGGGGGGGGGGGGTAGGGGCTGAACCCTTCAGCTATCACCCCCGAAAAACGTCGGTTCTAAGGAACCTAGAAAAAGAAAAGGAAATTCACACAGACTTACCCCACAGAATCAGGCCTGTGCCGAGAGAAGGAAGAAACAGGCTAGCCCCAAAGGAAACAGAACTATCTGCAACTTAGGAGCAACAAAACTGCCTGCTCTCTGTGTACAAATTTTTTCTTTTTCAATTAACTTGATCCATCCACAGAAGAAACAGAACAGAAACGGAGAAAGAATAATCTCTCTTCAATCACAGGGGAAGCCAAGGTTCCCCTACTCCTATCTGCTGGAGTCAGAAAGATACTGAGACTTCTCAGAGGGTGCACTGGCTTATGAGGCAGCACCCTCCGAAGCTTTGTTCTGACTCCATCTGCTGGAAGGAGGACATAACCCACCGTCTGGACTGATCCTGGTATGTACAGGGAAATTAAATTTCCCCTCCAGCTTTCTGCCCTGCCCCGCTCCTTGGGACTTTGACCCACCTAGCATTTTCCCTCACCACAGGGGGGTCCCAACAGCTGGAAGCTGGAACCTCCTTTTAACTAAAACTAGTGTGGGGGAGGCTAGGAGTGATGGCTGTGGGGGTGGCTTTGGCAACTTCATATACCCAGAAGAGCGAAAGCCTTTACAGCAGGGCGTACCCAGACTGGGGGTCGGGACCCCAAATGGGATCACAAAACATTTAGCTGGAATCTTCAGTGTCTCAAAGGTCAGAACTCTTCAGGCACCAGCACCAGCATTAGTAGAAGTCAGCATGGGGGCTCTGAGCCAGCACTCACTCACTGCCCTCTGTTGGCCCTGCCCCTGCATGAGTTTCTGAGGTGACGGGAAGCCCTGCATGAGGAGAGATCAGGACCACTGCAGGGTCTGTGCGCTTGCACTGGCTCACAGGCCCAATGCCGACTTTCATTCCTAATGCTGCTGCCACTTGGGGATCAGAGTCAGGTTTGGAACCAGCAATGAAGGGAAGGGTGGACTGAGCACGTACAGGGAGATTGCCACTGCTCCTCGTTCTTCACCTGCTACGGAACGTACACAAGAGAAAAGTATCGCCCCTGTCAGAAGCTTGCCCTCTCTTCGTACCAGTTGTCATCCACTTTTGGCCCAGACTCATAAGGAACAAGTTGCCGCTGACTATGACCGGGGTGGGGGGGGTGCTTAGAAGTGGGGCTGTTTGAAGGGAGGGATCAGATGCAGGAGGGGTTTGAAGGTTGGATCAGCTGAAGAGGGACTGGCTGTAGAGGGTAAGAGGGTATGTAAGAGAAGAACCAGGGGTGAAAGTTGGGAGGGATATGAGAGGAGGGTTGGAGGGGATGAGGTGAGGCTGGAAGGTTAGAGAGAGGAGATGGACAAAAGGGTGAGAAGGAAGGGATGACTGAGGATCAGCTGGGAAGATATGAAAAGGTTGGATGGGGTAAGAGAGGGGATGTGATGAGGAAGTGAGAGGAGTTGAGGGATGTAAGAAGTGCTCTGTTAGAGGGGCAGAGGTTGAGAGAGGAGGTCTGTTGGAGGAGACAGAGGTTGAGAGAAAGGATTGAATGTGAAGTGATTATTGATAATCACCCTGATAATTTTGTTTTTGTCATCCTCTGGGTTCATGTGAATTTTCAAGTTCTAAAACGGAGTCACACTGGCTAAAAGTTTAGGAAGCCCTGGTTTACAGGCCTCTTCTGGCTTATTTGCTCTAGAACTTTATAAGCCCCTGCCTGCCTCACACTATCCCCTCCACAGCAGTTACTGTACCTGTTTATTGCCCCTGCTTCCCTCCTCAGTAGTTATTTTATCTCTTTATTGGCACTCTCCCCTCAGAGTTTCCGGTTTATCAGTTTATTGACCCTGTTTTTCCATCTACCTCTCTCTCTCCTCAACAGTTCTATATCTGTTTATTGCCCTTGCCACAAAGTCAGGTATTAGAACAGAGGCAAAGGAAGATAAAGTGACTCCCCCCTCAGGGTCACACAGAGAATCAGAGGCAGAGGTTAGAACTGAGGCACAGGAAGATAAAGTGACTCTCCCCAGGTCACATACAGAGTCAGTGACAGAGCCAGTGATTAAGGTGGATGATTCTTGCCAGGCTCTCAGACAGTTTCCTCCCTGCAGGGGAAGAAGCTGAAGTCACATGATTTCACTTAGAAACGGCAGCAAACTTTCCTCCTTAGTGAGGTGGCACCCAGGCCTATGGGGGAAGGGGAGAGGTGCAAGGACAGAGTGGGGCTTCCTGGCCCACAGGGCTAATAAGGGCCTTCTGCGTCACTGCAGAATGAAGTTGCTACATTCCTTCCTCTGGGCAGAGACCTGACAGCGCAGTTCACAAAAATCAGGAAATATAAATTTATCCTGAGTTTCTGTGCAGCAAGAGAGACAAGTTCAGCGTCAGTGCAGCTTTTTCACATTGCATAACTACAAGGAGCCCAGCAATGATGATCCCCCTCCTCTCTCACATTATACAGTAATACTGAGTAAAATGACTGGTAGGCCGTAGGACGCATTCCTGTATCTGTCCCACGGTCTCCATAAGCGGCCCATTGTGCCCTGGTCCCTGCAGCTGGCGAGGCTGTAGGAGGAGAGGGGGATGGAGAATCAGAACTTTGACAGCACTCCTGAGACACCCTCCACCATAAAGAGCCAGCTCTGGGGGTGCTTGACCACCCCCCCCCCCCCAATATTGAATGAATTCCTTCATTATGTGCAGGGAGGGATAATTAGTGTTGAGTCTAGCACCCCCAATCGTTTTGAAATGTTGGCATCTTTGCCCTCCACCCCCGCTCCAGACCACCACCACCCTGTAGACCCAGCTGCAGAGCTCTGTACCTCTATCTGATCTCAACTTTTGAGTTCCTAGAGGGAGATCACCATTCAGTTCTGCCTTTCTGCTACTCCTGCCTCTTCCCCTACAGACCCCCATGTATCTCTGGTGCAGATAGCAAAATGAAAGTAGGCACCACAAATACCACAGTGCACTTAGGATGGGAGGGAGGAAGTGTAGAAGTCAGAGTGCCTTCAATAAGCTGGTTGCTCAGCAGGCTCTCCCCCCTCCCCCAGTCTAGGCATGCTGGTGGTGTCCCTATTGTTCTGGAGGATGGGGATCTGGGAGCAGGAAACCGGTAGAAGAGCCAGCATTAGCTTTCAGGAAACAGAGCTGGGCGGCCTTGCTGTGGACGATTGTTGCAGTTTGTACCGAAATACCCCTCTCTTCTGAATCTGCTCAGACCCAGGCTGGTTTTGCCTCTAACAAGCCTGCACAGTGAGTCAGTTTCACTTCTAACAGGAACTCTTTCATGCACCATTCTCAGGATGCTCTGAAGCTGGAGGTGGCATGCAGAGGTTCACTCACAATGAGCTGAAAGTAACCAACCATCTGGCTTATGCAACTCCTTCTCTCTCTGCCTCCCGCACTCAGACTGTTGAGCCCCGAAGCATTAATGATAAGAGGCATACGCATTGCTTTGATTAGCATACGTACAGGGGTTACCAGGTCCTCAGCCATAAAGCTTGCCGGCGAGACAAGAGGAGAATGAAACCAAGCTCAGCGTTTCTCCCATCTATGGATCTGTAGTTTTAATTTTCTCCGATACAAGCAGGACCTACCCTCCCATAGATGCAGGGGGAGTGTAAAACCGGAACCAGATCAGTCTGCCTTCTATGGAACAACCACCCCATGACTCTTAAGCCATCAGCACAGCCACAGCAGGAGGGAGAGTGTTTGCCTCTCTCAGATAACCCCAGGGTTTCCTGTGCTGGCAGATGCTCTCCTGATGCTCCAAGGGAAGAGGAAGGCAGGTTGGAAAAGCAACTGCCCTGCAACCCAGTTCCTGCAGGGAGACTTTAGGCCGCTCCTGGCATTCTGACACACATGCCCACTCACCAATGGCATTCTGGTCCTTATGGTGAAGATTTTAAATGAGAGAAAGAGGGCTGCAAATCCCACAAACCACTGCAAAGTGAGAGTAAGGTGTAATGCTGCTCTTCTGATCTTCATCCGAGCCCCACGCAGGCATCACACTGATACACAGAAAGCAGGAATACAGCAGGAAGAGCAGATCTTGGGGTTAGAGATTATTTTTAAAAAGAAGAAAAGCAATCATATTTAAAAAATCTGTAAGAAATAAATGTTATATTAGGATGAGACAAAAAGCAAGGAAAGCTAGTAATAAGACCACAGACAAACACCCAGCAGGAGGACAAATAGTGGAATGGTTAGAGCATGAGCTGCAAGCCACAGTTCAAACCCCACTGCTGCTCCTTGTGACCTTGGTCAAGTCACTTCACCCTCCATTGCCTCAGATACAAACTTAGGGCCTCATTTACTATGAATTTTTCCCATAGACCCAGAATGATTGAAAAGCTTTAGTAAAGCAGGCCCTTAGATTGTGAGGGACTAAGTAATACCTGAATATAATCTGCTTTGAAGTGTCTGAAAGGCGGAATATAATCAAATAAAAAAGAGAGGACCCTTTTGCAATGGAGAACAAATCACTGATAGTGTATTGGCCCATGTTTGTGATGATATCAGTTTCCAGGATTGCTGCCAGAGACCCTGTCTACAGTACAGTTTGCTATCCTGCCTAAATCTTTGGGGAACTAGAGGCTGAGAGGTGGGGGAACAGCCTGAGCACAATGCCCCATTCTGAGGTTTCTCTAACACACAGCACCCCCAGAAGACACAGACTATTACCCCAGGCCTTAAATCATAAGAACATAAGAAATTGCCATACTGGGTCAGACCAAGGGTCCATCAAGCCCAGCATCCTGTTTCCAACAATGACCAATCCAGGCCACAAGTACCTGGCAAGTTCGCAAGCACTAAGTAGATCCCATGCTGTTGATGCCAGTAATAGCAGAGGCCATTCCCTAAGTCAACTCGATTAATAGCAGTTAATGGACTTCTTCTTCAAGAACTTATCCAAACCTTTTTTTAAACCCAGCTACACTAACTGCACTAACCACATCCTCTGGCATCAAATTCCAGAGCTTAATTGTGCGTTGAGTGAAAAATAATTTTCTTTGATTAGTTTTAAATGTGCTACTTGCTAACTTCATAGTATGCCCCACTAGTCCTATTATGTAACACCTGGGTTCTAATCTTTGGCTGTATCGCTGACCTGCAGCTTGCTGGGACAGGTTTTCAGAAAAAGGATGGAGAGGGAAAGTGAAAGGTATTTTGTATGTAAGAGGGAAGGATATAAGAACATGAAATACTGGGTCAGACCAAGGGTCCATCAAGCTCAGCATTCTGTTTCCAACAGTGGCCAATCCAGGCCAAAAGAACCTGGCAAGTACCCAAAAACTAAATTTATCCCATGCTACTGATGCTAGTAATAGCAGTGGCTATTTTCTAAGTCAACTTAGTTAATAGCAGGTAATGGACTTCTCCTCCAAGAACTTATCCAATCCTTTTTTAAACACAGCTACACTAACTGCACTAACCACATCCTCTGGCAACAAATTCCAGTGTTTAATTGTGCCTTGAGTGAAAAAAGGAGGTAGGGTATGGTGTGTGTAGGAGGAGGGTGGGGTATTTAGTGTGGATGGGAAAGAGGTGTATTTAGGGGAAGGGCAGGAGTAATAAAGGGGTTGGGGAGAAACTGGGTATTGTGTTTGTGTATATGGAAGGTATGGTATTTAGTGAGGGTGAGGAGGGGATGGCCTACAGCAGATTAATGTGGAGGGGTGGGGCTATTTAACAGATGGGGAGCAGCAGAGGCTTTTAGTATGCAGGGGTAGGGGCAGCATATTTCGTGTGTAAAGGGCATTCATCAAAACTGAAGGTGGTCAGAGGTATTTAAGCATGCAGGAGGTTTTTAGCATGCAGAGGATTGGTGCAGGATTATTTAGCATGGATAGGTGAAGGAAGGGGATGGGAGGTATTTAGCATAAATGTGGTATTTACTGTTAATTGGGGAATAGGCAACGTACTTAGTGTGCAGAGAATTGTGGAAGCGTATAGTGTACAGGAGGTCGAGTGTAGTATATATATTGGATGGGAGGGATAGTTGAATTTTGCGTGAAAAGGTTTGGAACAGGACATTTAGGGACCAATGCAATATGAGCACGTAGAAAACGGGTGCTGGTATTGAGTGCTCGTTTTCCTAATGCGTACGCATCCACCTTTCCTGGGCATGCGTTTCAATATGTTAACGAGGTACCGCACTACAAAGGACGCACTAGGGATCAACTGTGCATCCCTAGCACATCCTTGTCATTAGGTGCCCCGGAGAGGTAGCTATGCACAGTTTAGGAAAATGGATGCTCGTAAATTGAGCAGCCGTTTTCCTAATCTGACCATCAAGACAATTTTTTTCCTGATGGTGCTTTCTGTGGTTCCTCCTACTTAGTATCGTGACAATATTAAGAAGGAACCACAGAAAAACAGTATTTTCTTCTTTTTTTGTGTAGATTTGGGGCGCCTCAAGACAATGCCAGTTCCAGGGCTAGCGGAAATTTGGGGTGCACTGTGATTTTTTGCTTCAGGGGTATTATCCTCATCTACATAACATTTACATGTGATGAGCGCTATTAGCTATGGGAACTGCTAATCCCATTATTGCATTGGGAGTTATTCTAGCGTGTCAAGCTGCGCGCTACGCTGAGCGCACTATATTGCATGGGCCCCTTAGTATTCAGGGATCGGGTATTTAACATGCAGGTAGAGAGGTGGGGAATTTGGCACAGCTGAGAATGGGTATTTAACATGCAGGGGGATGGTCAAAATATTTAGCATGGATTGAGAGGGATGATATTTAGCACAATGGGGGTCAGGTTGCAAGGGATATTTAGTATAAAGGAGTATTTAGCGTGCAGGGGAAGGATGTGGTATTTAGGGTTGATGGGAAGGGGATCAGACCCAGGATATTTAGCATGCAGCTGGGCGGAATGGAGTATTAGTGTGTATATAGCGTACAGGAGCAGGGTATCTAGCCTGTAGGGGCACTTACTGTTGTCGGACTTGAGATCCCGGTGGATGACGGGCACGATGGCCTCGCTGTGCAGGTAGTGCATGCCGCGGGCGATTTGCACGGCCCAGTGCACCAGCACGTGTGGGGGGATGCGTCGTCCGGCCAGGGCGCGGCTCAGGGCCCCCCCGCGGGCGTACTCCATCACTAGGCACAGGTTGGGCTCCTGAAGGCACACGGAGCGCAGCGCGATGATGTTGGGGTGCTGCAGCATGGCGAAGAGCCGCGCCTCCTGCCGCACGCGCTCCGCCGTGGCGCCGATCTCCTCGTCCGGATCCTGGCGGGCCGCTTTCACCGCCACCGGTTCGCCGCGCCAGCTGCCTCGGTACACTTTGCCAAAGCCGCCGGCGCCGATCACCTCCTCCAGCCGCAGCTCTCCAAAGTCCACCTCAGGTGGGCGGCCCGGCTCCCCCTCCGGCCCGGCGCCGGGGAGCGGCGGCTGCGGGGACACGAAATTGCAAGGGAAGATGCCCAGCCGCTCGTTCACCCGGCCCGCCCACCAGCCCTCGTCTCCGGAGACAGCCGCGTCCCGCGACAGCACCTCCACCCGGTCCCCCCGCCGGAGGGTGAGCTCGTCCTGCTCGGCCGCCTCGTAGTCGAAGAGGGCGGTCCAGAGCGGAGGACCAGGACCCAAGCCCGACGGCGGCGCGAGGGCGGCCTTCAGGAGCAGGTTCCGGATCGGGTCCATCGTAGCCAGCGCTACCCAGGCCGGCTCATCGCCACTGAGCGTACGAAACTCGGCCCAGGGCCGGGCATTTCCTCATTCCCAGCCGAGACTGGCGGGGGAAAACCATCCGTTCCCGGGCTTCTCCCCCTTCACCCGCCCCCAGCATTCACAAAGCTCCTCCTGATCAATTTCACCGGTGCATCCTGCAAAAGGTGCCAGGTAGTCCCAATAAAAATTGTTTTGTCTTGAAGCTCGCTCCTTTGGGGATCTTTCTTTCTACATCAGTGGTTTAAAAATGCAAAAACCTCCATGCCAGAGTTTCTCGGAAGCCGAGTCTGCGACCTTTTTTTTTTTTTTTCTTTTTTCTTAATGTTCTTTCGGCTTTACGCCTTGGATCTCTTTAAATTTACACACCGACAAACAAAACTCAAAAAAGTCTTTTAACAAGCCACATTTTTCACTCGAGAGAAGGGGCGGAAACCCCTCCACAAAACAATCTCTCCAGGGAAGAAAAGGAATCCGTCACGACTTACTAAAGTCAAACTAATGTAAAATTTCCAGCGAGCACAAAGAAATCCTCTTCCGGAGTCCGAGTCCCGGTGACCGGTCCATGTGCGGGCAGAGACGGTTTCGGGAGCTGGTTTTTTCCCTTAGCCAGAGCGAAACTTACTTGAGAGATTGTGATCTTTGTGTGTGTGTGTGTGTGAATGTTTTTCCTGTTCTTGGGGGAGGGGAAGCTGCCTAAAGGAAGGAGTGTGACATTGCACACAAAATCCGGGCAAACCCGACCAGCACAATGCCAGAAGGGAAAAAAAAACAAAACAGAGAGCCACCAGCCACTTCCTCTGGGACTCCGGACACAATAACCGGCCCTGGCTTCCCCGCTCGGCCCTTCCTGTTGTTCTGGAATCAGGGCTGCGTCCCCTTCTCTCTTGCACTTTTGCCCCAGAGGCGTCTCGATGGGAGGGGTTTGCCACTGCAATTTGCTTTCTTTGCTGGGCTGGCGACACATCTGCAGATATGGGTTCGTTGACTGGGGATTGTTGGACAAGTTTGGGGATTTTTCTTTCCAAACAACTTTTGCATTTTTGCTTGCACTGCAACAGGTTGCCTGGATTTCCAGGACGAGGAGATTGACTCGGTTGCTGTCGCCAGCACAAGCATGTTACCACGCAATGCCAGCGTGGTGTAAGCTCGCCCCCCCTCCCAATAACCTTGTCAGTGTCAGCTGGGGATCGCAGTGTGATGTGAGCTTCCTTTGAGGCAGTGCCCTGTCGACATGGCTAGGACTCCAGAATTGTGAGCTTCTCTCACACAGCAGTGCCCTGTTAGCAGCAGCAGCAGCAGTATGAGACTACTCCCAGCAGTACCCACATCAGTACCAGTATGTGGCAAGCTTCCTTTCAGCAATACCCTGCTCAAACTCTGACTAGTGAAGCAGGATTTAAAAAAGGTTTTAGAGGAAGAATCCATAAAATATTATTAGCCAGTTAGACTAAAAAAGCTACTGCTAGTCCTTGGTGTACAAATAAATGTACTTTTTGGGATCTGTCTAGTAGTTGTGACCGGAACTGGATGCTGGACTTGATAGAGCTTGGCCTGCCAGCTCAGCGTGTCTTATGTTCTAGAAACATAGAAGTATGTTCCTTTGTTTTTCCTCCATTGCATCTATGAGATGTGAAGTTCCTACTTTTCTTAGAGGAAACTGAAACTAAGTACACTAGCACGAAATGAGAGGCAAAACCAGGACTGGATCTGTCTATCTCTGATGCCTTGACTCACATTTCAAGAGGAGCTAAGGCTATTTTAGACAGACATCAGTCTTCTGATGGAGGTATCGTATGTACCAATATTAGGTCTTTCTTAACAGAGGAGCAACTAAGCAGAATGGGTCTAACTGAAAATTAATAGAAGACAGTTGATAGATGACTACAGTAAAGCAGAAAAAAACAAAAAAAAATATATGTACAGAAATAATCCGAACTCTGGAGGTGTACAAACATTTAATGGCCACTGGTCAGCAAATACATATATAGAACCAGAGGACACCACTAAAAAATGGACCATGATCCCACAGTCCAAAGGGGGGGGGGGGTGGGGGCGCAGCCAAACATTGCCCCTTGGTCATGTAAACAAAGGTCTAAGCGAGAATCAGGAGGGGGCTGACCAGGAGGTCTCCTGCCCATGGTGTTCTCAAAAAATAAATGGGGGGGGGAAATGCATCCAGAACTACAGCAGGTTTCTTTATGACTATAAAATAGGGCCGCAGCCTAGTACAGAGAAATAAAAAAAAAAATGTAAAAAAAGACTCCAGTATAGAGTAAGAGATTGGTGCAAGGGGAAGGCAGCCTGTGAAATTCTCCACCTATGGTCACTGGTAGGTGTAGCACAAGATGTGAGAAGACATAGTTGGAGGCTTCTCACCAGTGACAGCTGGGGGCAGGGATACTACTGGGGAAATGAGGATCATTGTGGCCCTGTCTTTCCAGAGCAACAGAATAGTTCTGGAGATAAGTGAAGGTGGCCGTTGGACCAAGGAATGGCGAAGGCATCAGAGGCAAGCACTGAGGCAAAGAAACCTTCAAATAGAAATGGGGAAGCATTTTGGTTGAATTCTGACATGAAGAGATCCTGAGTCAACATCCCCAGTGCGCAAAGATCTAACGCGCCATATCTAGATGAAGAGACCACTCGTGAGAGTGTAACTGTCTGCTCAAGGCATCCATTAGTTGGTTGTGGGCATCTGGTAGATAAATTGCTGTCAAGCAAATGTAACGCTGGACAGCCCAGTGCCAGATTACTATCATTTCCCTGCACAGGCTGTAGAGTCCTTTCCCCCTTGTTTGTTCAGGTAGAACATGGCAACTTGGTTGTCGGTTCATAAGAACATAAGAAATTGCCATGCTGGGTCAGACCAAGGATCCATCAAGCCCAGCATCCTGTTTCCAACAGAGGCCAAACCAGGCCACAAGAACCTGGCAATTACCCAAACACTAAGAAGATCCCATGACACTGATGCAATTAATAGCAGTGGCTATTCCCTAAGTAAATTTGATTAATAGCCGTTAATGTGACTTTGTTCACTACCCAAAACTCAAAGCCACCATGGCTTTGAAAATCGCTCTGAGTTCCAAGAAATTTATGTGATCTTTGCACTCTTGTGCAGTCCAGAAACCTTGAGTAGACATATGATTGAGGTGCACTCCCCATGGTATCCATGGCTGCGGAGGGGCTCTGGCACTGAGTTTTATAACCTAGAGCCTGCAACTGATAGCGCCCTATCTTGGATTACTCCCAGATGCGCTTGATACATGGACAGTACCTCTAGTAGCCCATCAACTGCAAATACAAAGTGCGTTGAGGAATATATGTATGATCTGATAATCCCAGCCATGCCACTTCAGAGTTATACACTATTTTATGTAATAGTGTTAAAACTTTGTATTGTATTCTGTAATAAACTGGTAACCAGTGTAATTCCCGAAGCAGTGGTATTATGTGATCATACTACAAGGTTCCTTTTAGAACTCTAGCTACAGAGTTCTAGAACAGCTGTAACGCCTTCAAATGAGTAGCGGGAATTACCAGGAGCAGAGACTTAACAATAATTAAAACTTGTAAATAAGAGAGTTTTAAATGACAGTCGAAAATCTGCAGGATCAAGATATATTTTGTTTCCTCATGATTCTTAACTTCAAATATCTATCTGTTTTTTAATATGAGGTGCCAATGTTAATTTACTATCAAGAAACCCCCCCATATTTCTTATCGTTTACTCTGCAATAAATGTAAAACTGAGAAAGGTACATTAAAACAAAGTTTATTATGTTCTAAGCTCTACCCTTTTTGTGAAAAATGTACTGTCTCTTATTACAAGGTTCGCCTTTTCTTTGATGGAAGCCTTTTGTTACTTGGCTCATCCAAGTTTTTTCCACTTCTGTCCAAAGGTTTTAATAAATTTGCATATATGGCTCTTTTGATGGCTTAGTTCTATGTTCTGAAACTATGGGTTCAAAGTGATATACCTACTGTTTCTGTGTGGCATCAGTTTAGGTCTCATTGGATGCAATTGGAACTGTACATTGTACACAATGGGTGGTTGCCAAAGATTATGTTTGAGCCTGAGAATGCTATTATGCTTATTACCCGCATGAAATTCTTGATCATTTAATGGTTTTGGGCTATTCTTCTCAGTGGGTCTAATCCTATGTGACAACTAAGGTGTGCGTGGTATATGGATGTGTGGTGTATGGGTGTCTTGTGTTGTGTTAATACAATGGCATTAATTTGTATTTTGATATATGTTCATAAAATGCTGTGATACATTTCAGAGATAAATGGTTTATAAATATGCTCTTTATTTCTATGCTCTGAATATTTTTAGATATATATACTGAGCAATATGATGTCTTTCTATATGTATTTGTCGCATCTTCTAATAAATATTAAAAAAAAAAAAAAAGAGTCCAGACATTCTTCTGACTGGGAGTCTGTGTTGGGATGTAACTGAGCGTGTCTTGCTCTGCGTAGCAGGACCAGAGGGCACCTTATCGTGCAACTATGTCACCCTAACATCCTTAGTTCTCGCGTCGAGTCATAGTTTGCGAGTTGTTGGATCAGCCAGTGCATCCCATGGGCGAGGGGAGCCTGTTTCAGGTTGTTGATCAGGAGATAAGTATGGAGAAGAACTCAAAGGGGTACTCACCTGGTTTCCACTATGGGATGTAGCTGAAAGGTTATCAGGTTTGGAGGTCCAGTGAGTCTCAGAGACCTCTACTCTGTTGTCCTCGGCACCGAGATGTGAAGCTCTCGATGGAAAATGCCTGTCAGTGCCAAACATGATCTTTTCTTGGGCACTGATTGTTTACCCTGTGCAGAGCAGTTGGCGTCATAGGAAGCTTTCTTGGCACCATCTCCTCTGCATGATGTGTCAACACCATCTTTATGGCACAGGGAGGCTTCGGCGCCGTAGCTTGGTGCTATACTTTGGGGAGCCCGAGATGCTTTCAGTGCCTTATACCGGCACTAACGAAGAACTGCAGCTTTGCTCCAATGAGGTCAATTTATAGAGGAAAGTACAGGTAGTTGCTTATCTGAAGCACTGCCCTTGCTACTCAAACTATGGGCGCTATGGTGCTTTTGCAGCTTATGAGAAGACATGCACTTCCTCTTTCGATTTGAGCGCCTCATATTTAATCTTTCCCTGTACGTACCCAGATCAGTCCAGACAGTGGGTTGAGCCTCCTGTCCAGCAGATGGAGACAGAGAAAAACTGAAAGGGTATCCTATATCAGGACAGAGCCCCTCCCCCACGCCCCTTCAGTATTTCTCTGTCTCCAGCAGATGCAGGTAGTTGAACCTGCGGTTCCCTCTCTTTACTAATTTACTTCTCTCTGTGAGATTTTTCCTTCATACCTTTTTAGGATCTAGCAAGTATTACCTATCTAATTCATAAAACAAAAAAAAGTTTTCTTTGCAAGATTCAAAACCTGTTCTCTAAGGAAGACAGCTCTGTCTCCTCGCTCTTATAGGGTCCTAGGGTGGCTTGTCCCTTGATTGTTCAGCCTAGGATTCCTTTCCCCGGTGACCTTCTCGCCTGGCTTCGGGTGATACTGGTGGTCCAGTCACTCCCCCTCTTTGGCTACTTTGACCCTTGAGATGTCTAATGCCTCGGGTCCCATAGCAGGAAGGAATTAATACCTCTGCGATTGTAAAAAAAAAAAAAAAAAAAAGGACAAAGCCTGAATTAAGTCACTTGGAAGCACAGCTTTCTCTCACCTGTGTTTGTTTGGCTCTGATTTCAAGGGAAAGCAACGTAGCAGGGTTTATTCGCCTGCTCCTGCTTGTAAGTGCAGCCAGGCTCAGCTGTTTTCATTTTCTCCGAGGCAGCTTTCCCTTTGATTATGCCACGTTCAGCTTGCTGTCTGGCCTGCAGGGAGCCTGCTTCGCAGCTCTCCCGCGATGGGCTGTGCTCTGATTGTTTACCCAGCAGAGAGGGTCCCTTTGTGGCTGCGGCGGCAATGTCGGCAGTCCGTGGTCAGGCTCCCAAGCGTGTTTCCAGGCCGACTCCCTCACAAAAAACACGGGAACGGCGGCTATTTTGAGCTCAGGTCTAGCAGTGGATTGGGGCTTCAGGAGGGAGGGGAGCCTGATTTTGCAAATTCGCCGCCGGATTTGTCCTGTGGACTCCCCGGAGGGGGCCCCGGTCCTTCTACCTTGGTTTACCCTCCTCCATTACCCGGGAAATCTAAGCCTCATTTTTCTACTGATTTTGTGCTTTAAATGCACAAATCCTATTTGGCCAGTCTGCAGGAAGAGGATGATCCCGCTTCGGAGCCCCCTCCAGCAAAAATCCCTCGGGTGTCCATTCCCCAGCCCCCTAAAGCTCCAGATGCACAGGGCTCCTTCGGGGTCAGGACTGTACCGGGTGTTCCGACTTCCCCAGACCCTCCCCAGCCCTCTCCTACCCCTGATCCTGATCCGGACACTGATTTACTGCTCCCCAATCTGCCAATCGAGGGGGGCGATCTGCAGGTTCTAAGATTGTTCCAAAGGGAAGAGCTGGATCTGCTCATTCCCTTTATATTGGGTAAGCTGGGAATTGTCCCACCTGAAGAATCCACCAGTGCCTCTATTCTGGGCAACGTGGACCCGGTCCTGGCGGGACTTAGGGCTCCTCCACGTACATTCCCATTCCATCCCATGCTCATGCAACTGCTCCTCCGGGAATGGAAGTCCCCTGAAGCAGGTCTCCAAGTGGGGAGGGCAATGGACAAACTCTATCCCCTACCTGACCAATGTTTAGAGATGCTTAAGGTTCCCAAGGTGGATGCTTCGGTCTCCGCAGTTACCAAACGAACCACCATCCCGGTGATGGGGGCCACGGCGATGAAAGACATCTAGGATCGCAAACTGGAACTGCATCTCAAGCGGATTTTTGAAGTGTTGGCCTTAGGAGTTCGGGCGACAGTCTGTAGCAGTCTCATGCAGCGGGCAGGTCTCAGGTGGGTTCAACAATTACTCAACACCTAGGACCTCCCATCTGCAGAGGCGGAACAGGCAGAACAGCTGGAAGCTGTGGTGGCGTGTGGGGAGGATGCCCTCTACGATTTGCTCCGGGTGCAGGCCAGGGCTATGGTTTCAGTGGTGTCGGCCAGACGACTCCTCTAGCTGCAAAATTGGTCTGCAGATCCATCCTCTAAGTCACAATTAGGCACGCTTCCCTTCAAGGGTATGTTGCTTTTTGGTGAGGAACTTGAACAGCTTATTAAATCTTTGGGAGACAAGAAGGTTCATAAGCTGCCTGAGGACCATCCTAAACATCCTAAGTCCTTTTTTCCTTCGCGTTCTCGTTTCAGAGGTCAGCGCCGGTATAACAACAGAACGCTGGGATCTTTCCAAAGAGGTTCCTCCACCAGATCCCAGTCGTGGTCTCATTCCTTTCGTGGCCGACATCCCTTCCGGGATGGTAACTTATAAGGCTCTACCGCAAAGTCCTCCTCCCAATGAAAGACGGCCGGCCCATTCCTCCGTTCCCAAATTAGGTGGACGTCTGTCCCTGTTTCTCGAGGAATGGGTCAAAATTACGACGGATCAGTGGGTCCTCGATGTGATCGAACAAGGCTATGCATTAGAATTTGCTCGGGACCTCCCGGACCGCTACCTAATCTCTCCCTGTGGAAGTTGGACGCATCCTGCAGTGCGCCAGACTCTTGTCAGGCTGAAAGAGCTCGGAGCCATAGTCCCAGTTCCCTTGGAGGAACAGGGATCCGGCCAGTATTCCATCTACTTCGTCGTTCCCAAAAAGGACGTCTCTTTCCGCCCAATCCTGGATCTCAAGAGAGTCAACTGGGCCCTCAGGGTTCCCCATTTTCGAATGGAGACCCTGAGGGTAGTTATAGTGGCGGTTCGCTCAGGCGAATATCTGGCCTCTCTCGACTTAAAGGAGGCTTACCTGCACATCCCAATACGCCATGAACATCAGAAGTATCTTCGTTTCAACATCCTGGGGCAACACTTTCAGTTTCGGACACTCCCGTTCGGTCTCGTCACCACACCACGCACTTTTACCAAGGTCATGGTGGTGGTGGCTGCCCTCCGCCGGGATGGAGTGCTAGTCTACCCTTTACCTGGATGACTGGCTCATTCGGGCCAAGTCGGAGACACTCTGCAAGATAGCAGTCGACAGAGTCTTGGCATTTATCACCTCCCTCAGGTGAATAGTCAACTTCTCCAAGAGCAACCTTCAGCCCTCTCAGGTCCTGGAATTCCTGGGAGCATGCTTCGACACCTGTGTGGGCAAGGTATTGCTGCCCGAGGCTCGTGCGCTCAAACTCATGGATCAGGGGCAAAATCTCCTATCCCTCTTGGTGCCCACGGCCTGGGTCTACCTTCAGGTCCTGGGCTCTATAGCTACAAATATCAGTTTGGTTCCTTGGCTTTTGCGGAAATGGGTTCTTTACAGAAAGCTTTGCTGTTCCGCTGGAAGCCGGTCTCGGAGGAGTTTCGGACGCCTCTACCGCTCTCTGACTCTACCATCGCCAGCATGCAGTGGTGGCTCTCGCTCGCTTACCTTCTGAAGGGGATGCCCCTGCATACTCCCCAGTGGATTGTTGTGACGACGGATGCCAGTCTTTCCGGCTGGGGAGCGGTGTGTCAGAATCAGCCCATCCAGGGACTATGGTCCTCAGTTCAATCCCAGTGGCACATCAATCGCCTGGAGGCCCGATTGGTTCATCTGGCACTCAAGTCCTTCCTACCCTTGATCTGTCACAAAGCGGTACGAGTCCTCTCCGACAACGCCACCACAGTAGCTTACATCAACTGCCAGGGTGGCACCAGGAGTCGTCTGGTGGCCTTGGAAGCCAGCAAGCTCCTCTCCTGGGCGTAGCGCTATCTGGATCGCCTGGCAGCCTCCCACATTGCAGAGAAGAAGAATGTTCAAGCCGACTTCCTCAGTCGTCAACATCTAGATCCCGGAGAGTGGGAGTTGTCTGAAGAGGCAATGGATCTGGTTGTGCGCAGGTGGGGAGCTCCCCACTTAGATCTGATGGCCACCCTGGGCAATGCAAAGGCTCCCAGATTCTTCAGTCGCAGAAGGGAGCACTGTTCGTAAGGCGTGGATGCCCTTGTCTTACCCTGGCCTCGCAACGTCCTCCTCTACGTGTTCCCACCCTGGCCTCTGGTGGGAAAAGTACTCAGATGGATAGAACTTCACAGGGGAGGAGGAACAGGAGGTGAATTTAATTGTATTGCCTGACTCGCTGGAAAGTGAACTGTTTGGGTTTTTTTGCCTATCTTGCTGAGGTCCATGATTGCTGGAGGGAAAAGTTGATGTGTGAGGGCTCACAAACCCAACTGATTAACAGCTGTTTCCACATTCAGCTTGAGAGGGCTGACCCGGACTCAAGCCCAATAAGAACGGGCTTGACTGCAGCGCGCGCCTAAGGGGCGCACAGATGAGCAGCTTAGCCCGGCTTTGCTCGGACTTTGCATGGACGTTTCAGCTGTAGGATATTAATTGTGTTTCTTGCACCTACCTGTTCTTCTCCATAAGGATATCTCTCTGAATGTTTGAATTGTTATGGTCCTTTCTGAGAAACTAAGAAGCCCGGAGAAATTGCTCTTCAAATATGCCTCACACTAAAAGGAAGGCCAAACTAAGGCTTTCCTCAAATTTACCAAATGTTGATCCCGGGCAACGAAGTGTATCAGAATGGCTAGGATCTCCAATTGTAAACCCAGATGGACTGACCGCGTTGGAGGAGGGAGTGGAGCGAATCCCTACTTCCATGGTCTTAGAAACATCATTGAGTCCGGGGGCCCCGGAGACACTGCTCCCACCCGGTAGCGAAGGGAGGTCCCCTTCGGTTGCACAGGGAGGAAATGAGGAATTGAAAGATGTAAAATCCCCAGAGACTGAAGTACAAATGGCACCAGCCCTAGCCGAATCATTGGAAGAATCCGATATTGATATCTCTTTATTTTCTCCCAAAAAGGAAAGTACTCCTATTGGGAAATTAGTTGGAACTAGGGAACAGGACACTGGTAGATCAGTGATATTTAAAGCCTCCTACCATTACTTTAGAAAATCTATGGAATTTTATAGCAAAGTTAGACGGTTCAATAGGAAAAATTATGGAAGAAGTTAAGGAAATAAAGAATTCCCTAAAGATCAATTTGGAGAAAGTAGAGGAACAACAAAAAGAAATTAAAGATTTAGATAAGAGATGTGTGCAGATAGAGAAAATTCAACAACATCAAATTAAAACGGAAGAAGAATTCCAAAGGAAATTTGAGTTTTTGGAGAACATAAATTTTCCCATCATAGATCAATTGGGACCAAGGGAACTGTTTAAAGAATACATTACGCAAATTCTAAATATTCCAGACGTTAACCATCCAGTTATAGTAAGGGCTTTTTACATAGGCATAAGGAAAAAAATTCCAACAAAATTAGATCAAATACAAAATTTTCAAGAACATCAGGAAACCATGAATATTTCTGATCTGTTGCAAACATCACAAGGAAAGATAGAAATAAAAAATAGAGGCACATTGTTGCTACAGTTTGCCTTTATTACTGATAAGGATGTTATACTTAAATCTTTTTCTTGCAATAGAACAAAAAATGTTTATGGTCAAAAAATATGGATCTTTCCGGATTTGGTAAGGGCTACTCAGCTCCGTAGAAAGAGTAGCTACCTTTATCCTTTATCCTCCTTTATCCACTACCTCTTTTCTACTACTTAGAAAAGAGGTAATGGATAAAGGAGGATTCTTTTTATTAAAATACCCCTGTAGATGTATCATCAAGAGTGAGGGGAAAAATTACTCATTCCTAGAGCCAGAACATCTTAGAAATTTTCTAGGGGGGAAAACAGCCGGTTAATATAGATTGATGGAAATCCCATAACATTTTCTGGTTAGGTTAAGATTTCAATTAGATTTTCGCTCATAATATGTTTCACAGAGGATATTCTTAATTTTTCCTGTAGTTAGGAGGAACAAGAATTATTTTATTGTATTTCAAAATTATATTATGTATATTTCTTATTTAAATGTTTCTTTCTTGTTCTGCTATTACTGTCTTGGTAATTATGACTATAAACTGAAAATTCATAAATAAAAAATTGAAAAAAAAAAAAAAAAGAACTTCACAGGGGACCAGTCATCCTTGTGGCTCCGAAGTGGCCACGGAGACCATGGTTCGCGGATCTTGTAAATCTCGCAACGGAGGGTCCTCTTCGCCTCGGTCACCTTCCCAACCTGCTGCGCCAAGGTCCCATATTTTTCGATTAGGCGGATTGCTTCTGTCTAGCGGCCTGGCTTTTGAGCGGCGGCGACTGAGGAAGAAGGGTTATAAGGAAGAAGTTATATCCACGCTGTTATGGGCACGTAAAACCTCTACCTCTCTCGCTTACATCTGGGTTTGTAAAGTGTTTGAGAATTTGTGTGCCGAATCTGGAGTACCGGCACACAGGGCCCCGGTGTTCCAGGTTCTTTCCTTTCTCCAGAATGGCCTCTCCAAAGATTTGTCCTTCAATTCCTTACGAGTGCAGGTTTCGGCTCTTGGTTCTCTCCTACGCGGGTCGATGGTTACGCGGTGGCGACCCATCTGGATGTTGTTCAGTTCCTCCATGGTGCCAAGCATTTGAACCCGCCTGTCCGGGCTACTTGTCCTTCTTGGAGCTTTAATTTGGTGCTTCGAGTTCTCTGCGAGGTGCCCTTCAAACCTCTCCGGCATGCCACTCTTAAGGATCTGACTCTTAAGACTGTTTTCCTTGTCTCTATTTGCTTGGCCAGAAGAGTGTCCGAGCTCCAAGCCTTGTAATGTCGGGAACCTTTCTTCGTTTCTCTGATTCGCGTGTTTCCCTTAAAACGGTTCCATCCTTCTTACCAAAGGTTGTGTCCTCCTTTCACATCAATCAGTCCATGGAACTTCCAGCTTTTTCTGCAGAGGACATTGCCAGAACGATGGGAGGAGAACTCCGGCGACTGGATGTGAAGAGAGTCCTCTTGCAATATTTACAGATCACTAATGAGTTCCCTGTCTCAGATCATCTCTTCGTCTTGTGGAACGGACCCAATAAGGGGAATAAGGCTTCTAAAGCTACTACTGCAAGATGGCTAAAGGAGGCGATTGCGTCGGCGTTTATCTGTCAGGGCTGGATGGTTCCGGAGGGCTTAAAAGCCCATTCTTTGCATTCACAGGCTACCTCTTGGGCGGAGAGCCAGTTAGTCTCACCACAGGAAATATGCAGAGCAGCAACTTGGAAGTCTCTGCATACTTTTGCTCGACATTATCATCTTGATGTCCACGCGCCCGTGTTTGGCTCCTTTGGCAGACAGGTGCTTTGAGCAGGACTATCTCGGTCCCACCCTACTTAGGGAAGCTTTGGTAAATCCCACTGTCCGGACTGATCCAGGTACGTACAGGGAAAGGAAAATTGGTTCTTACCTGCTAATTTTCGTTCCTGTAGTAACACGGATCAGTCCAGAATCCCGCCCTGGCTACGTTTACGTTTTTTTCATTCGTCCGCTCGAAGTTTTTTTTTTCCTTTGTTCTTCACAGCATTTTGAATAGATTGGCTTCCTATCAGAACTTTAAGGCACCGGAAGTATCTAACAGATGGATTTATATGTAAGAGCGGTTTTTTACGGTGTTTTGAATTGTTCAAATTACCAGTTAGTTGTTACTTGCTTGATCTTATCCTACTTATCTTTATATTTCTCTGCTTTGATAACATTTATACTGAAGGGGGGGGGGGGGGGGCTCTGTCCTGATATAGGATACCCTTTCAGTTTTTCTCTGTCTCCATCTGCTGGACAGGATGCTCAACCCACCATCTGGACTGATCCGTGGTACTACAGGATCGAAAATTAGCAGGTAAGAACCAATTTTCCTTTAGATTCCAGTAGCAGCGGGTTCACAGTGATATGCTTCCACAAAGCCTGTAGTCCTGGAATCGTGGTAAGGCCCCAAGCAGGTCAGGCAGAGGATGTGCTGGCCATTTTCATGTCGCAGCGCTCATAAAGTCTGAGAGGGCATTCTCAATTCCTGGAACCTTTGTTTCAGACAAAGAGGAATTCTGAAGAATTTAATCTAAATAGTGGCAATTCTTAGAGTGACAAAGTGACCCGACTGTTTGGGTTGGTAGACTGAAGGTACCGCACAAGCTCTAAAATCCTCAGCTGGAGAGACCAGTGGCTGATTATGCACTGTTCGATGACGTCACCCGATCGTGTGGCTGTATTGACCAGCTTGTCCATGGAAAACAGAAGACTATCTGGTGCAGATAGTGAAGTTGCTTACCTGTAACAGATTTTTTTTCCATGGACAGGGGGACAATCGGTCACATAAGTGGGTTACGTCATCCAATGACGTCGAGTTGGGCCTTGTCTCTTAAGATGAATATTCCAGAAGTTTTCTTAACATGTGAGATAGATTTGCACCAATAGCCAGTGCATGAGCCTTGCTCCTCCTACTCAGTCACGTGCAAAGCTGAGAACAGAGAAATAGAGAGAGCAAACATGCCAAGAATAGGAAACGCACTTTTTGGGGAGGGATCATTTTATTTATTTATTTATTTATAGATTCTTTTATACCGCGGTACGATTAGACATACATCACCTCGGTTTACAGTGAAACAATAAATTAGCAACAGGCTTTACAAGTAAGTTTAAAAAACAGTAAAACATCATGTGACTGATTATCCTGCTGACCATCGAAAACACCAGTTACAGGTGAGCAACTTCACTTTTTCCATGGACAAGCAGGTCAACAGTCACATAAGTGGGACTCCCTAGCTGAGGGTGCAGTAATAATAACTGTAAAATGACTGCAACCATCAAATAACAGGTAGACCAACCTTAAACAGTGCAAGCAGAAGCATTGGAACAGGATTTACACAACAAGCTGAGAAGGAAAGAGAGTAAGTGAAAAATGTAGCGAGAAAGTTAGGACATAGTCGTAGGAAATCAGTGGAAGATTCTCTGTCCAAGCAATAGTGATGAGTTAAAGTATGGATAAAAGATCATGTAGCAGGTTTGTAGATATCCAGGAGAGGTGCTGCATTGTGAAAGGGAGCAGTGGTGGCCCAGGAACTGACTTGGTGCACAGTGATGTAGACCCAGGCTGGCAGATCCCTGCGTGAAGTAACAAAAATGAATGCAACTGGTGATCCAGCAGAAGATGGACTGCTTAAGAACTGGAGAACCAGGCTGGTTGAGATCATAAGCGACAAAAAGCTATAAATAGGCGTGAGTCAAATGAGTCCATTATAGGTAGATGCACAAAGTGTGAGTACAATCCAGAGTATGGAGTCGAGCAGCTGTATGAAGAGATGGCAAGAAGGTCAGAAGGACCATCGACTGGTTAACGTGAAAGGGTGAAACAACCTCTGGAAAGAATTTGGGATGCATGTGAAAAACCACTTTATCTAGAAAAAAATAGGTGTAAAAAGGATTTGCCACCAAGGTCTGGAACTCATTGACTTTACAAGCGGAGGTGACAGCAACAGTCCAAGAAAAGAGATGAATTAGAGTACTGTCCAGTGGCTCGAAGAGTGAAGCAATGAAACAGTCCAGAACAAAGCTGAGGTCCCATTGTGCAGGGGAACCGCCAGTGGAGGTTTGAGATTATAGAGGTCTTTCATGAACTGAGAAGCGATAGAAAGATGAGAGACAAATTTCCCCTCAATGACAGAATGGTAAGCTAAGGTGACTGACAAATGGACTTTAACCGAAGAAGTCTTCAGTCCAACGTCAGAGAAATGGAACAAACAGTAATAACAGATGGTGGGTGGGGCAGTTCCTAGGTTGGAGATGGCGAGCTATATACCATTTACTGGCATAGGATTTCCTGGCAGAAGGTTTCCGGTGGTCAAGAGAACAACTTGCAATTCGGGCACAAGATGAGGAGACAGTATCAGCGACCCTGTAACAGCCATGTCATCAGCGACAGAGATGCAGGATCGGGGTGGATAAGGGACCCATACTGCTGAGTGAGGAGGTCCAGACGAAGAGGTAGATGAAGCAGAGATTGGACAGAGAGGCAGCGAAGCCAAGGGAATCACATCTGCCTTGGCCACTCTGGGGCAATGAAGATAATGTGGGCTTTGTTGTTGCAACTCTTCAGAAGTGACTGAAGATGAGGGGAAACAGCAGAAAGGTGTACAGGAGTGCCCGTCAATGGAATGGCAATAGCGTCCAGAGCAACTGCCACAGTCGATGGGCACTTGGAACAGAACCGGGGAAGTTTATGATTATCTGGTGAGGTGAAAAGAACCAAGTCCAGCATTTCCCAATGAAGGAATAGTTGATGAACTACTTCCTATTGGAGCGACCATTCATGGGGTTGATGCTGACAGCTAAGGAAGTTGGCCAGGTGGTTGGAAGCACATGGAAGGTATACAACTAACAGCTTGATGTTTCATGAAATTGCCCAGCGCCAGATGGATAGGGCATCTCAGCAGAGATGGAGAGAACCCATGCTCCCTTGTTCTGGTAGAACATTGCAACCATGCTGTCCAGTCGAACTTGGTTACATTTGCCAGCAGCCAGTACCCAAAGGCCACAAGAGCCTTGAAAATAGCATGGAGCTCAACGAGGTTGATATGGCGGTAACGATCAGATGCTGTCCAAATCCTTGTTGTGTCGGAGGGGGACCCTTGGGCCGAGGTGGAGTGATGCAACCCATAGTCAAGGACCTATGGGTCCCCACCGTCGGCAGGCGGAGTGGGCTGATTGACAGAGGCCACTGGAGTTTCACCTATACCAGCCCTCATTCCCCGTGGGTTGTGCCTTTGGTTGCTGGGGCCGGCAGGACTTAGGTAGGCCTCTGCATGTAGTTGCAGTAGGAGTTGGTTCAGCCCAGAGACAGCAGGTGAGAGATGGTACAGTCTTACTCCGGACTGGGTAATGTCCTGGAAACTCAAGCGCCAATGGAATGAAGGCAGACAGAGGGCACTCAAGCAAAATCAGGCCGAAGCCTGAAGATCCATGTCCATGGAGTAAGCAGGAGAGGCCTCCAAAGGTAGGCTTGAGTCAAGTCTGCCAGCGATCTGGAAGCAGTAGCAAGCAAGGCTGAGGTCTGATCACAGAGATGGTCAAAAGTGTTGTCAGGCAAAGCGAAATTCTGGGTCTGGAGATAGGCAATGCGTAGGCGGACGAAGCAGAAGTCTGGGTCTGGAGATAGGCAATGCGTAGGCGGATGAAGCAGAAGTCTGGGTCTGGAGATAGGCAATGCGTAGTCGGACGAAGCAGAAGTCTGGGTCTGGAGATAGGCAATGCGTAGTCGGATGAAGCAGAGGTCTGGGTCTGGAGATAGGCAGTAGCTTGGTCAGGCGAAGCAGAGGTCTGGGTCTGGAGATAGGCAGTAGCGTAGTCAGGCAAAGCAGAAGTCTGGGTCTGGAGATAGGCAGTAGCATAGTCAGGCGAAGCAGAGTTCTGGGTCTGGAGAAAGGCAAAGCAAAGTCGAAGTCCATGTAGTCAATCTGAAGCATAAGGCAGGGTAGGAACGAAGAGACAGGAACCAGGAACAATGAGGAACAGGAACGCAGAGATGAGACGAATCTCTAGGAAGCAACGAGTACTTGACCAGCAAGGAGACCTGTTGCAAAGGCAATGCTAGGGAGCGGAGCCTGAGTTTAAATACTGTAGTTAGGTTGACATCATCATCTGGGGCCGCGGCTAGGTTCCTGCTGTGGTCCCTACTTAAGAATCAATGATGCGCGAGCGCCTGGGGGTGGGCACGGCGTGAGTAGCAGCATCTCTCCATGGGCCACGCGGAGAGGCCCGAGAAGTGGAAGCAGGACGAGGAACGCCGGGGACTATGGGAGAGCCGGAGGCACTGGGGGAGGCCCGAGGACGAAGCTGACGGCCCACTGCCACCAGTGAGGAGGAACCAGAGGCTGGAGTCACTGCAGAAAGGTGAGGGAGCCATGCTGCAGACGGCATGCGTAACGGTACCCCCCCTTTTACGCCCCCATCTTGGAGGTCGGGGTTTGTCCGGATGGGCACGATGATAGTTCAGGAGAAGGGTTTTGTGCAGGATGTTCTGAGCTGGTTCCCAAGAATTTTCTTCGGGTCCATAACCCTCCCAAGAAAGGAGGTATTCCCACCGGCAGCCCCTATGGTAGATGTCGAGGACTTCATGTACCTTGTACGTCGTATCAGTTTCAGCCACGAGTGGAGGTGGTTCAGGAGCCTTTTGGGCAGGCCAGGATAAGACCACAGGTTTTAAGAGAGATACGTGAAACATATTATGTATTCCCAGCGTAGGAGGCAGCCGAAGCTGGTATGTAAAAGGTCCAATGTACCTTGGAGCGAACCTTTGAGAAGGTATTCTGAGTCGGATTTACCGAGTACTTAACCAGATGTTCTGGCCAGGAAGGAATTCAGGAGTTCTTTTGGCCTGATGTAAGTGAAGATTCGTCTGTTCCCATAAAGTCTTGAGCGCATCCGCAGTTTCCTGCGCCGCAGGGGACGGTACTGACAAAGGTATAGGCAGCGGTGGTCGTGATTGCTTTCCATAGACGATGGAGAACGGTGATGTGCCTGTAGCAGTGGCAATTGTGAGAAAACTCCGTCCAAGGGAGAAGTTCTGTTGCGACCGTCGCTGCCCGATGGCTTCACTCCGCCTACCTTTCCTTTTTGGCGACTCCTCCTGCTCCTCACGGACGTCTGGCTTCCGTGGTGTCCGCCTGCCGTTCTCTCCTGCGTCCCCGGACCGGCTTGGGCGCTGCCTCCCGCCATGTTCTACAGGTACCTCAGGGTGCGCGCCACGTGGCCCTCATTCTTAATTCCTCATTGGCGCGTTCCTCAGGGGCATCCCTCTGTGATGACGTCACGCTGCCCAGATATTTAAGCCTACTGTTTATTGCTAGCCACAGTGTCCAAGAGTCCACCCAAACCTCACTAACTATAACAGATTGCTAACTCCATGGATCTGGCACAGCTCAATGCCTTGCAGGCCATTCCCGGCCTGGCCCTGCGCATTGCTGAACAACAAGACGCATTGAAGAAACTCACTTCTGTGTTCCATCAGCTGCACACACAGAAGAATCAAAGCGCTGCTTCCAGTAATGAAGGTCAGTTACCTGAAGCAACTATAAAGACTATGGTACCTCTGGCTGCTCCAGTTTGTTTCTCTGGAGAGATTCAAAGAACTAGAGATTTCTTAAATTAGTGCTGCATGCATTTTGCATTACAGCCTTCTCACTTCCTCACAGCCTACGCCAAGACTACTTATATTCAATCTTATCTTGATGGAAGGGCCTTGTCTTGGGCTTCAACGCTGTGGGAACATAAGGATCCAATTCTGCAGGATATTGACGGATTTTTGGATTTGTTTAAATCCGTTTTTGATGATCCTGCTCGAGTGATTGTTGCTGGTTCCGCTCTGGTGGACCTGAAGCAAGGCAACCGACCACTGGCTGATTTTGCAATAGAGTTCAAGACTCTTGCTACAGAATTATGCTGGGATTCCAAATGTCTGAAAACCCTCTTCTTCAGAGTTCTGGATACTTACTTGAAAGACGAGCTGGCCCGCTCGTGAGACACCTGACTCGCTGTATGAACTAGTTGCTTTGGCTACTAGAATTGACCACCGGCTTCGTGATAAAGTGAAAGAACTCAAGCCTAGTAAAGGACCGGTTCAGAAGGAAGTTTGTGCTAAACCTGCAATTCAGGTGGTTCCAGCAATACCTGTCTCCGTGGAGAAGAACCGATGCAACTTGGTCGCAGTCACCTGACTTCAAAATAGAAAAGATTTCGGAAGAGGCATGACCTGTGTATGTACTGTGGACAAGCTGGTCACGATGTCCCAACATGCCCAATTTGTCCGGGAAATGGACGGGCTTAAGTCCTGCAGGAGGACTGTTCTTAGGCCTCACTATGCCCTCTCCTCCGCTCTCTCTCTCAGTCTCCCTGATCTGCGGACCGTTCAAAATTCAAACTCTTGCCCTGGTGGATTCAGGGGCAGGAGGCAACTTTATACTTCGCCTAGTGGAACATTTGAGGATTTCCGTCATCACTTTGAAGATTCCACTGCTCTTATCATCTATCCATGGAGAGCCTTTGCCAGGTGACGTGACCTGTCGCACCGAGCCAGTAACCCTCCATACTGGAGCCCTCCATACTGAGTCGATTTCCTTCTTTGTGTTAGAGAAGGCCATGCACTCTATCGTTCTGGGGTTACTTTGGTTGCAATCAATTCGACTGGGCCACCTTGGAACTCTCCCGCTGGGGCCCAGGTTGTCATGGCAAATGCCTTAAGGAGGTTTCTCCTGTCCTCTGCATGCCTACAACTCCAGTGATGCCAGGACTGCCGCCTCAATATGCATCATTCGGTGATGTGTTCTCCAAAGAAGCTGCTGACATCCTTCCTCCACACAGATCTTACGACTGTGCCATAAGGCTGAAACCAAACACTGAACCTCCTAAAGGACGTGTCTATCCACTCTCTGTAATAGAGAATAAGGCTATGTCCGAGTACATCGAAGAGAATTTACAGAAAGGATTCATTATGCCATCAAAGTCTCCAGCCGGCGCAGACTTCTTCTTTGTGGGGAAGAAGGACGGTACCTTATTGATTATCGAGGTCTGAACGAGATCATGATCAAAGATCGATATCCCCTGCCTTTAATCTCAGAGCTGTTCGACCGGCTTCAAGGTGCCAAGATATTCTCGAAACTTGACCTGAGGGGAGCCTATAACTTAGTTTGTATTCGCAGTGGCGACAAATGGAAAACAGCCTTCAACACTCGAGATGGTCATTTCGAGTACTTAGTAATGCCCTTTGGCCTGTACAGCACACCTGCTGTGTTCCAGAACATGATGAACAACATCTTGCGGGACCTGTTGTACAAGAGTGTCGTAGTGTACCTAGATGATATCCTGATATTTTCTCAGGACTTGTCTACTCATCTAGAGGACGTCAAACAAGTACTACGAAGACTTCGAGAACATCGGCCCTGGACGCGTATCGCTACTGACTTTGTAGTTGATCTTCCCCTCTCTGGAGGTATGAATACCATTTGGGTCACAGTCGACCGCTTCAGCAAGATGGCCCATTTTGTGGCGCTGCCTGGCTTACCTTCAGCCTTGGAGCTTGCGAAGCTCTTCATAACCCACATCTTTCACCTTCATGGCCTACTGAAGCACATAGTCGAGGATCGAGGATCACAGTTCATGGCAAAATTCTGGAAGGCTTTGTGCAAGCTCTTCGACATCTCTCCAGATTATACATCTGCCTTTCATCCTCAATAAAATGGCCAAATAGAACGGATGAATAGGACCCTGAAACAGTTCATTCGGGCCTATGTGAGTTGCTGTCAGAATAACTGGGCCGAACTGTTCCCATGGGCTGAATTCACCATTAATTCTCATCCAGCAACACCCACTGGATCAACACCTTTTGAAGTGGTATATGGACGTTCACCATCACCGCCACTTCCACTGAAGCTCTCAGTGACGTCCCCAGCAGCTCAATCCACTGCTGATGATATCCATCAATTATGGACTCAGACGAAAGAAATGCTACTCAAAGCGAGTGATCGAGCCAAAATGTTTTATGACGCTCACCATTCCAAAGCGCCTGTCTTTCAACCTGGTGACAAAGTCTGGCTATCCACTAAGCACCTTAGACTGAAGTTACCCTCCACTCAATTTGCTCCTTGATACGTTGGACCATTTCGGATCCTCCGATGACTTGGCAACATCACTTACAGTCTGAAGCTACCACCTGGATTAAACATCCACAATGCTTTCCATGTTTCACTTTTGAAACCACTCATTCTCAGTGAGATCTCTTCCAAGTCTCAGGAACCATCTCCCATCAATGCAGAAGATGACCTAGAATACAAGGTCGAAGCTGTCCTTGATGTCCAAAGACGAGACAAGACTTGGGAATACCTTCTTTCATGGGAAGGTTTTGGCCCCGAAGAAAATTCTTGGGAGCCTCTGGCTAATATCCTTGACAAAGAGATGTTCCATCAGTTTCATCTCTTGCATCCTTGGAAACCAAAACCTGGTACCCGCAGAGGAGACCGCCCTTTGAAGGGGGGTACTGTTGTGACCGTCGCTGTGCGACGGCTTCACTCCTCCTACCTTTCCTTTTTGTCGACTCCTCCTGCTCCTCACGGACGTCTGGCTGCCGCGGTGTCTGCCTGCCATCCTCTCCGGCATCCCCGGACCGGCTTGGACGCTGCTTCCCGCCATGTTCTATAGGTACCTTAGGGTGTGCGCGCCGCGTGGCCCTCATTCTTAATTCCTCATTGGCGCGTTCCTCAGGGGCGTCCCCCTGTGATGATGTCACGCTGCCCGGATATTTAAACCTTCTGTTTATTGCTAGCCGTTGAGTTAGCAAGGGTGTTCTTACGGATGGGATTCGCTCTCCATACCCAGCTACTCTGCCTTCCAACTTCCATTGGACTCTTTCTGCTAATGAGGTACCCGCTCCTCGGGGGCCTCTTTATTTCTTTCAAGTCGCTATCAGGTAACTGGTACTCGCTCCTCAAGGGCCCATGTTCCCTGACCCGCTGCCTGCATCTATCTCCTCTTCTACTTGGAAGAATTCGCTACAGACACCATCAGTGAGTACTATTACCATCCACTCCTCAGAGCTGTCTCCCTGGAACCAGGTACTCGCTCCTCGAGGGCCTGCCCCCGTTCCAGTGCCATCTCCTATGTGGAACCGCTATGAGTACTTTGCTAACAAGTCTCTCTATCTCCAGGGATCTGGTACTCGATCCTCGAGGGCCAGCTCTCCCTATCTCGGGGCTTCTCCATACTTGGGGCTCTGTGAATGTTCTATTGTACTCACTTTCTCAGTTCTCTCCACTACAGCACTGCTACTGGAGGAACCGCTGTTCCAGCTCCCTGGGGAATACTAGCCCAGCCAGGCTACATCTTCTTCTCACTACTGCCACCTCTGGTGGCTTCTCAAACTGTCTAAATAAAGAACTATTTGTGTTTGTATGTCCAGAGCTGAGCCTGACCTGTGGCCCCTCATGGGACTTCCCCCCGTGGGCGTGGTCAGCTGCCACAGTGCCCAAGGGTCCACCCAAACCTCACTAACTATAACAAGGTCAGACCAATTGTCTTGGCGGTCGTTGATGTAAGCGAGCAGGAAGGCTTTCAAAGAGCGATTCATTCGCTCGGCTTGTCCGTTGGCTTGGGGGTGATAAGCAGTTGTTAAACTTTTATTAATACCGAATTTTCGGCAAAGGGCGCGCCAATATCTAGCAACGAACTGTGGACCTCTATCAGAGACAATGTCCTTGGGTAGGCCATGCAGTCTGAAATGTGGCGGAAAAATAGGCATGCCAGTTCTGGAGCAGAAGGTAGGCCTGGTAGAGGGACCAAAGGGGCCATTTTTGAGAATTGGTCTATGGTTACCCATATCATGGTTATGACCCTTAGATGGAGGCAAATCAACGATGAAATCCATAGACAAGTGGGTCCACGGTCCCTTGGGAGCTGGAAGTGGTTGCAGGAGACCCCAAGGTCGACCGACCGGGGGTTTTTGCTGTGCACAAGTGCTATAGGATTCGACGTATGCTTTAGCATCAGAGACCATAGTAGGCCACCAGAAGAACTGCTGGAGCAGTGCCAAGTTTCGTGCTTGCCCTGGGTGAGCAGAAAACTTAGAATCATGCGCCCGACGGAATACTCTTTCTTGGGGTCATTGGGGCATGAGAGTCTTCCCAGCAGGGACTGGGCGAGTAGCAGACAGACAGATACAAGCTGGGTCTATTATATGGCTGGGTTCTTCCAGAGTGTCTTCAGGCTCGAAAGAGCATGATAGGGCATCTGCTCGGAGGTTTTTATCGGCTGGATAGTAACGAAGCTCAAAATAGAACCTGGAAGAGAACAGGGCCCATCGGGCCTGACGGGCGTTGAGATGCTGGGCATGGCTCAAATGTTCCAGGTTCTTATGGTCGGTGAACACAATGAACTTATGTTGCGCATCTTCTAGCCACGGGCACCATTTTTCGAGGGCTAATTTTGTGGCAAGTAACTCGCGATCTCTGATACTGTAATTCTGCTCCGCAGATGAGAACTTGCGAGAGTAGAAAGAACATGGGACTGTAGCACTGGAAGCAGTGTGTTGACTCAGAACTGCCCCAGCACCAATAGCGGAGGCGTCCACTTCCACTTGAAAAGGACAATTCGGGTCTGGGTGATGTAGGCAAGACCCCACCTGGAAGGCTTCTTTGAGGCGATGGAAGGTTGTGACGGCTTCTGGAGTCCAATTTTGAGTATCTTGACCCTTACGAGTTAATGCTTTTAGAGGAGCAGCCAGAGTGGAATAGTTTGGTATGAAATGGCAATAGTAATTTAGAAACCCCAGGAAGCACTGGAGGGCTTTGAGACCCACGGGTGGCCTGAGCGACCCATCTTTCTGGGTCACAAAAAAGAATCCCTCCCCAGCAGGAGAGGTAGAGGGGCTGATGAATCCCTTCGCAAGGTTTTCTTGGATGTACTCCGTCATAGCCTTTGTCTCTGGCAGAGACAGAGGGTAGGTGTGTCCTCTGGTAGGTGTGGTCCCGGGAAGGAGGTCAATGGGACAATCGAAACTCCGAAAAGGCAGAAGAAGGTCTGCTTTTTGCTTGGAAAACACATCTTCAAAATCTGCTTAAGGAGCGGGTATACCTGAAGAGGTGGTAGCCAAAGGAACTACGGATGGTGGTACCACTTTCTGAAGATAGGACTGATGGCAGGGTGGACCCCACTCCACCAGTTGCAACGAACCCCAGTTAAATTGTGGAGAGTCCTTTTGAAGCCAGGGGAGTCTGAGGACTACCAGATGGATGGATTTCTTCAATACTAACAGTTCAAGTTCTTCTGTATGCAGGGCGCCAGTGTGCAGCTGAACTGGTTCTGTGGTAAGGAATATTCGACAGGGTAACGGTTCTCCATAGATAGATGCTATACACAAGGAGGTCTCTAGCGGACGGGTCTTTATACCCAGGAGCTGGACTAGATCCTTGAGAATGAAATTACCTCCTGCTCCAGAATCCACCAGAGCAAGAACTGGAAAGGACCAGGAATCCCAGATCAGGGTGACCGGTACAGACAATTGAGGGGCTGGAGAAGTTGCGCCCAAGTTCAGGATCCCTGCTGAATTTAGGCCGGGAAGTTTCCCGGACGGACAGGGCAGGTCTGTAGATGGTGGCCAGGTGCTCCGTAATACAGACAGAGACCGGTTTATCTCCACCGGAGGCGCTCTTCCGGTGTCAGCCGCCCACGACCCAACTGCATGGGCTCTTCCGTCTTAGCCACAGTAGTGACCCTGCTCGAGGCAGCGCTGGTGGTCGGTGGCGAACAGGATCAAACCCAAGAGGGCTTCTTGGGCATCCAACTCTCCCGATGACGCTCTTGGAGATGGTGGTCGATTAAGCCTGTCAAGTTTATAAGGTCCTCAAGGGAGGAAGGGAGCTCCCTTGTGGCCAGCTCATCCTTCAACTGTGAGGAAAGTCCATCCAGGTAGATAGCTCGTAGGCTGTCCTCCTGCCCGGTGAGCTCGGAAGCCAAAGTCCGAAACTGGATGGTGTTGTTGAAGAGACTTCTTTGACATTGACAAAGATGTAGTAAGATAATGCTTGCCATGGCATGCCACCCAGGATCATCAAAAGTCTGTTGGAACACAGCCACAAACTGAGATAACTCCTTTAGGAGGGAGTCCAACTGTTCCCATAGGGGGGAAGCCCAAGCCAGCGCCTTCCCTTCAAGACGAGATAGGATGAAGGTGACTGGTCAATTCGTCTTGGAGACGGAGGGCTGCAGAGCAAATTGCATATAGCATTGGTTGATAAACTCTCTGAAGAGTCTGGAGTCACCATTGAAGCGTGGGGGCACTGGTAGGGCCAATAAGACTTGAGGCATCGATGGTGATGGCTATGGATCAGGAGGAGCCGGCATAGGAACTGGATTACTAGTGAGGACATCAAGCTGGGCAAGGAGACGATCAATGGAGGAGGCCAATGCTTCAAGAAACTGCTGCTGTTCTTGTACCTTGGATGCCAGGCCTGGGATGGCCTGGAAGGTACGCGGCTCCCCCGAGTCCATGGCCTTTGTAACCTGTTGCGTCGGAGGTGGACCCTTGGGCTGAGGTGGAGTTGACGCAACTCATAGTCTAGGACCTAAAGGTCCCCACCGTCAGCAGGTGGAGTGAGCTGATTGACAGAGGCCGCTGGAGCTTCAGCTAAACCAGCCCTCGTTCCCCATGGGTTGAGCCTTTGGGTGCCGGGGCTGGCAGGACTTAGGTGGGCCTCTGTATGTAGTTGCAGTAGGAGTTGGTTCAGCTCAGAGACAGCGGGTGATAGATGGTACAGTCTTACTCCGGACTGGGTAATGTCCTGGTAACTCGAGCACCAATGGAACGAAGGCAGACAGGGGGCAAGCCGAAGCCTGAAGAAACCAAGTCCAGGGAGTAAGCAGATGAGGCATCCAAAGGTAGCCTTGAGTCAAGGCTGGCGGCAATCTGGGGGCAGTGGCAAGCAAGGCTGAGGTCTGATTACGGAGATGGTCAAAAGCATTGCTAGGCAAAGTGGAGTTCTGGGTCTGGAGATAGGCAATGCATAGTTGGACAAAGCAGAGGTCTGGGTCTGGAGATAGGCAGTAGCATAGTCAGGTGAAGCAGAGGTCTGGGGCTGGGGATAGGCAGTAGCGTAGTCAGGCGAAGCAGAGGTCTGGGTCTGGAGATAGGCAATGGCAAAGTCAGGCAAAGCAAAGTTGAAGTCCGTGTAGTCAATCCGAAGCATAAGGCAGGGTAGGAATGAAGAGACAGGAACAGGAACGCAGAGGTGAGACGAATCTCTACGAAGCAACGAGTACTTGACCAGTGAGGAGACCTGTTGCAAAGGCAACGCTAGGGAGCGGAGACTGAGCTTAAATACTGTAGTTAGGTTGACGTCATCATCCGGGGCCACGGCTAGGTTCCCGCCGCGGTCCCTACTTAAGAATCAGTGATGTGCGCGCATCTGGGGGGGGGGGGGGGGGTGGCGCGAGTAGCAGCATCTCTCCGTGGGCCACGCGGAGAGGCCAGACCAGAAGTGGAAGCAGGACCGGGAACACCGGGGACTGTGGCAGAGCCGGAGGCACCAGAGGAGGCCCGAGGATGAAGCTGACGGCCCACCGCTGCCACCAAGGAGGAACCAGAGGCTGGAGTCACTATAGAAAGGTGAGGGGGCTGTGCCGCGGGTCTGCCGCAGATGGCAAGTGTAACAGTTCTCTGGGTGGAGAGGTGGAGAAATTGGGCTCCCCAACCCATGAGGGATGCATCTATCATGAGAATGAGGTCTACAGCTGGTGTATAAATATTCTTGCCAGCAAAGAGATTGAGATCCGACATCCATCACTGAAGTTCCTGAAGGAGGTAGGCAGGGAGAGGAATTGTTACGATTCGGCCTGTGGCAGGAGACACAGACCGCCTCTCCACCTCTTTCCCTTCTCTCTTTGCCGTGGCCGGAGCTGCATTGTGTCCTTCACGCGGTCCAGAGACCACCGGCGTCTTTCCACGCGGCTGGTGCCGCGCTGTTCCCCCGTCACGGCTGGAGCCGCGCTTAACTCTCTATACGGCCTGGAGGCTGCTGACGCACTGCACATGTGGCTGGGAGCTGCACTGTATAATCCCAAGCGGCCCGTAGGCCCTCAACCCGCTCCTCTTGAAGCTCTCCCTGCAGCCTGGGAGCAGCTGACAGCCCTAGGCCTGGTTTACGGCCTAGCTCCAGTCCCTGCTCCTTCAGTCTCCAGCATCTTCAGCAGGACCGCTGTCCAGGGTCCTGCTCTGTTTCCTGTTTCCTCCTAGGGGGCGAGGCCGGCACTCTCTTCAGCATTTAAAGCTACAGCGAGGGAGTGTCCACTTCTGATGTCATCATTGGATCTGCCTCTTCTGCAGTATAAAAAGATCTTGTCTTCATTTCTTCCTTGCCTTTGCAAGGAGCTAGTCCTCCTTAGGACTTCTTGTCATACGCTTCTCAAGGCACTTCGTTTTATGTGGGATCCCATGTCTTCGTGATGTCCTCACGCTACATCTTCGTCTTTCAAGGACTCCAGATGTCTCGTCTTGATGTCTTCTTTATCGGGTTGATCTTCGTCCTGGCAGTGCAAGTCTCCAAAAGTTTCCAGCTTCTTATTTTAACTGTTGTCGTAGAGCAGTGGTTCTCAACCCTGTCCTGGGGACCCCCCCAGCCAGTCGGGTTTTCATGATATCCACCATGAATATGCATGAGAGAAAATTTGCATGTTATGGAGGCAGTGTATGCAAATTTTCTTTCATGCATATTCATGGTGGATATCATGAAAACCCGACTGGCTGGGGGGGTCCCCAGGACAGGGTTGAGAACCACTGTCGTAGAGGCATCCCCTCGAATCCTGAACCTTGCCTGGATCCTTGGAGTCTGCACCCTGCCTCCACTTAACGAATTAAATCTATTCTGATCTGTTCCGGCATGGCCCTGCCTGGCCTTTATCAGCTGTGCAGGGTGCATTTGGAACAGGCTTTGTCGGAGTCTTCACTTCATCTTCTTCTTCCCTGTGTGGGGAACCACCAGCGTGGTCTGTGACCAACCTACCCTGGCTGTATAGGGTGCGTCGCCTGCGTGGTCCAAGACCAGTCCGGCTAGATTGTGTAGGGTGCCTGATGTCCGGTACTGACCAAGTCATCTTCAAGCAACTCATAGCCTTCCAAAGTTTCTTCATATACGTGACCAGAGTTCCTCTTCACTCCACGTATCCAGATTTCATCTCTTCATGTTTTGAAGTCTCGTCTTACTTCATGAATCCAGAGTGATGTTTCACTTCACGTATCCTGAGTCTTGTCTCACTTCAAGTCTTCGTCTTTGATGTCCTCATCCTCTGACCACTGTCCGCCCTGTCGCAGTTGCTGCTCCATGCAGCAGGTCCGAAAGGGCTTGGAGTAGTCGGAGGATCACTCATGAGACCAACATAGCGTTGTTTGGGTCTCTCTGCTGCATTCAGGTGTGGCTGTGGTTGAGGTCATCATTCTTCCATCTTCAGCCCATGCTGGGGCACCACTCACCTGCCTCAGTACTTGCCGGAGCTCCTCTGCGGCTGTATCGGGGCCCAGAGGCACACGAAACCACCAGAAGTGGGGGCGCTACCCGCGTTTCCACAACAGGAATCTTTGATCAAAGAGGATGCAGTAGCTGATTCCAGTGGTGGTGCAGATGCCACTGGAGAGGGCGCATGAAAAGGAAAGCCAAAGGAACCAGTGGTTGGTGGAAGTCTATGTGTTTGAGAAAATGAAGAAATATCCTGGCAGTTACCCAAGGGTGATTCAGGAGGTCAAGGACAAGTTCTTTTAGGACGAGTCCTCGCTGGAGAGGCAGAAACATCGGAACTAAGTTTAAGTCCAAAAAGTGAGCCAATCAATTCCAACCTCTGCGAGGAAAGTAGGTGAGACTTAGGAAAGTTGACAATGAATCCCAAGTGATGCATAGTGTGGGCGACTTAAGTGGCGACAACAGTCTGCAGCGGTGGAGGAGATGCTTGAGATGAGCCAATTGTTAAGGAAAAACTAGAAATTCCTGTTGACGAAGATGAGTGGCCATTACAGCTAGACATTTTGTGAATATTCTGAGAGCCGAGGAAAGGCTGAAGAGCAGAACTTGAAATTGGAAATGGAGGTCTTGTAGAACAAAGCAAAGGAACTAGAGATGCAATGGATGGATATGAATGTGGTTGTAGGAGTTTTTGAGGTTCAAAGAAGTGAGCCAGTCTCCCATGCACAACTGAGAAGATGGGTAAAGAGTTCACCTTGAATTTTTCCTGACGTAAAAAGAGACTGAAGTCTCTGAAGTCCAAGATATAGTGGAGGTTGCCAGTCTTCTTGGGGATAAGGAAGAAAAGTGAGTAAAATCCCAGATCATTTTGGTCTGGGGGCACAGGTTCCACAGCCCTCATGAGAAGCAATTGTTGGAATTCCTGCCAGAGAAGGGGAACTTAACAAGAGGGAAACGTGAAAGGAATAGGAGGGGTCGAGGTGGAGGGCTGAGAAAGTCCAGAAAGTAGTCTCTGGAGACAATGCTGAGGACCCATTTGTCCGTATTGATTTCTGTCCAGGCCTCTGGAAAAAACTGAAGTTAGGCTCCCCACTGGAAGGGCCAGGTATGGATTCGGAGGCAGATGGTGATAGTCAACCTGCTGTCCTTGGTACTGGGAAGCAGTGTCTCTGACTTTGTCTCTTCTGTTGTTGTGGGCGAGAAGGCGTGGGAGGTGCAGAGAATTGCTGCAATTGACATGGCCTGTACTGATAGTGGGAGGGCTGAAACTGATGCCATTGCGTAGGATAAAACTGCTTATGTTGCAAGGAGTAAGGAGCACTATGACGAGGCAGATAAGAGTAGGAGACGGGCAAAAATGCATTGCCGAGGCTTGGTCTTTTAAGCGAGTGACAGCTTCTTTAACTTTGTCACCAAATAGGCTTAGACCCAAACAGGGAGAGTCTGCCAGTTTCTTGTGAACATTGTCACGTAAGCCCGAGGCTTTCAGCCAAGGTGTCTGGTGGCAATAGCAGTGACAGATGATCTGGATGCAGAATCAAAAACATTATACGAAGAGTATGTGAGAGAGTGCCCCTAGTTTTCCCCTATAAACTTGTGCAGGACCAGGCCAGACACCTGGTCCACCTTAAATCCCCTAAAGGAAGAATGCTCCATGGGCGGGACCATGCAGGGCAGAAGGAGCTCAAGGGCATGACCAGCTAGAGGGAAATAAGAGTGGGAACCCAACTGGGATAAAGGCCCATTCCTCCAGGAGTAGGAGCTCCTGAACGGCTCTGGGAAGTGGTGTGTATAGAAGACTGTGAAGGTAGGCAGTATTTTTATTTATTTATTTATTTAAAGCGTTTTATATACCGAGATACGTTGGGAAACATCATCTCGGTTTACAGAGAACTAAAATAGCAAGTAACTTTACAGAAGAACATTAAAAGAAAAAAAATGAAGGATAAACAAGACACTGTAAAAATGAGGTATCAACAGTGAACAATAACAAGGGGAGGGTAATTGAGGGGGGGAAATATATACAAATGGTTACATGCTATTTACAATGAAAAAATATACAATTAGTTACGAGCTATATAAAATGGAAATTAAGGGGGGAGGGTAGGGGCGGAGGGAGCTGAGGGGGAATTAAGTGTATGTGTGTGTGAAGAGCCAAGTCTTTAAGTTTTGTTTAAATCTTTTTGGGCAAGGCTCAAGACGAAGGTTCGGGGGCATCTTGTTCCACAGGAGGGGACCAGCTAGAGAGAGAGCACGTTCTTTGGTAGATTTGAGCTTAGCACTTTTAGGAGCGGTGGTATGAAGAGTGGCGCAGTGTTGAGTTCTGATAGGTTTGTTAGAAGCACGGAATCGCAGATGTTCTTTGAACCAGGGCATGTCTTGGTTATGAATAGATTTATGCATGATGGTTAGTGCTTTGTATTTGATACATGCGTTGATGGGCGGCCAGTGAAGGTGTTTGAGGAGTGGGGTGATGTGATTGCAACGGTAGGCACTGGTGAGGATACGTGCCGCTGAGTTTTGGAGAATCTGCAGTGGTCGTAGGGTGTATTGGGGTTGTCCAAGGAGTATCGCATTACAATAATCAAGCTTGGAGAGAATGGTGGCTTGTAGGACAGTGCGGAAATCTGAGAAGTGAAGCAGAGGTTTAAGTTTTTTCAGGGTGTGGAGCTTAAAGAAACTATCTTTAAGTGTGGAATTGATGAATTTAGTTAAGTTGAAGTGGCTATCTAGCAGAACATCTAGGCTGCAAACGTGAGGGGCAAATGAGCTAGTGGGGTGAGAGGGGTGGGAGGGAGTGGGGCAAGTGCGTTTGGGTGTGGGCGAGATGTGTAGGAGCTCTGTTTTGGCTGTGTTGAGTGCAAGGAAGTTTTCAGCAAGTAGAGAGTTGATGGTTGTGAGAGCAGCATCCCATGTTTTAAGTGCTTCTGGAAGAGAATTGGTAATGGGTATGAGTACCTGCACATCATCCGCATATATGAAGTGCAGAAGGCCAAGTTTGGTAAGGTGCTTGCAGAGGGGAAGGAGGTAGATATTGAAGAGGGTGGAGGAAAGTGAGGAGCCTTGGGAGTTACCTTGTGATAGATTGATAGGCTTTGATTCGCAGTGTCCACTTTTTACTCAGTATTGTCTGTTGGAGAGGTATGAATGGATCCAGCTAAGGGCAGAACCAGATATTCCAATTTCTCTAAGGCGCTCAATTAAGATGTTGTGGTTGACAGTGTCGAACGCTGAGGATATGTCCAAAAGGGCCAGTAAATATGATTGTCCTTTATCAAAGGCTCTCAGGATATGGTCGGATAGGGATAAGAGAAGGGTTTCAGTACTGTGGTGTCGTCGGAAGCCGAATTGAGATGGGGAGAGGATGTGGTGCTCTTCTAGGTAGCTTGTGAGTTGGGTGTTGATAATTTTTTCCAGGATTTTAGAGAGGAAGGGTAGGTTGGAAATGGGATGGTAGTTGGCGGGGTCAGCAGGGTCAAGGGTGGGTTTTTTAGTATAGGTTTGATTATGGCTTGTTTGAGTAGTGTGGGTACAGTGTCAGAGGCTATCGAGCAGTTTATGATGTTTGCGATAGGTTTGGAAATGAAGTTGGGGATGGTGAGAAGGGTCTTGGTGGGGATAGTGTCTGTGGGATGTATTGCGGGTCTGATTTTCTTGAGAATGGATTCAATCTCAATGCGAGTAGTGGTCTCAAATGAATTGAGAGTAGCAGGGGGATTGATAGACCGGGCTGATGTGGGAGTGTGTGATGTGGCAGAGTGGCAAGCGTGTGGAGGGGAAGATGTGTTAGGTGTGTGAATGATGGGTGTCGGGGAAGGAAGGAAACATGTCATGATGGTTTGAATTTTCTTGTGAAAGTAGATGGCTAGTTCCTCGCATTTCGTGTTATGATCAGAATCGGGTATGACGGTAGGGTTGGATTTGGTGAGGGAGGTAACAAATTCAAACGAGCTCGAGAATTGAATTTGAGTTGGTGGATTTTTTGGGCGTGAAAGTCCCTTTTTGATTTGTCTATGGCTTGCTTATAGGAGTGGAGGTAGGAATGGAACGTGGTTCGGAGTGCGGGTGTTTGTTCTTTACATCTTTTTTCTAGTTTCCTAAGGTGGCGTTTCATGGTTTTGAGCTCGGCTGTGTACCAGGGTTTCTTTCTGGTGTCGGCAGGGTTGATCTCTCGGGTTTGTTCTGGACAGAGAGAATTAGCCACTGTGTCGGTGAGCTGATGCCATGATGTAAAGGCCGACTCAGCATCGGAGAGATCAAGATTGGCGAGTGAGTCTGTGAGGGCTGCTATGAGGTCTTCTGATTTACATGCTTTCCGGAAGTGTATAGTTTTTTTAGGGGGGGAAGGAGCAGGAGTGTCTTTAAAGGAGCATGTGGTTTCAATTCGGAAATGGTCAGACCAGGGGATGGGTTGGCATGTGGGTGGTTCAGATAAGATCAGGGCATTAATGAAAATGAGGTCGAGGATGTGGCCTGCCTTATGGGTGGAGTTAGCAGTGATCTGTTTGAAGCCGATTGCATCCAGCGATGTGAGTAGGGATTCACATGAAGGGGTGAGAGGAGCTTTATCCTCTTTATGCAGGTTAAAGTCTAATGCTGCCAAGAAAGCGCAAAGCAGCTTTATGCAGGTTAAAATCCCCAAGTATAATGGCAGGGGAGTTTATGTCTAGGTGTTTGGAGATGTATTCGATCAAAGGGGATGGGTCTTGTTCAAGTAGACCAGGTGGCGCATAGATGAGGCATATTTAGATGATGGGAGATTTAAATAGCGTAATTTTGAGTCTGGGGGGGGGGGGGGCAATAGGTTGGAGGGTTAAATTGAAGTGCTTTTTGGCCGCGAGAAGGAGGCCTCCTCCTCTTTTTTTGTGTCTGGGAATAGAGAAAATATTGTATTGGTCGGTTGGGAGTTGGTTAATAAGAACTGAGTCTGAGTTTTTTAGCCACGTTTCAGTAATGGGGCAGATATCTGGGCTGTCGTCAAGGAGGATGTCATTGAAAAGGCTGGTTTTTTTGACTATGGACTGGGCATTCAGGAGGAGGATTGTGAAGGTTGTTAGGACTATAAATTGGGTTAGTGGGTTGATCATGATGGGGATTACGGATTGGTGGAGGTCGTGGGGGGTGGTGCGCAAAGGTGCATGGAGAGGAGGAGGAAGGTGTTTGAGGATAGGAATGCGGAGAGGTAGCATGGTGTAGAATATTGTATAGCAAAAGTAGGAGGGTAGAAGGATCTGGTGGGCACCTGGAGTGGGATATATACTTCTCTGGAGGTGGAGAGTGGGGAAGTAACTAGTATTATGAAGTTTATATTGCTGTGTGAAGTTAATAAAGTAAATTGCAAGAAAAAAAGGCTGGAGTCAGCATGTTTACTGCTCCAGCCCAGAAGATTCTGCTCAGCCAGTCCTCACAGAATAGATGAGATGCTTAGTGCTGTCCCTGGCGTCGACCAGCAATTTCTGAGTCTCAGAATGGATGTCAGAGGATAGATTACGAGAGATGTCCTTCAACTTGTGCAGGAGATGGTAAAGGAACTGAGCCATTGGCACCTGGTGGGCAGCGATGCAGGAGGTAGCAGACTAAAAGACCTTTTTGCTTGTAGCATCAAGGAAACGGGGTTCTTTCCCAGGAGGCGCAGATGCAATTAATCTTGAGTGCTTTGCCCATAGCAGAGCAGTCATCACACAGATTGAAAAATGGGGGGATTTGACTTTTGGAATGTACTGCACTGTACTTGCAGTGCTATGGAGTGCAGTGGTGTCCTTTGGTGTATTATGCTTAGCACTTTGCTTTGCGCTTTCTTGGCAGCATTAGACTTCGGCATCATATGTACAGCGCTTGACTTCAGCGCTGTACCAGACTTTCTACAGGCAGTAGGAGTCGAGAAGTAGGGAAGAGAGCCAGGTTCACTCTTGGCACCACATGCCTTAAACAAAGTGATAACGCGACCCCCTGTTGCATCGGAGGTGGACCCTTGGGCCGAGGTGGGGTTGACGCAACCCGTAGGCAGGCGGAGTAGGCTGATAGAGGCTGCTGGAACTTCACCTATATCAGCCCTCGTTCCCTGCAGGTTGAGCCGGGGCCGGCAGGACTTAGGGGGCCTCTGTGTGTAGTCAAGAGTCGGTTCAGCCCAGAGACAGCAGGTGAGAGATAGTACAGTCTTACTCTGGACAGGGTAAAGTCCTGGAAACTCGGGCGCCAATAGAACGAAGGCAGACAGAGTGCTCGAGCAAGAGCAGGCAGAAGCCTGAGTAAACCACATCCAGGGAGTAAGCCAGAGAGGCGTCGAAGAGCAGGCTTGAGTCAGGGCTGGTGGAGATCCAAAGGCAGTGGCAAGCAAGGCTGAGGTCTGATTACGGAGATAGTCTAGAGCATAGTCAAGTAAGGCAGAGATCTGATCACGGAGATGGTCAAAAGCGTTGTCAGGCAAAGCGGAGTTCTGGGTCTGGAGATAGGCAATGCGTAGCTGGACGAAGCAGAGGTCTGGGTTTGGAGATAGGGAATGCGTGGTCAAGCGAAGCAAAGGTCCTGGTGTGGAGATAGGCAATAGCGTAGTCAGGTGAAGCAGGGGTCTGGGTCTGGAGATAGGCAATAGCGTAGTCAGGCGAAGCAGAGGTCTGGGTCTGGAGATAGGCAATAGCGTAGTCAGGCGAAGCAGAGGTCCGGGTCTGGAGAGAGTCGATGGCGTGATCAGGCGAAGCAGAGTCAAAGTCCGTATAGTCCGTATAGTCAATCCGAGGGGTGAAGCAAGGTAGGAACTAGGAGAGAGGAACCAGGCACAATGAGGAACAGGAACGCGGAGATGAGACAAATCTCTAGGAGGCAACGAGTACGTGACCAGCGAGGAGACCTGTTGCAAAGGCAACGCTAGGGAGCGGGGCCTGCACTTAAATACTGTAGCTGAGTTGACATCATTATCTGAGGCCACGGCTAGGTTCCCGCCGTGGTCCCTACTTAAACATCAATGGTGCGCGCGCCTAGGGAGGGGCGCGGCACGAATAGCAGCGTCTCTCCGCAGGCCACGTGGAGAGGCCCGACGAGAAGTGGTGGCTGGACCAGGAACGCCAGGGACTGCGGCAGGGCCGGAGGCACTGGGGTAGGCCCGAGGACGGAGCTGACAGCCCGCCACCGCCAACAAGGAGGAACCAGGAGCTGCAGTCAACGTAGAAAGGTGAGGGGGCCGTGCCGCGGACGGCACGCATAACACCCCGATTAGGGCTCCTGGTGAGATCCACGATGGGCGACAATATTGACGGATGCCTGGAAGATATAGAGTCTGTTCTTGGAGTAACAGGACGTTCGTCGATGGGAAGGTGGCTTGTCTGGGGATACTGGCTTTTTCCTTTTGTGGCAAGAAGCTTGGGCCCAGAGGATCTCATATTTGATCTTCAGATCACGATAACAGCGTACACACAAGGTCATGCTACCACAAGTTCTACAGGAGGCAGTCACGGTCAGCACCAATGCAGAGAAGGAAGACATCGTGCTGGTCTCTGCTAGACATCTTTTTGTAATAATCAAAAAATAAATAAATTCTGCTTCTAATAACTCATACAGTAAATTGAGTAGGTGTGGTGGATGACCATCATATTTGTCTTGTCACTGGCGTCGACGCGGCAAAAGGTATCCACTGCAGAACGTAGATCACATTAAGAATTAACTATCAAGCATTGATGATCCTAACGCGTTACACTGACCACCTCCGTACGGGCTATATCTAGCTGAAGCAATTCATTACAGCTATCCTGAAGCTCCCTGAAGGAGTGTAACTCACTCCGAAACCCTGCAGAGTTGGAGGACCAACTTCAGGATTCAGATAAGTGCACACAATTTCAATGCCCACATGCAAGTGAGAGGTGAGGAATGACCGATGATTAATCTGGATTTAGTGCTCAAAGGCTTTATCTTATTCGCTTTTCTGTGCACCCTCCGACTTAATATCATGGCGATATTAAGTCGGAGGGTGCACAGACTTAAGTCGGAGGCCCCAAAAGTAAAAAAAAAGTAAAAATTAAAAAAAAAATAAAATAAAAAATCGGCCCGTGGCCCGCGGGTTGAAAGACGGATGCTCAATTATGCCGGCGTCCATTTTCTGAACCTGTGGCTGTCAGCGGGTTTGAGAACCGACGCTGGCAAAATTGAGCATCGGCTGTCAAACCCACTGACAGCCACCGCTCCTGTCAAAAAGGAGGCGCTACGGACGTGCTAGTGTCCCTAGCGCCTCCTTTTACCGCGGGCCCTAATTTGCATAGGCCACCCTCCTGAATCGTGCGCCCAGGAGAGCAGGCACTCCCCAGCTCTCCCACATGTTTTTCTGTATTGGCCTGTATGAGGGCAAGGCTCATGCAGAGGCTGCTGGCGCGAATTCACCGCGCATGCTCAGAAAACTTCTGGAAGATTCAGCTTGAAGAGATCAAGTCTGACCCAACGCCATCAGATGATGCAACCCACTTGTGTTACTTGTCCACGGTAAAAAACAAAACAAAACCCAGATCCGGCCTGCAGAACCCCGCCCCCGCCAGGAGGAAAAAAATTGAGCGGGCAGAGGATGGCACAGAGAAAGAACTGGGACTACAAGTCCCAGAATCCCCGCAAGCTTTTTAACAGCAAGAAGCATGTTGGGATGCGTGGGTGTGGTTCGTGTGTTGCTCACCAAATTCAGATAACTTTATTAGGATGACAATTATTATATGTGTTGCTGAAATGATATATAAAGTGTTTAAAAGAAAAGGAAAAAAATGACAAAATAGTGATAATAACAGTAACCAATGGGCAGTCTTTCCGGGCAGGAAGGACTGGATCCCAATAGACCAATAGAAGCATGCGTAGGCAGATACTAGGGCTCGCGGCTAACAGTCCAACCGCCACTGATTACATGACTCGGACCAGTTTCCCTCACTGAAGCGAGAGAAGAGTGAAGGAAGGACCTCGGCGATAGTAGTCGTGGCATGACCTAAAGAGTTGCGCCTGGAAGGAGTGGGGCAGTGTTTCGTAGTTCCTTCCGCCGTCCTAACGGCGGGAAGAGGCGGGTTTCTGGCCAATGAGCAGGCGGATTATGCGCGCACTTCCGGCGTGGAGCGGAAGGCGGATATAGTTCTGTGTGTCTATGTGTGAGTCTGAGTGAGTGTAGGGGGGGTGGGTTTCTGTGTTATTTTTTTATGTCCCACTTCACGCCCCCCCTCTCATCCCTGCTTGCTGTTAGCAGCGTCAGTTTAAGGTGTTGATTTTTTAGTTTAATTTCGGGAGGAGGGGAGTCAAAGGGCATCTGCTGATTTAAGTATTTATTACAATGATAGGGGATATGGAGGGGTGTCCAAGTATTTTTTTAAACAGTTTGTCGTGTATTGCTCCCTTTCTCCTTGCTTACATGTTATCGTCTTAGTTGTGTACATTTCATCGCTGTACATGTGTGCTTGTCACTAGTCTGCATGCATATGTCTTTGCCCTCCGGGTTTGCGTATCATGCTTTGGTGCATGTAACTTTTCTGCTTGATTGTGTCCCTGTACTCTGTATGAATATGTTGTCATGACCATCATATAGACCCCTCCTGAAAACGCCGTGTGGCTATTGCCTCACTATGCGACTCTCTTGGGTTCACGATCTCATGGACATTGCTCTCTTCCTCTCCTCCCCACAGATTTACTCCTGTTTTTGATCTGGGTTACAGTATTGGACAGGTTTGATCCTACTGCCTTCTAATATTCCTCACTGCGTTTGTGGGATTCAACCTTTGTTCATTTTTCTTCTCCCATCTCATTTCATTTGCTTTCTGTTTACTAGATAGAGCCTGAACTGGGTGCAAAATGTTGTGAATGGTTGTGGAAAGCTTTGGGATAGGAGCAAGCAGTATGGCCCTGGGGGTGACTCCACCCCTGGTGGTTCTTAAGACTCCTTTGGGCTGTTAGTGGAAGAGTGGTGGGTCACGTTGTGACTGGTCCATCAAGCTGGATTATATCTTGTCTTCCTAGTTTCATGGGTGAGATGCAGAGTTATCATTGATCATGGGGAGGGAACAATTGTAGTGAGGATACAGGTACTGTCTGTCAAGAGAGAGAGTGGCTGCAGTACTCAGGACGACAGACGTGGACACCATGGGCTCTCAGGTGCTGCAGATCCTGAGGCAGGGTGTCTGGGCATCGCTCACAGGGGGCTGGTATTTTGATCCCCACCAGAGCACCTTCTCCAACTGCTTCCACCTCTACACCTGGATCTTCCTGCTCACGTTTCCCTTCCTGCTGTACATGGTGAGTGTTGTGAGCCTTGGAATTTCTTTGCACAGAGCAAGGATGGTATTCGCTAGGTTCTTGATGTGGCTGTCACAGATCTCTGTGTTGTGGGATGTCTCACACAGACCTCCTCTTTCTTTGTTTTTTCATTTCTTTTTCTGTACCAGTTTGATGTCCTATATGTCTAGATAAACAATAGATTTCACACACACAGAAATTGCTTCCATTGATGACTTTCTCTTGTTTGCTCTATAGGATTAAATCTTAACCAGCATGTAAAACAGCAACAAAGAATGCACTCCCTAGGGTCTCTGTAGAGTTGGCATGTATGATTGTTAGTGAAAAATATTTATTTAGTTATGAGATAAATGTTTACCTTATTTTCCTGTTGCTACCTCTGTTTAGTAATTTGGTTGGTTGCAAAAGGGGAAGTATTAGAGTAAAAAGAAGGTAATATTGCCTTTGTAATAGGTCACTAGTCAGATCCCACCTTGAGTACAGTAGTCAGTTCTGATGGCCATAGCTTCTTAAGGACATTGAGAGGCTAGAATTCATTTAGACAAGGGCTACTAAAACAATACAAAGCCTGTAACACAGATCCTACCAAGAAAGACTTAAGGCATTCAGAGAGTACTCACTGGAGGAAAGAAAAGAAAGGGGAACATGATAGAAACATTCAGATAGTTGACAGGTTTCAGTAAAGTAGAGGGAGATAACATTTTACATAGGAAAAGAAATGTGAGGATAAGTTGTCTTGATTTGAAGGAAAGAAGATTCAGAGAAAAAACATGTTTACTGTGAGGATGGTAGATGCCTGAAATAGTCTACCAGTGCAAGTAGTGGCAACCAGGACCATGTTGGAATTTAAACATGCTTGGGACAGATATGGAGTGCAGTGGCACAGACAGCTGAGCTGGAAGAAATGAAGGAGGGGCCTTGAGTGTTCAGTTACACTGAACGTGAGAGGGACAAAAAGGGGCAATACAAGCTGATGTGTAGAGCGTGGTTGTACAACTGTCAGACTTCCAGGAAAGCTGGGGTAATGATTCTAATATCAATGAGCACAAGGCAGCTGGCTGTTTCGGAAAACTGCTTCACTAGTTGTGGGAACAGTGCAGATTATTAAAAAGCTTGGTGGTAAAGAGTGGGAGAGGGTCTAGATTCTGGCTTAATGTGTGACTTGTAAGAACCAAAGAGGGAGATGGTAGGGCCTGGAGTGGCCTCTGCTGTCATTTACTATACTAAAATGTTCTCTATTTTTATAGAGTTGATTGCTTACTGAATTGATTAGTGTGCATTTTCTCAACATGTTGATGATCATGCAAACTTCCTGGGATGTAGTTATTACGTAACAAAAAAAAAAAAAGCTCTGGAATTTGTTGCCAGAGGATGTGGTTAGTGCATTTAGTGTAGCTGGGTTCAAAAAAGGTTTGGAGAAGTCCATTAATGGCTATTAATCAATTTTACTTAGGGAATAGCCACTGCTATTAATTGCATCAGTAGCATGGGATCTTCTTAGTGTTTGGGTAATTGCCAGGTTCTTGTGGCCTGGTTTTCGCCTCTGTTGGAAACAGGATGCTGGGCTTGATGGACCCTTGGTCTGACCCAGCATGGCAATTTCTTATGTTCAAACAAGTTTGGGGGAAATTCACAGAGGTGTTTATTTGGTTAGATCTATAAATTCTGCTCCAGAATCAGAATGCAGTGATGTAACAGCCCAGTTCGGGTCAGTTAGATGCAGCCATTGTTCCCTGTACGTACCCAGATCAGTCCAGATTCCGGGCTTTGCTTACCTTCCAGCAGATGGAGACAGAGAAAGTTTTACTGGCACTGTCACTTAACCTGGTGTGCCACCTGCAGTCTGTCAGTATTTCTCTGTCTCCAGCAGATGGAAGGTGGTGCAAACCCTGCAGCTTGGGGAATATAAAAAGAAAGGGAAGGATTTTAGACTCACTCTTAGCATTCCTACTTAGCCCTTCCTGAAGGTCAGTAGGATCTGGTGGGGCCGTCCTTTCAGGTGGAGGAGCAGATGAGCGGGAGGGGTTGGAAACCCCTGGGTCTGCCTGGATCCTTGACCTGCTGAGGGGGGAGATAACTGGTGGGGCCAGTTCCCTCTCTTCCCTCCTGCAGGTGGACAGACGGAGCCTGCAGCCGCAAGTATAAAGTTTTAAATAAAATAAAAGCCTTTCTGTTTTTTTTGTTTTTCTGCTTATACCAGTCGGGTGTTCAAATTTGCGGCATCCTGCTGGGTCTTCGGATGTTCTTGAGGTTGGCTTCTAGTGGCGAGGTCGGCTTGGAGCGGCCTTTGTAAAAAAAAAATAAAATTTTAAAGCTAGTGAGGCTTTTGCTGCCATGCCGCATGGTGTGGGCAGTGCGTGTGGGGATGATGCACACTCATGCCTCTCCCTTGCTGGTACTTGCTCCTGCTGCATCTCCGGAGGGGGGGAGCGGCAGCTCAGGGAGCGCATGGGGAGCCTTGGACAGGCAGCAATCCTCTGTGGGTAGTGCAGGGGGGAGCCGAGCAGCCTAAAAGTGCCTTTTCGATTTTGGCGGAAATGGTGGCCATTTTGTCTTCTTTTGCTACCTTGACTGACGGCCTGCAAAGACTATGCCCTGCCTCCTGCTGCTGTTGCTGGCAGATCGAAGGCCCTCAGAGCCCCGGAATCCTTTGTTGGGGAGGAGGAGGAAGACCTCCTGGAGCAGGATCCAGAAGAATCATAGGATTTTTCCACGGATTTTGTTTTGCTTATGCACAAAGCTTTTCTGGCTAAAAAGGTGGCTGGACATTGCCACCCCAAACCACTGGACCTGTAGGAGGCAGTTATGGCTAAGAGGCTGCATTCTTCTTGATCTGGTGGGGCAACCAGAGTTTGAAGAGTGCTGGTGTGTCAGTTGCCCCTGGGGAATGCTGATAATCCCTCGGAGGCTGATGATCTGTCTGGGGTAGATCCTCATTTGGACGGCACGTACCCTGATGAGGCACGGGATCAAGCACCCTTGGTGGAGGGAGATGATCTGAAGGTAGTTAGTCTTTTTTGCTGGGAGGAATTGTGGCCCTTAATACCATATGTTCTAAATGAACTAGGTATTAAAGGCCCCAGGCTGATTTGGACCACGAGGGAGTGGATCCGGTCATGTGGGGCCTGAGGGAGCAAACCAAGACATTTCCTTTCCACAAGTCAGAGAAGGAGTTAGTGCTTCAGGAGTGGGAGACTCCAGTTCCCTGTATGTACCCAGATCAGTCCAGACTCCTGGGTTTTGCCTCCCCTCCAGCAGATGGAGACAGAGAAAGTTTTACTGACACTTCTACTTAACCCGAGGTGGCACCTGCAGTCCGTCAATATTTCTCTGTCTCCAGCAGATGATGGAGGTGCAAAGCCTGCAGTCTGACTTAAAAAAAAAAAAAAAAAGATAAAAGAGAATATACTTAGGGCTTTCTTAGGGGGCTGCTAGATCCTGGTGGGGTCATTCCCCCTGGTTCTTGAGGCAGAGGAGCAGAGGGTTGGAGACCCTTTATTGCTCAGTCCTTTCTTCGCCGGACAGGGCTTAAAACTGGGGGTCCCAATTCCATTGCCCTAGAAGACAACCTGAGCCTGCAGCCATTATTTGGTTAAGGAAAGTGCTTGTTTTTTTCTTGTTCCTTAGTTTGTTTAAAAAAAAAAAAAAAGGTCAGGAAAAAGCGGCTGGGGGTTTGCCGTGGGACGGCACAATTTCCCCAACTCTTATGCTGCTGGCTTTCGAGCGGCTTGGTGCTTGTTCTCCCCTCCCATTGACGGTGTTCCCTGTGCAGCTCATGCCATCCAGTGTCCGTCGGCTTGCAGCAAGGCTCTGCTTGTATGGCGTGTGGTGATGAGTGCGCGCGCCTTTCCCACGTCAGGAAATGCTTCTGGTGCCTCTCCGGTGCGGAGGGCTTTTCAGGGAGTGCAGTGAACATTAAACAATCTAGGTGCCGTGAGTGGGAAACTCTAACTGGTGCGGCAGCCCGTCGGAGATCCCTTCCCACTGAGTGCGGGAACTGTGGCCATTTTGTCTAACTTCAGGGCTGCAGCGTGGACTGCGGAAGGGGAGGGGGGGTTTCCTTCCATTATCTCCTGAGGTGGGGACTCCCGGGGGGGGGGGGGGGGGGGGGGGGGGGGGGGGGGGATGTCCAGATGCTGGAAGTCCCTTCTCTGGGAGTGAGGATGACCTCCATGGGGATTCTGATACATCCTCCACTTTTTCCTCAGAATTTATGCTATTATTACACAAGGCTTATAAAGCCAGGAAGTCCCTGCAGCACAGGGCATATTAGGGGGCGCCAGTGAGGTCTGTGAAGGGGACCAGGCCCTCAGGGGTTTTGGGGGCCACGAGTTCAGTGTGTTCCATGGCCCTTGGTGCTGATGCCTGCTGCAGAAGGTTGTTTCGAAGAGTTGTGGGCGGATGAGGGATTAGCGTAGGATCCTCCAAGCTCAGATCTGTTTGTGTCAGAGCAGGATCCAATTCGGGACTTGTCAAAGGCCACAGCTGTCAATGGTGATGATCCCAAGGTAGTACGGTTGTTCCACAAGGAGGAGTTGGGGGGCCCCCCCCCCTTATTCCCGCCGTGCTATAGGAGCTGGGCATAGAGGTACCACGAGAGAATTCAGAATTGGGAGCAGTGGACCCAGTCATGGTTGGCCTGAGGGGTCCGACGAGGTCTTTTCCATTCCACAAGTTGGTCAGCGCCTTGCTATTTAGGGAGTGGGATACTCCTGAGACAGGCCTGAAGGTCAGCAGGGCCATGGATAAGTTATATCCTTTGCCAGAGGATGCGCGTGAACTTCTGAAGGTCCCGAAGGTGGATGCTTCTGTTTCGGCGGTTGCCAAGAAGACAACCATCCCAGTGGCTAGTTCTATGGCTTTGAAGGACCTTCAGGATAGAAAGCTGGAGATGCACCTCAAGATTTTCGAGGTGTCTGCCCTTGGTGTTTGAGCTGCTATGTGTAGCAATTTTATGTTGAGGGCTGGCTTACGCGGGGTGCAACAGTCACAAGCAGACAGGTCCTTATCTGAATCTGAGACAAGACAAGCGAAGCGTCTAGAGGCCGTTGTAGCGTATAGTGCAGGTGCCTTATATGATCTTATTAGAACTTCCTCCAGAACCATGATGTTGGCAGTTTTGGCTCGGAGGCTCCTCTGGTTGAGGAATTGGTCGGCTGGTGTTTCGTCCAAGTCCCAGTTAGGGGCTTTGCCCTTTAAAGGGAAATTACTCTTTGGTAAAGACTTGGAGGAGATGATTTACAGGCTCAACCCCACAACCCAATCTTTCAAAAAGAACCTAAAAACATGGCTCTTCCAAAAAGCATACCCAACGACTACCCAACACATGAACACAAGCGCTCCACCATACACCCCCCACCCCCCTCACTCAACACCCACATCAAATCCGCATACTCACAAGCTGTGATCAACCCCAAAAACCTAACCTTTCTTACCATACCAGATGCAAACCTTCAACAATACTCTCTTCCTCTAAAATCTCAGCATGACTCCCTACAGAACTTCTACTACCCTTACTGCAAAGTCTCAACACAAATTGATGCAAAAACTCACAGTAAAAACTTTTTTAAATATATCCAAAGCAGAAAGCCTGTGAGGGAGTCAGTTGGACCGTTAGATGATCGAGGGGTTAAAGGGGCACTTAGAGAAGATAAGGCCATCGCGGAAAGATTAAATGATTTCTTTGCTTCGGTGTTTACTGAAGAGGATGTTGGGGAGGTACCCGTAATGGAGAAGGTTTTCATGGGTAATGATTCAGATGGACTGAATCAAATCACGGTGAACCTAAAAGATGTGGTAGGCCTGATTGACAAACTGAAGAGTAGTAAATCACCTGGACCGGATGGTATACACCCCAGAGTTCTGAAGGAACTAAAAAATGAAATTTCAGACCTATTAGTAAAAATTTGTAACTTATCATTAAAATCATCCATTGTACCTGAAGACTGGAGGTTAGCAAATGTAACCCCAATATTTAAAAAGGGCTCCAGGGGCGATCCGGGAAACTACAGACCGGTTAGCCTGACTTCAGTGCCAGGAAAAATAGTGGAAAGTGTTCTAAACATCAAAATCACAGAACATATAGAAAGACATGGTTTAATGGAACAAAGTCAGCATGGCTTTACCCAGGGCAAGTCTTGCCTCACAAATCTGCTTCACTTTTTTGAAGGAGTTAATAAACATGTGGGTAAAGGTGAATCGGTAGATATAGTATACTTGGATTTTCAGAAGGCGTTTGACAAAGTTCCTCATGAGAGGCTTCTAGGAAAAGTAAAAAGTCATGGAATAGGTGGCGATGTCCTTTCGTGGATTGCAAACTGGCTAAAAGACAGGAAACAGAGAGTAGGATTAAATGGGCAATTTTCTCAGTGGAAGGGAGTGGACAGTGGAGTGCCTCAGGGATCTGTATTGGGACCCTTACTGTTCAATATATTTATAAATGATCTGGAAAGAAATACGACGAGTGAGATAATCAAATTTGCAGATGACACAAAATTGTTCAGAGTAGTTAAATCACAAGCAGATTGTAATAAATTGCAGGAAGACCTTCTGAGACTGGAAAATTGGGCATCCAAATGGCAGATAAAATTTAATGTGGATAAGTGCAAGGTGATGCATATAGGGAAAAATAACCCATGCTATAATTACACGATGTTGGGTTCCATATTAGGTGCTACAACCCAAGAAAGAGATCTAGGTGTCATAGTGGATAACACATTGAAATCGTCGGTTCAGTGTGCTGCGGCAGTCAAAAAAGCAAACAGAATGTTGGGAATTATTAGAAAAGGAATGATGAATAAAACGGAAAATGTCATAATGCCTCTATATCGCTCCATGGTGAGACCGCACCTTGAATACTGTGTACAATTCTGGTCGCCGCATCTCAAAAAAGATATAATTGCGATGGAGAAGGTACAGAGAAGGGCTACCAAAATGATAAGGGGAATGGAACAACTCCCCTATGAGGAAAGACTAAAGAGGTTAGGACTTTTCAGCTTGGAGAAGAGACGACTGAGGGGGGATATGATAGAGGTGTTTAAAATCATGAGAGGTCTAGAACGGGTAGATGTGAATCGGTTATTTACTCTTTCGGATAGTAGAAAGACTAGGGGACACTCCATGAAGTTAGCATGGGGCACATTTAAAACTAATCGGAGAAAGTTCTTTTTTACTCAACGCACAATTAAACTCTGGAATTTGTTGCCAGAGAATGTGGTTCGTGCAGTTAGTATAGCTGTGTTTAAAAAAGGATTGGATAAGTTCTTGGAGGAGAAGTCCATTACCTGCTATTAAGTTCACTTAGAGAATAGCCACTGCCATTAGCAATGGTTACATGGAATAGACTTAGTTTTTGGGTACTTGCCAGGTTCTTATGGCCTGGATTGGCCACTGTTGGAAACAGGATGCTGGGCTTGATGGACCCTTGGTCTGACCCAGTATGGCATTTTCTTATGTTCTTATGTAAAGCAAGCCCCACTACATAATGTCATAAAGCCCAATACAACATGTCACAATACAACAAGTCACAAAGTTAAATGTAAAATGTTCAATAAAAAATGTTCATTGTAAAATGTCACAAATTTCAATGTAAAATGTTAAAATTGTTTAATATTAAATGACACAATGTTCCATTGTAAAACAAGAGATCCACTCTAACAGACTCCTCTGTTTCCACTGTAAACTGGTGTGATATGTCCGATGAACATCGGTATAGAAAAACAAATAAATAAAAATAAAAAATAAATAAATTTAAGTTTCTCAGGGAGAATAAGGTCCATAAACTGCTGGAAGATAAACTAAAGGCAAAAGGCTCTCTTCCTTCCCGTTCCCGCTTCAGAGCTAGTCGATGGTTTCGGCTCATGAGGGCATCTGGGAGTTCTCAGAGACAGTCCTCCAGTAGACAATCATCCTGAAAGCAGTCCTTTTGAGGGTGTAGGTAGGGCAGAGGTGGCGCCAAATCCGTACAATGAGGCGAGGCTGATCCACTCCTCCGTTCCAGTAATAGGGAGCCGACTGGCTCTGTTCTTCGAGGAGTGGACCAAGAACATGTCCGACCAATGGGTCCTCAGCGTGATAAGTCAAGGCTACACTTAGAATTTGCTCAGCTGTTAAGAGATCAGTTTCTTGTCTCCCCCTGTGCATATCAAGAAAAGAGGCTGGCAGTGCAGGAAACCATTGCTCATCTTCACAAGCTTGGGACTATTATGCCTGTCCCACTGGGAGAGCGAGGGATGGGTCGCTATTCCATTTATTTCAAGAAGGATGGCACGTTCCGTACCATCCTAGATTTTAAAAAGGTGAACGCCGCTTTAAAGGTTCCTTGGTTTCAGATGGAAATCTTATGTTCGGTGATTGCCTCTGTGCACAAAGGGAGTATCTAGCATCTGTGGATTTGACCGAGGCTTACTTGCACATCGGAATCCAGTCGATCATCAGAGTTCTGGGATTCATGATTCTGGGAGAGCATTTTCAGTTTTCTACCCTACCTTTTGGGCTGGTGACGGTGCCCAGGACCTTTACCAAGGTAATGATTGTGGTGGCGGTGCTCCGGAGGGACAGGGTCCTAGTCCATCCTTATCTGGGCGACTGGTTGATTCGGGGTAAGTCGGAGATCCTTTGTCGGAAGGCAGTGGACGTAGTCCTCGACCGATTGCGCTCTCTGGGTTAGATAGTCAATCTGAGCAAAAGTCATCTTGTTCCTTCCCAGGATTTGGGATTCTTGGGAGCGCGTTTCAATACCAGAGTGGGGAGGATTTTCCTCCATGAAGACCGGATTTCCAAGTTGCAAAAGCAAGTTCAAAGATTATTGCAGAAGCAAATACCAAGGGTATGGGATCACTTGCAAGTTCTTGGATCTATGGCTTCCACCTTTGAATTGGTTCCATGGGCATTTGCTCATATGAGGCCTCTGCAGTCAGCTTTGCTATCCTGCTGGGACCCGTAGTCAGAGCAGTTTCAGCTTTTGCGTCCCCTTATGGAGTTTGCTCGATCTAGTCTCTCTTGGTGGCTCATGCCAGACAAGTTAAGGTGGGGTGTGAACTTGGAAATCCTGACCTGAATGATCGTCACCACCAATTGTCAGTCTCTCCAGATGGGGAACGGTGTGCTGGAACCAGTTTGTGCAAGATCGGTGGAGGAAGCCTCGTGGTCCATCAATTGCTTGGAAGCGAGAGCTGTATTCTTAGCCCTTCAGGCGTTTCTGCCCCTGGTGAGGGGGCAGAAACGGCAATCGGCAGGGTTGCACCAAAAGCCTGGCAGTGGCTCAGAAGCTCAAGAGTTAATTTGTTGGGCGTAACAGCACCTGGAGCAGCTAGTGGCCTCTCACATAGTAGGCCGGACAGTGTATAAGTGGATTTTCTGAGCCGGCATCAGCTAGATCCCGGAGAGTGGGAGTTGTCGGAGGAAGTGGTATGCCTCAACCGTCAAAGGTGGGGCATGCCGTGTGTGGATCTTATGGTGACTTTTTTCACAATGCTAAGATCCCACAGTTCTTCAGTCGGCGAAGAGAAAGAGGAGCAGGTGGAGTGGATGCCTTAGTCCTGCCTTGGCTGACGGGGGTCCTTCTGTATGTGTTTCTGCTTTGGCTGTTGGTCGGTAAGGTCTTGCGTTGCATAGAAGTCCATCCAGGCGAAGTGATTCTAGTTACCCCAGAGTGGCCGAGGCATCCATGGTTTGTTGACTTGGTCAACCTAGCAGTGGATGGTCCATTGCGGCTAGTGCATCTGCCCAATCTGCTGCATCAGGGACCCGTTTGGATCAGGCAGATCACTTTTGTCTAGCAGCTTGGCTTTTGAGAGGGAGCGATTAAGGAATAAGGGTTACTCTGAAGGGGTCTTCGCTACTCTCTTCCAGTCTAGAAAGACTTCCACTTCCCTGGTATATGTGAGAGTATGGCAAGTGTTTGAGTTTTGGTGTACGGGACAGAAGGTAGGTCCTCAATGAGCCTCGGTGGTTGATGTTTTAGCTTTCCTGCAGGAGGGATTGGTTAAAGGTCTGTCCTTTAATTCCCTCAGAGTTCAGGTGGCAGCTTTAGGCTGCCTTCGTGGCAAGGTTCGCGAAGTATCTCTGGTGGCACTTCCGGACATTGTGCGTTTTCTTCAGGGGGGGGGGGGGCGGGGCTAAACATTTGCGTCCTCCAGTTTGGAAACCTTGCCTGTCCTGGAACCTTAATGTAGTCCTGAAGAGTATGTGTGCATCTCCGTTTGAACCCCTGAAGTGAGCTACTATGAAGGATCTCACTTTGAAGGTGATTTTCCTGGTGGCAATTTGTTCGGCTCGCTGAGTCTCCGAACTTCAGGCCTTATGTAGAAAGCCCTTTTTGAGAATTTCAGATGCAGGGGCTTCCTTGAGAAATGGGTCCAACCTTTTTGCCGAATGTGGTTTCCCCATTCCACTTAAATCAGTCGGTGGAATTTCCGTCTTTGCCATCATTGGATCCTGCGACGCCTTATGCTAAAGAGTTGCGACGGTTAGATGTGAGGTGTGCTTTGTTGCACTCCCTGAAGGTTACGAACAGCGTCTGCTCGTCGGATCATCTTTTTGTGCTATGGAGGGGTGCCAAGAAAGGTCATAAGGCATCAAGAGCCATTATTTCGCAGTGGTTGAAAGAGGCTATTAGCTTTGTGTATATCTGTCAAGGTCGCCCTGTTCCAGAGGGGCTAAGGGTGCATTCTCCTCATTCTCAGGCAGTCTCTTGGGCCGAGTGTCAGCACGTTTTGCCACAGGAGCGGCTACTTGGAAATCATTTAACACTTTCGCCAGGCATTACTGCTTAGATGTCCAGGCCCCAGAGGCTATGGGTTTTGGTGAAAGTGTACTTCGAGCAGGACTCTCACAGGTCCCATCCTGTTTAGGGAAGCTTTGGTATATTCCAGGAGTCTGGGACTGATCTGGGTATGTACAGAGAGAGGAAAATTGCTTCTTACTTGCTAATTTTCATTCCTGTAGTACCACAGATCAATCCAGAGTTCCCGCGCTCTGGAGGAAAGGGGGAATTGAAAAGTACTTACGATCTGTTGTGATTACTCTGAAGGAATGTTAGTCCTACACAGAGTTGTATAGATGTGTTTGGCGTTACCAGGTTTCCTCTTCCCACTGCTCATTCGGGGGAGATTAGTTAATTAAGAGGTTGTCTTTGTTTTTTCTTCTGGCTTTGGTACAGTTCAGTACTGAGGGACTGCACGTGGTACCTTGGGTTAAGTGTCAGTAAAACTTTCTCTGTTTCCATCTGCTGGAGTGGAGGCAAAACCCAGGGGTCTGGACTGATCTATGGTACTAGAGGAACGAAAATTAACAGGTAAGAACCAGTTTTCTTATACAATCTTGAAGATAGGCAGGACCATGAAGTTGGATCCTTTGCCTGAGGACACTTTGGATCTTTTGCGGATGCTGAAGGTGGATGCTTCGGTTTTGGCAGGTGATGAAGAAGACAACTATTCCAGTGGTGGGATTGGCGGCCCTTAAGGATATGCAGGATAGCAAGTTGGAGGTGCAACTCAAGAAGATTTTTGAAGTATTGGTGTTGGGCATTCGCGCTGCTATGTGTAGCAGTTTTATGCTCTGGGCCGGATTGCGCTGGGTACAGCAATTGCAGTTCAAGAAGTCGTTATCCCCTGAGGACGCGAAGCAGGCCGAGAGGCTGGAAGCTGTTGTGGTCTACAGGGTGGATGCCTTGTATGATCTCAAACGCACTTCCTCTCGTTCGATGATGTCCGCGGTCTTCGCTAGAAGGCTTCTGTGGTTAAAGAACTGGTCAGCGGATGTTTAGTCTAAATCTCAGCTGGGATCACTTCCATTTAAGGGGAAGCTGCTTTTTGGTGAGGACTTGGAGGAGCTTGTGAAGATTCTCAGAGACACTAAAGGGCACAAGATGCTGAAGGACAAGCCGAAGGTCGACAGAGGTTTCTCTTCGGCATGGGCTCATTTCCGGTCTCGTCCTTCAGGAGGAAGTCAGAGGCAAGGTGCCGGGAGACAGCAGTCTTAAAGACAGTCCTTTCGAGGCTGTAGACCAGTCAGAAATGGTTCTAGTCAGGCAGCCTCTGATTCCAAGTCCTCCCAATGAAGTGAGGGCCGGCCCACTCCTCTGATCCGAGAATTGGAGGTTGGTTAACATCCTTTCTCAAGGAGTGGGCCAAGATCACGTTGAATCAGTGGGTCCTAAGTGTGATATAATACAGTTACGCTTTAGAATTTGCTTGGCCGCTAAAAGATTTATTCATAATCTCCCCTTGCATTTATGAACAGAAAAGGCGGGTAGTTCGAGAAACGTCAGTCTCCATCTGTTGGCCATCGTTCCAGTACCGGTTGAGGAATAGGGAATAGGAAGGTATTCAAGTTATTTTGTAGTTCAGAAGAAGGATGGTGCTTTTCGGGCAATTCTGGATTTAAAGAAGGTGAATTGGTGCTCAAAGTACCTAGTTTTCGGATGGAAATGTTGATGTCTGTGATTGCTGCAGTGTGCAAAGGGGAGTTTTAGGCCTCGGCCAAATCTAGAGAAGCCAATCTCCACATCCCAATTCGTCTGGACCATCAAAGATTTCTCAGGTTCATGATCCTCTGAGATCATTTTCAGTTTTGTGCCCTATCTTTTGGGTTGGCAACAATGCCCGAGGACCTTTCCAAAGATGATGGTCGTCGTGGCAGCAGCTGCTTGGCAGGAGAGCATCCTTATTCACCTGTATTTGGACGACTGGTTGATTCGCGCAAAGTCAGAGGACCTCTGTCATGTGGCGGTAGTGTGGCACCGCATACAGTCCCTGGGCTGGGTTGTGAATTTGCATGAGAGCCAGCTAATACCGTCTCAAGTTCTGGAATTTCTGGGAACTTGTTTCGACACCAGGCTCGGGAGAGTTTTCCTTACCGAGGAGAGGATTGTTAAGATCCAGGGTCAAATTAGCAGTTTGCTAAGCAGTGCAGTTCCCAGGATCTGGGACTATCTGCAGGTTCTTGGGTCTATGGCTTCCACCTTGGATTTGGTCCCTTGGGCATTTGCTCATATGTGGCCATTTCAGTCAGCCTTGCTCTCCAGGTGGAATCCAGTATCTGAGCAATTTCATCTGCCACTGCCTCTTATGGAAAGCGCCAGATCAAGTTTGGATTGGTAGCTGTGTTGGGACAGTTTGAGCTGCGGGATGTCCTTGGAGGTTCCGAATTGGATAGTGGTCACAATCGATGCCAGCTCATCCAACCGGGGGGAGGGCTGTGTGTCAGGTTCAAGTGGTGCAGGGACACTGGTCTCCAGAGGAGATGTCGTGGTCCATCAGCCATCTAGAGACGAGAGTGGTGGGTCTAGCATGGCAGGCCTTCTTGCCTCTTGTTCAGGGCAGACCATTGAAACTTTTGTTGGACAATGCAACGGCAGTGGCTTACATCAACCGGCAGGGTGGTACCAAGAGTCAGGCAGTGGCGCAGGAGGCCCAAGAGTTAGTCACCTGGAGTTGCTGGCAGCTTCCCATATAGCCCGGTTGGACACTGACCAGGCGGATTTCCTCAGGCACCAACAATTGGATCCCGGGGAGTGGGAGTTGTCAGAGGAAGCCATGCTCCTGATTCGTTGCAGGTGGGGAGTACTGTGCATGGATCTCATGGCAACATGCAAGAATGCCAAGGCTCTGAGGTTCTTTAGGCGAAGAAGAGAGCACGGGGCAGAAGGAGTCCATGCCTTGGTCCTTCCATGGCCACAGGGAATTCTCCTGTATGTGTTCCCACTGTGGCCGCTGGTTGGCAAAGTCTTGCGAAGAATAGAGCTTCATCTGGGGCAGGTAGTTCTTGTAGCACCAGAGTGACCTCGTCAGCTGTGGTTCTCGGATTTAGTCAATCTCGAAGTGGATGGCCCGCTAAATCTGGCTCATCTTCCCAACCTTCTGCGCCAAGGTCCTATATTTTTGGATCAGGCGGGTCGCTTCTCTCTCGTGGCTTGGTTTTTGAGAGAAGTGCCTGAGAGAAAAAGGGTATTTGGAGGAGGATGTTACCACTTTATTACAAGCAAGGAAGAAGTCCACCTCCTTGGCATTCATGCGGGGGTGGAAGGTGTTTGATGTTTGGTGCAAGGAGCATAATGTGGATCTGTTTCGAGCCTTGGTGGCCCACATTTTGTCCTTTTTGCAACAAGGTTTGGTAAAAGGTTTGGCTTTCAACTTTCTAAGGGTCCAGGAGGCTGCCTTGGGCTACCTTAGGGGCAAGAGGCATGGCGTACCTCTGGATGGGGTACATTTTTTGTGAGGGGCCAAATATTTGCATCGCACAATGCGAAAAGTATGCCCTCCATGGCGCCTAAACTTGGTTCTTAAAGCATTGTGTGGGGTGCTGTTTGAACTGCTACGCAGGGAGACTTTGAAGGATCGTACTTTAAAAGTCGTTTTTTGAATACTCGTCAAGGGCTTCGGCATCAGCCCTAGCGGCTAGGAGAATGGCATGGCTCCATTTGAGTGCTATACGCGAAGATGTACATGACAAATTGGCAAACTTGCCCTGCAAGGGAGACAACCTCTTTGGAGATATATTTCAAGAGACTGTGTCCAATTTGAAGGAGCAATCCGTTGCGGTGCAGTCATTGATACAGCTGTCAGCGTATTCTAAACATCGACGGTACTTTGCCCCAATCTGTAAGCAACAGTATCAACGCAGACCGTTCCGGCAATATCCGGCTTATCGGCCTCCTGCCTACAATCCTCCGCAGCAAACTCAGAAACAGCCGCTGCAGCAGAGAAGAGGTCACCCGAGGGGCCAACGTACCCAGAGCCAACAGCCCCCCACTTCAACCAAGACCCCTCCATCTTTTTGATTGTGTGGCCACCTCTACTGCAGCCAACCCCACCGGGTAGAATATCGTCACACTTCTTAGAGTGGAAAGCCATAACAACCGGGATACCAGCGGGATACCCGCTTCAGTTTTCCACAAAACCTCGACTACTTCATCGGCCAACCAGGGTAGCCAAAGACCATCAGCCCCAACTAGCGAAGGAACTCACATCCCTTCAACAACAACGGGCAATTCATATTGTTCTACGACATGCCCGCAACAAGGGATTCTATTCGCCATATTTCCTAATTCCCAAGAAAACAGGGGGCCACAGACCAATTCTGGATCTCCGGGAGTTGAACAAACACCTAGTCAAGGAGAAGTTAAAGATGATATCATTAAAGACCATCCTACCACTTCTTTAACTCAACGACTGGATGTGCTCAATAGATCTGAAAGATGCATATACCCACGTACCTATCAACCAATTTTTGTGGCGTTACCTGGCTTTTCAGTTTCAGGGCAAGCACTATCAATACAAAGTACTGCCGTTTGGCCTTTCAGCGGCGCCCAGAGTCTTTACGAAATTCATGGCAGTGGTGGTGGCACAGCTATGACAATTGGGCATATGGATATTTCTATATCTTGACGATTGGCTTCTAGTAACCTCCCATCCCGAGATACTGGTCAGCCAGCTGCGACAAACAATCCAATGCTTAGACCGCTTAGGCATAGTGGTCAACTATCAGAAATCCATTCTGAATCCAACTCAAGTTTTCCAATTCATAGGAGCTCGCTTGGACACCACGAGAACCAGGGCTTTCTTACTGCAGGAAAGGAAAATAGAGATGCGATGCCTGTTGCGTTCTCTCCAGTTGACACAACATCCTTCAGCATGTCAAGTACCCATAGTCTTGGGTCATATGGCGGCAGCCATTCACACCGTACCCTTGGTTAGCGTGGTGGCTCAAGGGAACGACGCTAACCAAGGGATCCTTATTCAGTCCGCCACAACACAGTCCTGACCACCGATGCTTCTTGCAAAGGTTGGGGAGCACACTTGGACCACCTACAAACTCAAGGGCAATGGTCCGCCCAGGAACAGAACTTTCAAATCAATTTGTTAGAACTCAGGGCAATAAGAAATGTGCTACAGACTTTCCTTCCTCAGCTTCAAGGTCGTCGAGTCATGGTATATAGTAGCAATGTTCTACATAAACAAGCAAGGAGGGTCAGGTTCATGGTCCCTATGCAGGGAAACGCTGCAAATTTTGAAGCACGCACATCAGCACTGCATGCATCTTCAGGCAACCTATCTGCCAGGAGCCATCACTACTCGGGCGGACAGGTTAAGTCGCATCTTCTACCATCACGAATGGTCACCGAACCATCAAGTGACACTAAACATATTCGCCAAGTGGGGAGTACCAACAATAGACTTCTTTGCCACAGAAGAAAACACAAAGGTCCCTCGCTTTTGCTCAGTGTGAGTCAGCCATCGACAGATTACACAAGACGCCTTCCTGATCCCTTGGACGGAACCCCTTATGTATGCATTCCCTCCAATACCTCTCATCACAAAAACTATAGAAAAATGCATATGAGATTCAGCTCAACTAATCCTAATAGCGCCGGCTTGGCCCAGACAGCCGTGGTACACCTACCTTCTATATCTCTCTGTAGAAGACCCAATCACATTGCCAAATCAAGCAGACCTCTTATCGCAGGAGGGGGGGAACGCTTCTTCACCCAATGCACTCCTCTCTTCACTTAAGAACATAAGAAAATGCCATACTGGGTCAGACCAAGGGTCCATCAAGCCTGGCATCCTGTTTCCAACAGTGGCCAATCCAGGCCATAAGAACCTGGGAAGTACCCAAAAACTAAGTCTATTCCATGTTACCATTGCTAATGGCAGTGGCTATTCTCTAAGTGAACTTAATAGCAGGTAATGGACTTCTCCTCCAAGAACTTATCCGATCCTTTTTTAAACACAGCTATACTAACTGCACTAACCACATCCTCTGGCAACAAATTCCAGAGTTTAATTGTGCGTTGAGTAAAAAAGAACTTTCTCTGATTAGTTTTAAATGTGCCCCATGCTAACTTCATGGAGTACCCCCTAGTCTTTCTACTACCGAAAGAGTAAATAACCGATTCACATCTACCCATTCTAGACCTCTCATGATTTTAAACATCTCTATCATATCCCTCAGCCGTCTCTTCTCCAAGCTGAAAAGTCCTAACCTCTTTAGTCTTTCCTCATAGGGGAGCTGTTCCATTCCCCTTATCATTTTGGTAGCCCTTCTCTGTACCTTCTCCATCGCAATTATATCTTTTTTGAGATGTGGCGACCAGAATTGTACACAGTATTCAAGGTGCGGTCTCACCATGGAGTGATACAGAGGCATTATGATATTTTCTGTTTTATTCATCATTCCCTTTCTAATAATTCCCAACGTTCTGTTTGCTTTTTTGACTGCCGTAGCACACTGAACCGACGATTTCAATGTGTTATCCACTATGATGCCTAGATCTCTTTCTTGGGTTGTAGCACCTAATATGGAACCCAACATTGTGTAATTATAGCATGGGTTATTTTTCCCTATATGCATCACCTTGCACTTATCCACATTAAATTTCATCTGCCATTTGGATGCCCAATTTTCCAGTCTCAGAAGGTCTTCCTGCAATTTATTACAATCTGCTTGTGATTTAACTACTCTGAACAATTTTGTGTCATCTGCAAATTTGATTATCTCACTTGTCGTATTTCTTTCCAGATCATTTATAAATATATTGAAAAGTAAGGGTCCCAATACAGATCCCTGAGGCACTCCACTGTCCACTCCCTTCCACTGAGAAAATTGTCCATTTAATCCTACCCACTGTTTCTTGTCTTTTAGCCAGTTTGCAGTCCACGAAAGGACATCGCCACCTATCCCATGACTTTTTACTTTTCCTAGAAGCCTCTCATGAGGAACTTTGTCAAACGCCTTCTGAAAATCCAAGTATATTTTATCTACTGGTTCACCTTTATCCACATGTTTATTAACTCCTTCAAAAAAGTAAAGCAGATTTGTGAGGCAAGACTTGCCTTGGGTAAAGCCATGCTGACTTTGTTCCATTAAACCATGTCTTTCTATATGTTCTGTGATTTTGATGTTTAGAACACTTTCCACTATTTTTCCTGGCACTGAAGTCAGGCTAACCGGTCTGTAGTTTCCCAGATCGCCCCTGGAGCCCTTTTTAAATATTGGGGTTACATTTGCTATCTTCCAGTTTTCAGGTACAATGGATGATTTTAATGATAGGTTACAAATTTTTACTAATAGGTCTGAAATTTCATTTTTTAGTTCCTTCAGAACTCTGGGGTTTATACCATCCGGTCCAGGTGATTTACTACTCTTCAGTTTGTCAATCAGGTCTACCATATCCTCTAGGTTCACCGTGATTTGATTCAGTCCATCTGAATCATTATCCATGAAAACCTTCTCCATTTCGGGTACCTCCCCAACATCCTCTTCAGTAAACACCGAAGCAAAGAAATCATTTAATCTTTCTGCGATGGCCTTATTTTCTCTAAGTGCCCCTTTAACTCCTTGATCATCTAATCTTATCAGCGTGGAGCTTGAGCGGTGGCTCCTCATGGAACAAGGCATCTCAGTAACGGCACAAGAAATACTTCTATAATCCAGAAAACCATCTACAAGGCGAAATTTGTTTTAAATGGAAGAGATACTCTGCCTGGTGCACATCCAAAGGCCTACATCCCTTAGATTGCACACCGGAACTTTTACTAGATTATCTGCACACGTTATATACAGCAGGTCTTGCAACTTTGTCAATCAGAGTGCACCTCAGCGCTATTGCAGCATATCATAGACCGCATAGAGGTCAACCTCTACAATACCTACAGTACCTGAATGTAAACCGATGTGATATCTCAGATCGAATGTATATAAAAAATAAAAATAATAATAAATAAACCTATATCAGTACATCCAATGGTATCTCAATTTCTCAGAGGCCTTACCCACCTGTGACCTCTGATTTCCAAACCTCCAGTTCCGTGGAATCTCAACCTGGTCTTAGAGCAATTCATGTTGGCACCATTTGAACCTATAGAATCTGCCCACATCAAGTACCTTACATGGAAGGTAGTCTTCCTAGTGGCAGTAACGTCAGCATGTAGAGTCAGCGAACTGCAGACTTTAATACATTATAGTCCTTACCTACAATTTTACCATCACAAAGTATTCCGAACTCATTCATCGTCCGTTCCTTCCGAAGGTAGTGTCCCAATTCCACTTAAATCAATCCATAGAACTGCCAACATTCTTTCCTAAGCCTCATCAGAATGAACGGGAAAAATTTACACGCATTGGACTGTAAAAGAGTGTTGGCCTACTACAAGTCCAGGACACATTCGGAGTCACGAGCGTCGCAGTTGTTTGTATCTTTCAACCCAAACGCACCAGGTCTTCCTGTAGCTAAGCGAACCATATCTAGCTGGATTGCACAATGCATTCAATTCTGCTACCAGAAACAAAAGTTACCCGTCTCATCCAAACGCACATCAGTTGCAGCCTCCACGGCACATCTACGACACGTGCAACCCGTAGATATCTGCAAGACGGCAACATGGTCATCCTTACACACCTTTATGTCACGTTACTGCTTAGATCAGCAAACAGTGGACGACGCCAGACTAGGATGAGCCGTGCTACATTCTGGGTCGACATAGTTACATACTCGACTATCCACCACGATTGGATCACGCGTAACAACCAAAGACTCAAAAGATACAGCGTGATTGGGAGCTTAGGACTCCCATGACAGCATGGCTAATTCAGCCTTGCTATCAAACGGAAAAAGCAAGTTTACTTACCGTAAATGGTGTTTCCATAGATAGCAGGATGAATTAGCCATGTTGACCCACCCACTTCCCTGGATAGTCGAAGCAAGCTCTACTTAATTACAGACTGAGGAGAACCTGTTTTTCTGCGCGGGAAGGCACGCCCGGCTGCACAGAGCAAAGTTCTGAACTCTACTATGGAAGCTCCACCTCCCAGGCCCTGATGGACAGTTCCCCATGACAACATGGCTAATTCATCATGCTATCTACGGAAACACCATTTACGGTAAGCAAACTTTCTTTTACCTGCTAATTTTCATTCTGTAGTACCACAAATCAGTCCAGAGTCCCACCCGGGTTTGGAGAGTCTACTCGATATGAGCTGTTTGTATATCATCTGAAATATTTTCAATTGGCTTTTTCTGGCTCGGGTGATGGTTGTATATGCTGATTTATTTGGTTATAAGGCTTGTTTGGATTTAGTGTTTTTCTCCTTTTCCTGCTCGTTTGGCGGGAGATATGAGATAGGTTATGTTGAGTTTGGTATACTTTTCATCTTGGCTTGGGTACAAGTCAATACTTACAGACTGCAGGTGACACACCAGGTTAAGTGACAGTCGGCCGATGCAGTAAAGTGTGCTCAGGCTGAGTGCACTGTTAGCCCCCGTTTGGCCGCATGTTTTTACCCCTTATACAGTAAGGGGTAATAGTGCGTGGAAAACGCACGGCCAGCCCCCTCCCCCCCCCCCCCGAAACTAATAGCGCCCGCAACATGCAAATGCATGTTGATGGGCCTATTAGTCCATTCCTGTGCCAAAGGCAGGAGTTAATGTCAGCCGGCATTGGGAAAGTATACAGAAAAGCAGAAAAAAATGCTTTTCTGTATACCCTCCGACTTAATATCATAGCGATATTTTTGGGGCCTCCGACTTAATATCATAGCGATATTAAGTTGGAGGCCCCAAAAATTAAAAAAAAATAAATTAAAAATCAGCCCGCGGGTTGGAAGACGGACGCTCAATTTTGCCGGCGTCCGTTTTCTGAACCCGTGACTGTCGGCGGGTTCAAGAATCGACGCCGGTAAAATTGAGCATCAGCTGTCAAACCCGCTGACAGCCACCGCTTCTGTCAAAAAGGAGGTGCTAGGTACGTGCTAGTGTCCCTAGCGCCTCCTTTTACCACGGGCCCTAATTTGCATACGGGCCGATACTGAATCGCGCGCCCAGGACACTGGCCTGTGCGCGCATTGGGAGAGTGGGTGCTCACCGGCTCTCCCGTGACTTTTACTGTATCAGCCCGAGTGTCAGTAAAACTCTCTCTTGTCTCCATCTGCTGGAAGGGAGGCAAAAACCAGGAGTCTGGATTGATCTGTGGTACTACAGGAACAAAAATTAACAGGTAAGAACCAATGTTCCTTTACAGAGCTGGCTGCTTTCACAGTGCTTGATGACGTTGGAAAGACACTTTAACAACTGAATAGCTATATTAGGGATTCATTTATTTGCATGACTATAATGTTTGAAGGATTTATTCTTACTGGTGAAAAACATTTTTTTTGCGATATGACCTATTCATCCTCTCCCCTCAGGTGCTGACACCCCGGATGCTGATTGCAGGTGTTTACTGTGCAGTGGTGGCGGGCTTCTTTGCCACCATCAAGACGGTGAATTACCGCCTGCATGCCATGTTCGACCAGGGTGAGATGGTGGAGAGGAGCTCTTCGCTGGGGGATGGGAAGGTGGAAGATGGGGCAGTGGCAGAGGATATTAGCAGGTGAGCTTGGAGGTCCTGTGGTGTCAGATGAAATCTACATCTCTGTGAACAACTGTAGCTGGTTTTGCCATGATACAGTTTTGCAAAAAAAACCAACCCCAAAACATAATTGAATAGATAGAATGATGTCATTGTACATGCTGCCCAAGCCCCCTGTAACCTCAAGTTGTTTTTGTCTACCAGGAATCCCAGTGGAGGGGTTGAGATGACGGTGTTTCGAAAGGTTAGCTCCACGCCTCCAGTGCGCTGCAGTTCACAGCATTCTGTGTTTGGCTTCAACCAGGTGACAGTAAGTATCCTGCAGCCACCCAGTCCTCCTCAACTCCAAACACTGTTAATCTGTGGGAGAGAACAGAAAAGTGATGCTGTTTCAAAGGAATATGTTTCAGAAACCTTTCATGTGGGTAGAGGGTGCCTTGGATACAGACACTAGGGGAAAGCCTGTATGGTTTGGAGATGCTTCTGATATGGACATTTGAGGGAGGGAAGTGTATTTTGGATATGGATATTAGGGGGAAACTTGGGTGGATATAGGGTGTCTTGGATATGATCATTAGGGGTAATCCTGCAAGGATGGGGATTGGGGAGCCTTGTATATGGACACTAGGAGGATCCCTGTATGGTTGATAGGTTTCGTCAGTAATGGAGAGTAGGAGGAGCCCTGTGTCAATGGGACTGGAGAAGGTACTTCAGATACAGACATTGGGCAAGAGAAGCTCTGTATGGGTTGGAGGGAGGAGCCTCAGATATGGACTCTAGGGAGAGGCTGGGGGGTGGGGGCCTTAGATGTGGACATTTGGGAAAAATGGGGATCAATTGGAAATGGGTGCCATGAGTTGTGAGGCATTCAGTGGTGGATAATTTCTTCTGTGCTGTTGTCTACCAGATAACATTGGAATGAGGAGGAGGGTGCAGCAGCTTTGGGACTGAGATGGACTTCTGATATTTGAAAGCTCATTAGTCTTACCTTTGTTTCCCCCTCCCTTCTCCTCTTTTCTTTGTGTCAGGAGCTGCTGCCACAGTTGGAAGGTGGTGAAGGTGCATTGAGAGGTAGGAGCTGCTGGTAGGCTTCCCTCTTTGTTTGGTCTCCAGTACTCTGGGTGTGAGGTCTTGTTATCCTGTTGGTCCTTGAGACCTCACTTAGCAGCCAGTGTACCATCAGTGTACAGGATTCAGGTCCAAGGAATTTATTTCCAGAGGTTTCTGTAAAGGCCAGTTCTCATGCTGTAAGATGGTAGGAGCCTAAGCAGGGCTAGGTCTGTCTAGTACTTTGATGGGAAACATCTAAAGAAAGCTAGGTGTTACAATAAGCTTTGAAGTGCTGAAAAGTGGAATATAAATAAAAGCTAGAGGCACTCAACCCTTTGAGCCAGTACTGACCCAGTGTGACAGCATAATGATAGGAGCACTTCTGAACAAGTACTGTCTCAGTTTCTAGCGTAATGTGAAGGAACACTACTCCCTCTAAGCCAGTACTGACCCAGTGTCCTAGAGTGGTTTTAGAGAGCACTTCTTCTCCTAAACCAGTACTGGCAGAGTCCCAGCATGTTGTTAGAAGATTTTTCTCTCTCTGATCTGGTACTGACTTTATGCCCCACGTGATAGATGTTGCAAGTTATCTATATAAATAAAAATGTAAATGTTCGTTTGTTCAAAATCTTAAATCTCTGAAAGTTCTTCACCGATTGCTTTGAAATTTTGACACAACATTGCATTCGAATACGTGCATGTTTTTATATACCTATATTAAATAGATGTCACACCTGTGACAGGTAAAAACATGCTTTTTTGGAAAAACAGCGCCATCTGTTGGATGTGAAAGCAACACACGCTATCTACAATATAAATGGGCTCTGACCGACGGACCGCAAATGCGCAGTAGAGAGCAGCTCTACCTCTCATGTGCGGATCATACAGCTCTGCGCTACGTGCTGGGTGTCACAGAGGGGAGGAGGAAAGGGCAGACGAGTCGCCGCTCCGAGAAACGACTCAGCCCATTCCTCCGCCGCTGGGGAAGGGGGGAGGGAGTAGGGACTGCCGGACAGTTACACACGGGAGGAGGAAAGGGTAGAAGAGTCGCCGAGCCAGTCCGTCCACTGCCGGGGAAGGGGGGGAGGGAATTGGGACGGCCGGAGCACTGCAAATGCAGTAGAAAGCGGCTGTGAAGAGATCACAAGTAGCTGCAGCCTGCAGCAGCCAAAGCACAAAGAGCTGAATAGAGAACAGCTCGCTTAAACATATTAGAAACATGCGCTTTCTCTTTTCTTTCTTTTCCATTTAACCAGACTGAGCCACAGCAATGCGTGGCCGGGTACATACTTTCGTTACATCTGACCCTCAGAAGTTGAATCTTGAACAACCAATACGTGATACCTCCTTCCACTTACTTTGCAGCTTTTCAGACGCATGCGTTGCTATATATATATATATATATATATCTTTCCCTGTATGTACCCGGATCAGTCCAGACCGTGGGTTGAGGCTCCTGTCCAGCAGATGGAGACAGACCAAAACAGAAAAGGGTATCCTATATCAGGACAGAGCCTACCCTGCAGCCCTTCAGTATTTGTTTGTCTCCAGCAGATGGATCAGCTCAACCTGCAGTCTCCTGATCTTGGCTAGTTTAGCCATATTTCCAGTTTGGGTACTTACCCTAGTGGATCAAGCAAGTATTTTTCTTGGTTCTGGTTAAAAAAAAAAAAAAAAAAAAAAAAAGGAATTGGCTCTGTTTTTTATTCTTTGGAGATAGCACTGTCGCCATGCTCTTGAGGGGCTTGGCCCCTTGTGTTTTCTTTCAGCATAGCCTAAGCTCCTGTCCCCGGTGCTCCTATAGGGGGTGAAACTGGAGGTCCAGTCACTCCCCCCTCACCTGGCTGCCCTTAAGTGTTCAGGAGATTTCTCTCCTGTCAGTGCCTTTAGGGCAAACACACACTTTTGCTTGCTTTCCGTTTAAAAAAAAAAAAAAAAAAAAAAAAAAAAAAGGATAAAGTAAAAAAAAAATTAAGTTTCCCCACAAGCCCATTATTTTAACCTCGGGGGCACAGAGCTTCTTTGTCGCCGGCAGCTGGGTGCTCAGAGAGGAGCATGCATGGTTCAGTCCTCTGCCTCCGCTCCTCCCGGCAGCGAAGGAGGGCCTTATCAGCTGTTTTCTCTGTGATTGCGGCTCCTCTTCACTGAGAATGCCATGATCACACTGCTGCCTAGCCTGTGGGGAGCCCTCGATGCGATTATCGCGCGAGGGGCTATTTTCTGCATGTCTATCGGGTGGGGAAGGCCCCTCCCAGGCAGCACAGTCAAATCCAGCCCGGGGTTGATCTTCCAGGCACGTGGCCAGGCCATTCCCAGGTTGGCAAACCGCGGGAACGGTGGCCATTTTGGGAGTTTTAGCAGCTCCCGATTCGGGGCTGCTCGGCGCAGGGGATGAAGATTTATTTGGGATCACCCTCCCGATTTGAGCCCCGTGCAACCCCAGGATGTGGTCCCTGACCCCCCCCTCCCCCTCTCCTGCAAGTCTAGGCCTTGTGTTTCATCGGAATTTGTGCTCCTAATGCACAAATCCTACCTGGCCAGCTTGCAGGAGGAGGAGGACCCCTCCCCAGGTCCCCCGCCAGCCAAGCTTGCGCGGTTGGACCCTCCGCTCGCCCCTGTGGCTCTAGATCTGCAGGGGCTGTCAGGGTGTGGGTGGACCCTCCGGTGCCTTTGGGGATCCGGATCCGAATGTGGATTTAGTGGGGACGCTTCCTCCTCTCGAAGGGGTTGATCCCAGGGTTCTCCGTTTGTTTCAGAAAGAGGAGTTGGAACCCATCATTCCTTTTGTCCTCCAGGAGTTAGGAGTTGAGGGTCCCCTGGCGGATACTCTTACGGCAGCACTGCCTAAGCACATGGACCCGGTTCTGGCAGGACTCCGGGCTCAGGCTTCTGCTTTTCCTTTTCACCCTATGCTCAAATTGCTACTCCTCCAGGAATTGGAATCTCCCAAGGCGTATGGAGAGCCATGGACAAGCTTTATCCGCTCCCGGAGGACTGCCTGGAACTGCTGAAAATTCGCACGGTGGATTCTTCAGTCTCCGCTGTGATCAAGCACACCACTATTCTGGTGGTGGGGGCTATGGCCTTGAAGGATGCACAGGTTCGCAAACTCGAATTCCATCTTAAGCCTATCTTTGAGGTACTGGCATTGGGAGTTCGGGCGACTATTTGCAGCAGTCTCATGCAGCGGGCCGGCCTTAGGTGGGTTCAGCAATTACTCGGCACCCAGGACCTTCCCCCTGCGCAGGCGGAGCAGGCTGAAAGGTTGGAAGGTGTTATTGCGTATGGGACGGACGCTGTTTACGATCTTCTCCGCGTCCAGGCGAAAGCAATGACCTCGGCGGTTTCAGCCAGACGGCTCCTCTGGTTACGCAATTGGTCAGCGGACCCGGCGTCAAAGGCGCGATTGGGCACTTTGCCTTTTAAGGGTAAGTTGCTTTTTGGCGAGGACATTGAGCAGCTCATTAATTCCTTGGGTGAGAACAAGGTTCACAAGCTGCCGGAGGACCGACTGAAACAGTCTCGAGCTTTTGTGCCTTCCCGGTCCCGTTTTCAGGGCCAACGTCGATATGCGGCTTGGGAGCGTGGTGCTTCTTCTTGGGGTTATCCTTCGCGGCTCAGTCTTGGTCTCATCCATTTCGCAGTCGTCGGCCCTATTCTTCGAAGAATGGGTCAAGATCACGTCGGATCAGTGGGTCCTTGAGATTATCCGAGACGGTTACGCTTTAGAGTTTTCTCGAGATCTGCCGGACCTCTATGTAGTCTCTCCGTGCGGACGTCTGAAGCGGGAGGCGGTGGCTCAAACCCTTGCCAGACTTCAACAGCTGGGAGCCATTGTCCCGGTCCCAGAGGCAGAGCTTGGCGCCGGCCAGTATTCCATCTACTTCGTCGTCCCAAAGAAGGAAGGTTCCTTCCGCCTGATCTTAGATCTCAAGAGGGTCAACCGGGCCCTCAAGGTACCTCATTTTCGTATGGAGATCCTGAGGGCAGTCATTGCAGCTGTTCATCCCGGCGAATACCTGGCCTCTCTCTCGACTTAACAGAGGCGTACTTTCACATCCCGATTCGCCCCGCACACCAGAAGTATCTCCGCTTCCACGTTCTGGGCCTGCATTTTCAGTTCCGGGCGCTTCCCTTCGGTCTAGCCACCACACCGCGCACCTTCACCAAGGTCATGGTGGTGGTGGCAGCGGCTCTCCGATGGGAGGGAGTCTTAGTCCATCCTTATCTGGACGACTGGCTCGTGCGAGCGAAATCGGAAGTCCTCTGCAGGCAGGCGGTTAGCCGAGTTTTAGCTCTTCTTACCTTTCTCGGGTGTATAGTAAACTTTCCGAAGAGCCATCTCCAGCCTTCCCAGGTGTTGGAATTTCTGGGGGCACGCTTCGATACTCGGGTCGGAAAAGTGGTTCTGCCCCGTGCTCGAGCATTCAAGCTTGTCGACCAGATACGCAACCGTATCTTGCTCCCGCTCCCGACGGCGTGGGACTACCTCCAGGTCCCAGGGACTATGGCCTCCACCATCGACCTTGTCCCCTGGGCTTTTGCGCATATGTGTCTGTTACAGAGAGCTTTGCTATCCCGATGGCAACTGGTGTCGGAACAGTTTCAAATGGTTCTCCCGCTTTTGGCCTCTACCATCGCCGACATACAGTGGTGGCTTTTGCTTCCGCACTTCTGAAGGGAATGCCTCTTCGGCCTCCACAGTGGATCGTAGTCACCGCGGATGCCAGTCTCTCCGGCTGGGGGGCAGTCTGCCAGTCTCAGACCACACAGGGTTATTGGTCCCCGGTCCAAGCCCGCTGGCACATCAATCGGCTGGAAGCCTGGGCAGTACGCCTAGCTGTACAGGAGTTTTTACTTCTGCTCCGAGGCAAGGCGGTGAGGGTCCTCTCAGACAACTCCACGACGGTAGCTTATATCAACTGGCAGGGGGGAACGCGGAGTCGCTTAGTGGCTCTGGAAGCCAGCTGATTTCTTGCCTGGGTGGAGCGACATCTGGATTGTCTAGCGGCCTCCCACATAGTGGGCAAGGAGAATGTGCAGGCTGATTTCCTCAGTCACCAGCATCTCGATCCAGGAAAGTGGGAGCTCTCGGACGAAGCCATGACCTTGATCACCAACAGGTGGGGCGCTCCGCTCCTGGACCTCATGGCGACTTGGACCAACTCCAAAGCCAACAGGTTCTTCAGCCTTTGGAGGGAGCACTCTTTGGTGGGAGTGGATGCCCTCGCTCTCCCTTGGCCATCGGATGTCCTCCTTTATGTGTTTCCTCCATGGCCTCTCGTGGGAAAAGTTCTCCAAAGAATAAAACTCCACGAGGGACTGGTCATCCTGGTAGCTCCTGAATGGCCCCACAGGCCATGGTTCGCGGATCTGGTCAATCTGGCGTGGGACGGCCCTCTGCGTCTTGGCCATCTTCCTTGTCTACTACGGCAGGGTCCCGTATTTTTCGACCAGGCGGATCGCTTTTGTCTAGCGGCCTGACTTTTGAACGGCGATGGCTGAGGCGTAAAGGCTATAAGGAAGAGGTGATTACCACCCTCCTGCGGGCGTGTAAGCCATCTACTTCGTTAGCTTATGTCCGCATTTGGAAGGTCTTTGAGAATGTCTGTGCTGACTCGGGTGTCTCGGCGCGTTTGGCACCAGTCTCCGTGGTCCTTTCCTTCCTTCCTTCAAAAGGGCCTCTCCAAGGGTCTGTCCTTCACTTCGTTGCGCGTCCAAGTGTCCACTCTCGGTTCTCTTCTCGGTCGTGTAGAAGGGCACCCCTTGGCGTCTCACCCGGACGTTGTTCGGTTCTTGAAGGGCGCCAAACACTTGAGACCCCCTGTCCGACCCACATGTCCATCCTGGAATCTCAATTTAGTTCTCCAGGCTCTCTGTGTGGCTCCGTTCGAATCTCTCCATCGGGCTACACTAAAGGACCTTACGCTTAAGGCGGTTTTCTTAGTTTTTATTTGTTCCGCTCATCGGGTTTTGGAGATTCAGGCGCTGTCCTGTTGGGAGCCTTTTCTGCGTTTTTCGGATTCGGGAGTCTCTCTCAAAACGGTTCCTTCCTTTTTGCTAAAGGTCATTTCTTCCTTCCATGTTAATCAGTCAGTGGAGCTTCTGGCATTCTCTGCGGAGGATGTCGCGGGTCCCAATGGGGGTGATCTTCGCCGGCTTGATGTGAAACGAGTGTTACTCCGTTATCTCCAAGTCACCAATGAGTTTTGACTCTCCGATCATCTTTTTGTCTTTTGGAGTGGTCCGAATAGGGGAAAACAGGCTTCTCAAACTACTATTGCTCGGTGGCTGAAAGAAGCGATTGCCTCGGTTTATACTTGCCAAGGCCGGTCCGTTCCTGAGGGCTTGAAGGCTCACTCCTTGCGTTCTCAGGCTACTTCGTGGGCGGAGAGTTAGTCGGTCTCTCTGCAAGAAATCTGCAGGGCCGCTACATGGACATCCTTGCATACTTTGCTCGGCATTTATCGTCTAGACCTGCATGCCCCGGTTTTTGGTTCATTTGGGCGACAAGTGCTTCGAGCGGGACTGTCTCTGTCCCACTCGGTTTAGGGAAGCTTTGATACATCCCACGGTCTGGACTGATACAGGTATGTACAGGGAAAGGAAAATTAGTTCTTACCTGTTAATTTTCGTTCCTGTAGTACCACGTATCAGTCCAGACACCCTTCCCTGTTTGTTCTTCCTTTTCTGCCGTCCGCTCGAAGCTCTTCCTACAGGTCTCTGGATGACTATCACCTATCATTATCTTAAGGACACCGGAAGCATCTATATGATGTCCAAGGATATGCAAGAGCACTATTTTACAGAGTCCATTCCTTGTTCATAATTGTTTCATCTGTTACTCTTTTGAGTTGTGTTTACTTGCTTGATCTCTTTACTGGGTTATCTTAGTTCTTTTCTGCTTTGACAATGTTTATACTGAAGGGCTGCAGGGTAGGCTCTGTCCTGATATAGGATACCCTTTTCAGTTTTGGTCTCTCTCCATCTGCTGGACAGGAGGCTCAACTCACAGTCTGGACTGATCTGTGGTACTACAGGAACGAAAATTAACAGGTAAGAACTAATATATATATATATATATATATATCTCTCTCTCTCTCTCTCTCTCTCTCTCTCTCTCTCTCTCTCTCTCTCTCTCTCTCTCTCTCTCTCTCTCTCTCTCTCTCTCTTTATTTATTTATTTATTTATTTATTTATTTATTAATTATAGCATCCATGTGTCTGTAAAGCTGCAAAGTAAGTGCAAGGGGGGTATCAAGTATTGGTTGTTCAAGATTCAACTTCTGAGGGTCAGATGTAACGGAAGTATGAAATATCAAAGTCCATAAAGGAGGTTGTCAGCGGTCAAGGAAATGTTAGCAGTCTTATAGTCATCGCATAAGTGGGAGCATTGAGGAGATACGGGTTACATTTTGGTGATGTCTAATGAGAAGATTGAAGACAGCGGGTTGCAAGTACGAATGCAGATGAACAAATTGAGCGTCAATCAATACCATTTGGAGTTGCAAGGAAGACCAGTGGTGTATCTATAAGATTGGCAGAATATCGTACATACAGTGTTTCAATAGGAATATTAGCAATTCATTGGTTATAAATTCCCCTGATGAAGCCACAGGGTGAAACATGGGCCCGGTTGGGATAAATAAGAAGATCAAATATTTAACAGTATGACCACATGCTTAATTTTTAAAAATTGAAGCATTGATAAAAATTATTGATATTTGTAGTGTGTAATCTCTGCTCTGAATGTAAACATCAAGGTGTTTGTGCTCAAAAATATTTTTGAAAAATATTCTGTATTATAAGATTGAGTATTTACTGTTCCCTGTAAAGGAGAGTTGTTATGTTCTTATGTTATGTTAAAAACATTGTTAGGGTTTGCACAATTTTGGAATTAAGTTATGAATGTAATTTGTGTGATTGAGTACGTATGAGAATGAGTAGGTATGTTTTTTTTTTTTTTTTTTTTAAAGATATGATTAATATAACAAGTGAATGAATAACCTTAACATTTTGAATGGTTAATGTATTGGGAATATTGGGGTTTTGATACAATTTTGTATAAATGAAAGTGATTTGGAATCAATAGTCTGTGCTTTTATTCTACTCTATAAATATAAGTATAATAAAGTGTTTTTCACCAGTAAGAATAGAGTGGTTTTTGTGTGAATGTGTATATATATATATACTCACACAAAAAACACTCCCTATAGATCTATCTATCTATCTATCTATATAGTTCATATATATGGTTCAAGTCCACAAATCTCAAATAGCTGTTCAAAGAGTTTCCTCGCAGATAAGCAGGCTGAATTAGCCATGCTGTCTGGGATGTCTCTCCGAGGCAGCCAAGCGGAGCTTCTTAAAGATGACAGAGCTTTGCTCTGTGTGTGACTGCGTGTTCTTTCCTGCGTGGCTTCATCTTTCTCCTCAGATTCATCTTTTCACTTCAGCAAGAAGAGTCAGCGAGTTGCCGGCGTGGGTTCACTATTCACCGTATCTTGAATTTCACCATGACAAAGTGACGTTACAAAACGCACTCCTCATTCTTACCCAAGGTGGTTTCGGTTTTCCACATTAACTAAACCGTCACACAGCTGACCTTCTTTCCAAAGCTACACAAGAATGAGGGTGAGCGGTGGTTCCACATGCTGAACTGCAAACAAGCCTTGGCATACTATAAGCATAGAACACATTCTGAATCTAGAGCTTCACATCTATTTGTTTCCTTAGACAATCCTGGGGCATTTGGGTTTATCTCCAAGAGGACTCTTTCGACTTGGATTTCGCAGTTCATTCACTTCTCTTATAGTAAAATCTCAGAGACCTTAACCAGTGTGCCAAAGGCTCACCAAGTGAGAGCAATGGCAGCATCTGTGGCTCATCTCCATGAAGTTCCTATAATGGACATCTGTAAAGCCAGTTCGTGGTCCTTGCTACATACTTTCACTTCTCATTACTGCTTCAGATGCAGCGATGGGCAGGATCATACTCCAGTCGGTGACCATATGAAGAGACCATCTGCTACACTGGTCCAGGTTGGGCGCAACATGTCATACTCAGCTTCAAGGACTGCACACGTTCCCATAGGGAGCAGTCAGACTGCGCTCATAATCTTCAGCTGGGGACTCCCAAACTGCATGGCTAATTCAGCCTGCTTATCTGCGGGAAGAAAAGCAAGTTTGCTTACTGTAAATGGTGTTTTCCGTAGATATACGATGAATTAGTCATGCTGATCCGCCCACCTCCCCGGACAGTTTTCAGTTAAGAAATTGCCATGCTGGGTCAGACCAAGGGTCCATCAAGCCCAGCATTCTGTTTCCAACAGAGGCCAAAACCAGGCCACAAGAACCTGGCAATTACCCAAACACTAAGAAGATCCCATGCTACTGATGCAATTAATCAGGCCGATACAGTACAGTGCGCTCCGGTGGAGCGCACTGTACTGTATCGGCCTGATTTGGATGCGCGTTTTTGATGCGCTAGCTTTACCCCTTATTCAGTAAGGGGTAATAGCGCGTCCAACCCCCCCCCCGCACATTTTACTTTCAGAAATTAATGCCTGCTTTGAGATAGACTGAGGAGAAAGATGGAGCTGCACGGGTAAGAACATAAGAAATTGCCATGCTGGGTCAGCCCAAGGGTCTATCAAGCCCAGCATCCTGTTTCCAACAGAGGCCAAACCAGGCCACAAGAACCTGGCAATTACTCAAACACCAAGAAGATCCCATGCTACTGATGCAATTAATAGCAGTCGCTATTCCCTAAGTAAACTTGATTAATAGCAGTTAATGGACTTCTCCTCCAAGAACTTATCCAAACCTTTTTTGAACCCAGCTACATTAACTGCACTAACTACATCCTCTGGCAACAAATTCCAGAGTTTTATGGTGCTTTGAGTGAAAAAGAATTTTCTCCAATTAGTCTTAAATGTGCTACTTTCTAACTTCATGGAATGCCCCATGTCCTTCTATTATTCGAAAGTGTAAATAACCGATTCACATCTTCTTGTTCAAGACCTCTCATGATCTTAAAGACCTCTATCATATCCCCCCTCAGCCGTCTCTTCTCCAAGCTGAGCAGCCCTAACCTCTTCAGCCTTTCCTCATAAGGGAGCTGTTCCATCTCCTTTATCATTTTGGTTGCCCTTCTCTGTACCTTCTCCATTGCAACTATATCTTTTTTTAGATGTGGCGACCAGAATTGTACACAGTATACAAGGTGCGGACTCACCATGGAGCGATATAGAGGCATTATGACATTTTCTGTTTTATTTACCATTCCCTTCCTAATAATTCCTAACATTCTGTTTGCTTTTTTGACTGCTGCAGCACACTGAGCTGACGATTTTAAAGTATTATCCACTATGATGCCTAGATCTTTTTCCTGGGTGGTAGCTCCTAATATGGAACCTAACATCATGTAACTACAGCAAGGGTTATTTTTCCCTATATGCAACACCTTGCACTTGTCCACATTAAATTTCATCTGCACACAGAGAAAAGCTCTGTCATCTTTAAGAAGCTCTGCCTGACCGCCCCGGAGGGACATCCCAGATAGCATGGCTAATTCATCTTGCTATCTACGGAAAACACCGTTTACGGTAAGCAAATTTACTTATGCTTTATTCATTTGGAGAAAACAAGACCATGAACCCTATTCATTAAGATGTTGTTTTCGCCAAACGAATAAAGTATCCCTTTGAGCAGCTATTTGAGATTTGTGGACTTGAACTTTCTTCGAATCACTACTGTTTATACATAATTATGCTAGTGATTTTGGGTTTCCACCTACTCTGCAGGTTATCATATCATCAAGACTTCATTAGTGGCATATAAACTTTCTAAATTGCTTATTGCTTTTTAAATTTGTTTTCAATGTACGGATTGTTGTGTGGGATTCCCAGAGGAGTGAGCAGGCCTCTTGCTCTTTGGTCTCTGAGCTTCCTTTCCCTCTCCTGCAGATATCAGGGAGCTGGTTTGGGAACAGGGAAACACCAATGTGATCATAACGTCTGCAGACCGCGAGATGCTGAAACAGAGCTCGCAGGATAATATCGGTGTGTTTTCCCTCACTGAAGAATCACTCCCCTCGCTTAGCCCTGTCCCCCAAAGTTCATTTAAGATTCCATCCCTCTTCCTTCTTTCTCCCAGAGTTTATGCAGTACCCCATGTCCCTCCTGTCCTTACAGGATCCTAGCCTTTATCCTCCTGCCCCTGCAGAATCCCAGCCCTTCCTCTTGTCCCCCACAGTCCATTGCAGGATCCTATCGTCTCCCTTCTCCCATCCCCAGAGTCCTTTATAGGACTCTATGCCTCTCCTTTTCTTTACAAGAGGATCTTATTCCATGCCTCCTATCCATGCAGGATAATAATATAAGAAATACCAATCTGGGTCAGATCAAGGGTTCATCGAGCCCAGTATCCTGTCTTCAACAATGCCAGTCCAGGTCACTTGGAAGTACCTGATGGATCCTAATAGGAAAGTCTGTTCCATATTGCTCACTTCCAGAATTAAGCAGTGGAGATGCCCAAATCTACCTGGCTAATAATTATTTGTGGACCTATTATCCAAAAACTTATCCAAACCTGTTTTAAATTCAGCAATACTACTAATTTTGACCACATTCTCTGGTAACAAATTCCACTATGCAGTTGTATGTTGAATGAAAAAGAATTATTTCTCCTCCTTTCCCATGTAGGATTCCATTAGTTCCCCAGATCATCCTACAGGATCCTATCTCACTCTTCCTCCTGTCCCCCAGAGTTTCCTATAGGATTCCATCCCCCTCCTCTTGTCCCAGAATTATCAGTTGGATCCTAACCCCCTTCTGTCCCCCAAAGTCCCTACAGAAGCCCATACCCTTCATCCTCTTGTCTCTGAGTACTTACAAGAACCCATCTCTCCTTTGTCCCCCAGATATCCACAGGAGCACATCTACACCTGTCCCCCAGAGTCTGAAAGAACCAATCCCTTGTCCTCCTGTCTCCCAGTAAACCTGCTGAATCTTCCCCTTACCTCTCAGGATCCTTTCTGCAGATGTCCCAAGAGTTTTCTGTTGTGGGGTGACTGGAATCAACGATTGATTCAAGTGTAAATACTGTCATCCTGGGAAGCAGTCCAGTGCTGCACAGAATGCTCACCCTATGTATTTTTCCTTCCACAGTTGATGAGTTCCAGCAGCATGGTTCTGGTGGAGCAGCTGCACATGGAGATTTGCTGTCACTCCCTGAAATGGAAGTACGTGGTGCAGCCCTTGGGAAGCGGCTGAGCTCACTCCCCACGCAGAAGCCACAAGCACCTCAAAGCACTGACTCCTCTGATCTCTCCCCACCAAGAACAGGACACCAGCCTGGCCATGCATCAAATGCTAATGAATCAGAGTGTGTTGTGGACACTCCTCTCAGCCCCTTGATCAAAAGCAGTCTCAGCCAGGAACTGAGTGAAAGTTTTCTGAACCTTTCCAAGCCGGACAGAAACATTCTAAGGACTAGCAGCCGGAAGGAGAAAAGAAAATCTGGGGACTGTAAGCCTTTGGAACACAAAAGGTCATTGGATGGCATTGAGAACCCTGTCCCGAAGAAGACTGGGTCATCAGACAGCTGCTTCAGTGGGACAGACAAGGAGACCCCCAGCACGTTGAGCAGTTATAAGAGTGAAAAAACGAACTCCACTCACCTGGATAGTCCATCCTTTGGCCAATCCTGTGGGCAAGCTGGTACGCTGGACCTGGAGCCTCTCACAGTGGCAAGAGGAGGTCCTGTTGGCGAGGAAAGTGATACAGATGCGCTGACAGACAGTGAACTTCTCCAATCCCCAGAGCATAGGATGGCTGGCAGCCCCCTGCTGCCGCTGCCACATGGCTTGGCTGAGTTGAGTTTTGCCAGCCAGAGTGAAGATACGCAGAATACGCTCAACTCCTTTGATACTGTGGTCCAGGTGGAACCAACAGTAGTCACTGAGCCTGGCAAGGTCCATCCAGAGCCTGACTCAGGAAGTGTGGCTGATGCCACTGCAAGAATGGAAGTAACACCCCGGCACTCAAGTAGGGATTTGCAGGATGGGTTCCGGACGTTGGTTCAGATTCCAGCAAAAGAGGCTGGTGGACTTGGCCTCTCTGAGCCTCTTCTGGTGGCTCTGGCAAACTTGCCAGACATGGAGCAGGTGGTGAGACCTAAGGATTTGAATTTGCTAAGGCAGGGATCGGGGCGCAAATCGGGCAGGCGACGGCCTTCTCGAAAGCATGGGAGCAGCAGCTTTGACTGTGGCTACCACCGGGACTATGTGCCCATTCGGACCATCCTGGACTCAAAGGCCTACAGTGAGTGCTTCTTCGAAGACGAAGATTCCAGTGATGGGAGCGACATGAGCCGGGCATCCAGCATGCACTCCCAGCGCCGTTACAGCAGTGACACCTCTTCCAGCACCTCCTGCTACTCTCCTGAGGTGGAGCGGCAAAGTGTGCAACAGCAGCAGCAGCAGCAGCAGCGCAAGAGGCGTGCACCTAGAGCTGATATGGACCCTGGCCAGCCTGAGGGTGGTCCCCCCAAGAGGTCATACGCCCATCGCACAGCCAGTGCTGCAAGTGCCAAAACGCATGCTCGGGTCCTGAGCATGGACGGTGGGGCTGGCTCTGGCACAGGCGAGGCAGCCAAATCGGTGGGCACGGACAGCGGACGGGTGTTGACCATTTCCAAGTCAGATTTGGAGGCAAGGAGTGGGGAATTGGGAGCTCAGGACTGCTTTTCCCATCGGCTGGAGTCTATAGGGTGCACGTGGAGCCAGTCAGCCAATCAACCGGGTTGGAGGGGCGAGCTCCTGGAAGAGGGAGCAGTGGGAGGTGGTGAGTGTTTCATGCTCTGTCTTATAGGATGCTTGGTAATGTATAGTTGAAATCATTTGGTAGCTTGAGAGTCTTTCACCTGTAGGACTAGGGAGCCCACGAGATGGGCACACAGATACAGAGCCTATTGCCTCTAGAACTGAAGGGCTTATGGGATGGGTGCAGAGATATGGAGCCTTTGTACATAATTTTGAAGTCTGTTTGTTTTTACAGCAGTCATAATTGAAGAGGGTGGCAAGAGAGACCGAACAAGTAATGTGAAGAGAACCCAAGCTATCAGACGCCGACACAATGCTGGCAGCAACCCCACACCCCCATCATCTGTCATGGGGTCCCCGCCTAGGTATCCTCCCATCTACTTATTGATATCGTCCACCTTTCTCCCATATTGCAAAATACAGCTGTGGCAGTGCACCTCACTCCTGCCCTGCTGTATTCCCTACTGTTCCATCTTTGTCTTGTGGGTGAATGTGGTCCCTTTGTTCTCCCTGCAGCCTACAGGACATCCAGCGTGGTCGGGCTGCCTCTCACTCCCGGGTCCTGACACTCCCATCTGCCCTGCAGTTTGCTAGTTCATTGCTATTGCCACGGGGCGGTGCCATCCACGAGGCCTCTAACTTTGAGGACACCTCAGAGGGGGCAGTTCACTATTTCTACGATGAGAGTGGTGAGTCTGGTAGAAGATGGAGTGTTCTATGCCTGCTGGGCTGCTGTTGCAGAAGGATGTGTGTTAAGTGTGGAGGGGTTGGTATCAGCTGGTGATAAGATGCATGTCACTTTATCTTTCTGTGCCCCAGTTCTAATCTCTGGCTTTGTGTGTGAGACATTCTCTCTCTATGCCTCATTCCCTGTACGTACCAGGATCAGTCCAGACGGTGGGGTTATGTCCCCCCGTCCAGCAGATGGAGTCAGACAAAGCTTCGGAGGGTGCTGCCTTATAAACCAGTGCACCCTCTGAAATTCTTCAGTATCTTTCTGACTCCAGCAGATAGGAGCAGGGGAAACTCTGTTTCCCCAGTACATGGATAGAGTACTTGTTTCTTTCCTTTCTTCTTTTAAGCTTTGTTAGATGGATCAAGTTATTTAGAATTAAAAAAAAAAAAAAGGTTATACTGCTTTAACTTGCAGACAGATCTGTTCCTTCTCACTGTTTTTTCCTTTCCCTAATTGGCTGTATGGGGTAAGTTTTTGTGTGCTTATTTGGTTCTTTTAGGTTTATTCCCTAACACAGCTCTACTGGGGGTGCACGTTGGAGGTTTCAACCTCTTTTCCCCCCCCTCCTGCCGTGTCCTGACCCGCAGCCCCGAGAAGCACATTCCTTGGAGCTGCTGACCGCAGAGAGGTAACATTCCTCTGCTGGCACTCGTGCATCTCCTGAGTCGGTGAGTTTGTAAGCGGAGGCGTTTTCCCGCTACCCGCAGCACTGCCTGTTTTTCCTCGCGGCTCTTCCCCCCCCCCCCCCCATGCCGAGGGTTTTCAGATGTGCAGCGTGTGGGGAGCTGGCATTGCGTCTGTCCCGCGAGGGGATTTGCATGAGGTGCCTCCCTTGTGGGAAGGGCACCTCACAGCTGACGGAACGTTCTGTTTTGCGCATCTAAGCGAGGCAGAGGCTGGCTCCGATTCTGCTTAGCGCGGGAATGGCAGCCATTTTGGATTCAGAGCCAGATGCACCGCCGCTCTCAGGAGAGGATTCGGAAGATATTTCTGCACTTTTACCGCCGGTTTTAACACCGGTTCCGCCTCTGGGGATTCCCCTGCTTTGCCCCCCTCGGGCCCGCCTCCGTTTTCCACAGACTTTGTGCTCCTCATGCACAATGCATATCTGGCCAGAATGTCCCAGCCCCCAGATTCCGCAACAGGGCCTCCGCCCCCCAAAGTACTCAGGGCAGCTGATCCTCCTCTCGTGGGAGTTTCCCAGGGAATAGAGGCCCCATTTGGGGCACCGGGGGCCCCTCAGGGGTCCTCCTGGGTGCGTTTGGCTCTCTCTCCCCTATGGGAGGGGTAGACTTGGTGCCAGACCCTGGACTGGATGATCCCCTGCTTGCTGCCCAGATGGAAGGGGACGACCCTAGGGTGCTCTGGATTTTTCAGAGAGACGAGTTGGACACCCTTATCCCACATATCCTGTAAGAACTGGACATTGAGGCCCCCAAGGATCTGCCTGGCCCCACTACTTTGGGGAAGAAGGGAGACCCAGTGCTGGCGGGTCTCCGCCCTCTGTCCAGGGCCTTTCCTACCCATCCTACCTTCCTTCAATTGTTGGCTAGGGAATGGGATTCGCCTGAAGCCTCACTGAAGGTCAGCAGGGCAATGGACAAAACTATACCCTCTCCCTGAGGACTTCATAGAACTACTTAAGGTCCCAAAGATTGACTCTGCAGTTTCAGCTGTCACGAAGCATACGACCATTCCGGTGACAGGAGGCACGGCTCTGCGAGATCTGCAGGACAGGAAGCTAGAAGTTTATCTCAAAAGGGTGTTTGAGGTTTCCGCGCTGGGAGTCCGGGTGACCATCTGTAGCTCGCTTGCGCAAAGAGCGGGACTTCGCTGGGTACAGCAGCTCCTTACCTCACAGGAGCTATCGCCGGAGGAAGCAAGACAGGCAGACCGTCTGGAGGCCATCATAGCCTATGGAGCAGATGCCCTGTTTGACCTCCTCCGAGTCCTAGCCAGATAAATGGTCTCGGCCTGACACCTCCTCTGGCTCCGCAACTGGTCGGCAGATTCCTCATCCAAGGTACAGTTGGGATCTCTTCCGTTTAAAGGGAAATTCCTTTTCGGGGATGATTTGGACCAGATTATCAAGTCCCTCGGAGAGAATATGGTACATCGACTTCCAGAAGATCGGCCTTGAAATCGTTCAATGCCTCCAGAAGCCGGTTCCGTGGTCAACGCCACTTCCGCTCCACTAGACAGATGATGCCTCGGACGCCCTCTTCCCGATCTCAGTCTTGGTCCCGTTCCTTTCGAGGCCGCAGACTGGCAAGGGGCTCCCCCCAAGTCCTCGCAATGATGCCAGACTGACCCACTCCCTGACCCCCAGGATCGGGGGACGGATTTCTCTTTTCTATGAGGAGTGGGTCCGGATCATGTCGGATCAGTGGGTCCTAGACATTCTAAGGCATGGCTATGCATTGGATTTTGCTCGACCCCCAAGAGACAAATTTCTATTCTCTCCCTGTGGACCACCCCAAAAGCAGCTCATTGTATGACAGACTTCTAGCTCTCGGAGCAATCCTTGCAGTACCGCCCATGGAAGTGGGCTCAGGCCATTATTCAGTCTACTTTGTGGTCCCCAAAAAGGAGGGATCCTTCCGCCTAATTTTGGACCTCAAGGTGGTCAACAAGTTGCTCAAGGTCCCTCATTTCAGGATGGAGACTTTGTGCTCGGTGATCGCTGCAGTGCATCATGGAGAATTCCTTGCCTCCCTGGATCTGACAGAGGCTTATCTTCACATTCCCATCCTCAAAGCGCACCAGCGTTTCCTCCGCTTCAAGATCCTAGGTCAGCATTTTCAGTTTCAAGCGCTACCTTTTGGCCTGGCGACCGCCCCCTGTACATTCATGAAGTTAATGGTGGTGGTGGCGGCAGCTCTCCGACGAGAAGGAATTCTGGTTCACCCATATCTGGATGACTGGCTCATCCAAGCAAAGACCTTAAATCAGGGTCACAGGGTGTTCGAAAGAGTTGTACATCTCCTACAATCCCTTGGTTGGGTTGTCAACTTCGCCAAGAGCAGTCTTATTCCATCACAGTCTCTGGATTTCCTGGGAGCGTGGTTCGATATGGCAATGGGCAAAGTCTTCCTGAAACCAGATCGGGCCCAGTCGCTTTTGGTGCAGGTTCAGCGCTTCTCTTGCCTCTCCTCTCCCACAGCCTGGGATTACCTACAGGTTCTGGGATCCATGGCATCCACTCTCTATCTAGTACCCTGGGCATTTGCGCATATGCGTCCGTTGCAGAGAGCGTTACTCTCTCGCTGGAAACCGGTGTCGCAGGAGTATCAGACCACCCTCCCACTCCCCCAGCAGGCCAGAGACAGCCTGCTTTGGTGGCTCGACCCGCTCCACTTGGCGCAGGGTATGCCCTTGGAAATTCCAGACTGGGTGGTAGTTACCATGGATGCCAGTCTATCCGGCTGGGGGGCAGTGTGCCAGACGAGTTCAGTTCAGGGGCAGTGGACGAAGTCTCAAGCCGCTTGGCCGATCAGTCGCTTGGAAACAAGAGCAGTCCGTCTGGCACTGAGAAACTTCCTTCCCCTCGTTCATCATCGGGCGGTCAGGATTCTCTTGGACAACGCGACCACTGTAGCGTGTATCAACCGCCAGGGGGGCACAAGAAGTCGACATAACTGCTCTTGTTTCCAAGCGACTGATCGGCCAAGCGGCTTGAGACTTCGTCCACTGCCCCTGAACTGAACTCGTCTGGCACACTGCCCCCCAGCTGGATAGACTGGCATCCATGGTAACTACCACCCAGTCTGGAATTTCTCTTACTAAACCTCCAGTTCCAGCTATTCCAGATGACAAAGCAGCTCTCAAATCCATTGAACTTGCCAACTACTTCAAAGACAAAATACCTAACTTACTGGCCGCCCGTACAACACCAACAGCATCGGGCCAACTTAGTCCTCTTCCCACGGCAGCTCCCCTCTTCTCACTTACTCATCAACCTCTCACAGCCTCATCCCCTCATTCGGCATGCTTGGAAGAATTCGAATTAACCTCCTCACTTGAGATTGAATCACTACTGAGGAAACTAAACCAGCCTCCCACCCTTTTGATGCTATCCCTTCTAATCTTCTCATAGCATGCGCCTCTGTAGTTTCTAAGCCCATCTCGCTTATCATCAATGCCTCCCTATCACAAGGTCATGTCCCCGACCCTCTCAAACTGGCTATCTTAAAACTCCTTCTAAAAAAAACTAACCTCTCCACAGACAACCCAGCAAACTTTCGTCCCATTGCAAACCTGCCGATCATCGCCAAGATCCTAGAAAGAATTGTCAACAAACAACTCTCTGAGTTCCTTGACAATAACAACATTCTCTCCCCAGCTCAACTAGGATTTCGTAAAGCTAGAAATACAGAATCTCTCCTTATCTCTCTGTCAGATATCATTCTCATGAACTTGGAAAAGAAACGGCACTGTCTCCTCATCCTCCTAGACTTATCAGCCGCATTCGACACTGTGAACCATCAGTGTCTCACAGACAGGCTAGCGGAGATCGGCATCAAAAATACCGTACTAAATTGGTTCAAGTCCTTCCTTCAAAATAGGCATTACAAAGTCAAGATCAACAGTAAAGAATCCCCCCCGTTCTTATCTTCCCTTGGAGTCCCTCAAGGTTCATCCTTATCCCCGACACTATTCAATATCTATCTTCTCCCCCTTTGCAGTCTCCTCGCTGAGCTTAAACTGACATACTACCTTTATGCGGACGATGTCCAAATCCTGATACCGATCACCGACTCGCTGCAAAAAACTCTTCTCCATTGGAATGCCTGTCTCATCCATATCAACAACCTCCTCTCAAAGCTCAATCTGTTACTCAACACCGACAAAACAGAATTCATACTATTCACACAAAACGGCAGCGTACCGCTAAATATGGTTCAACAGCCAACGTCTCCCATTTTCTCACCCAAGGTAAGAAACCTCAGGGTAATTTTAGACAGCCAAATGACATTCTCCGGCTTCATCAACAACACAGTAAAGGAGTGTTATTTCAAACTACAAGTTCTGAAACGCCTAAGACCCCTTCTCCATTTCTACGATTTTAGGTCAGTTTTACAAGCCATTATATTTTCCAAAATTGACTATTGTAATTCACTTCTTCACGGCCTGCCTGATGTCTCATTCAGGCCTCTCCAGCTTCTACAAAACGCCACTGCCAGGATCCTTACAAAATCCAAAAAGACGGACCATATAACTCCAATTTTAAAGAATCTACATTGGTTACCAATAAAGTTTAGAATCCTTCACAAACTACTAACAGTCACCCACAAAGCCATACACAACATCACTCCTCTAGATCTTTCAATACCTTTGCAACTCCACACCTCTGTCCGTCCAATCAGACTTGCCCAGAGAGGATCTCTTAAAACACCCACCATCAAGACCTCCTTCACTAAGAGAGCTATATCCGCCTCGGGCCCCAAGCAATGGAACCTGCTCCCTCCTGATCTGAGGCTGGAACAATGTCCAATCTCCTTTAAGAAGAGACTGAAGACTTTGTTGTTTGAACAAGCCTTCCCATAACCACTCACTTCAGTCTTGGCTTTATCTGCACCTTAAGGACACTATCCAACTTTAGACCTTCATAGTGCTCCCCTATTTATCTTCCCTGTTTTCCCGCACTAGTTATACAGACCCGATTCTCAACAACTGCTCCTCCTTATTATATTGTTCAGAATATGTTCTTTCCAGATTATTTCTACCCTGTTCACTGAGTTATCCAGGTTAATTCTACCCTGTTTATTGTAAAACAAGACTTTGTCTCTGTTATTTTTGCTGGTTGTAATGTAAACCGAAGTGATAATTAACTTTGTTAGTTGAACTCCGGTATATAAAAAGTTATAAATAAATAAATAAATAATAAATATCTCATTGGAAACGGACAAGTTGATGGCGTGGGCGGAGGTCCATCTCTCTCAACTGGCGGCCTCTCACATTGCGGGAGTAGACAATTCAGGCAGACTTCTTGAGTCGACAACGTTTAGATCCCAGGGATTGGGAACTCTCCGAGGAGGCGATGCAGCTTCTTGTTCATCGTTGGGGGACCCCTCGTCTGGATCTCATGGCCACCTTCCACAATACAAAGGCACTGCGTTTCTTTAGTCGCAGAAGGGAGTATAGCGCAGAAGGCGTGGATGCACTAGTCCTTCCATGGCCATTTCACCTCCTCTTCTACGTGTTCCCACCGTGGCCCCTAGTGGGCAAGGTTCTCCGGAGAATAGAGGTCCACCAAGGTCCGGTGATTCTGGTGGCACCGGAATGGCCCCGACGCCCTTGGTTCGCGGACTTGATCAACCTCGCGGTGGACGGTCCTCTCCGTCTGGGCCACCTGTTGCGCCTGCTGCATCAAGGTCCAGGATTTTTCGACCAGGCAGATCGCTTTTGACTTGCGGCCTGGCTTTTGAGAGTCATAGACTGAGATGCCGTGGATACCCGGAGGCCGTAGTTTCGACTCTTCTTAAGGCTCGGAAGACTTCGAATCCTGGTGCACTTCCCAGGCAGCACGACCACGGACGGCTTCAGTGCCTCAGATCCTCGCGTTTCTCCAGGCAGGTCTGGAGAAGGGCCTTGTTTACAACTCTCTGAGGGTCCAGGTTTCTGCCCTTGGATCCCTGGTCCATCTCCAGGAGGGACTCTCGCTTTCCTCTCACCCGGGTATCATCCGGTTCCTCAAGGGAGTGAAACACCTGAGGCCTCCAGTTCAGGCTCCTTGTCCTTCCTGGAACCTCAACTTAGTCCTCCAGATTTTGGGCGGCCCTCCCTTCGAGACTATGCGCGCCGCTACCCTCAAGACTGATTTCCTCGTGGCCATTTGTTCTGCCCGCCAGGTTTCCGATCTCCAGGCACTGTCCTGCAGGGAACCATATCTCCGTTTCACGGATTCTGGTGTCTCCTTACGCACGGTGCCCTCATTCCTGCCCAAGGTGGTTTCTGCATTTCATCTGAATCAGACTGTGGAACTCCCATCTTTCTCCGCCGACAATCCACGAGATCTCTGTAACATTGATGTCAAGCGCATCCTGATTCGTTACCTAGAGGTCACTAATGATTTTCGTTTGTCGGACCATTTGTTTGTCCTTTGGTCTGGCCCAAGGAAAGGGTCCAAGGCTACGAAGGCAACCATCACTCGCTGACTCAAAGAGGCTATTGTGACAGGGTATATAGGTGCAGGTCGACAGCCCCCCTTGGGCATCAGGGCACATTCTCTTCGGTCTCAGGCTGCATCCTGGGCGGAGAACCAGTCCGTCTCATCTCAGGAGATCTGTCAAGCGGCGACCTGGAAATCATTGCATACCTTTGCTAGGCACTGCCGTTTGCATCTCCAGTTGCCGACTTTCGGCTACTTAGGCGACAGTGTCATTCGAGCAGGGCTATCAAGGGCCCCACCCTACGTAGGGAAACTTTGGTACATCCCACCGTCTGGACTGATCCTGGTACGTACAGGGAAAAGAAAATTATTCCTTACCTGCTAATTTTCTTTCCTGTAGTACCATGGATCAGTCCAGACGCCCTCCCTAAAGATTTTTTGGGGGTTTACTGCTCGACTTTCCTTTTGACTTCGCTCCTCTGTTTCACCTACTCCGGTGGTAGCCTCTCAGTTATGGGGCTGTTCAATAGTTCTTTTTGCAAGTTTGCTATTTGGCATCAGTTGGTATTTTTGTTACATACACACTATTTGTTGTTTTACGTGTTTGGTTTTCTTGATCCGTTCTCTTCTGTGTCTATTGCTCTGATATTCTTTATACGGAAGAGAGTCAGAGGGTGCACTGGTTTATAAGGCAGCACCCTCCAAAGCTTTGTCTGACTCCATCTGCTGCACAGGGGACATAACCCCACCATCTGGACTGATCCATGGTACTACTGGAACGAAAATTAGCAGGTAAGGAATAATTTTCTTGTTCCTTCTCTGATTTCTTTATTTGCCCCTAGGTGTGCGTCGCTCATACACTTTTGGTGTCGCAGGGGGCGGATATGAAAACCCTATGGGACAGCAGACCAGCGTTGACCACGGTATCAATGCTGCCTGGTGAGTTTGCAGCATGAGGATTAGTGTTTTGTTCGTACCCCAGATCAGTCTAGACAAGTGGGTTTATGCATCCCTACCAGCAGATGGAGACAGAGAGCAAAACTTTGAGGCACTGCTACATATCTGAGCGTGACCTGCATTCCCTCAGTATTTCTCTGTCTCCAGCAGATGGTAGGGGTGCAAACCTGCAGTTTGGAGTTTCAAAAAAGAGAAAGTAGGAGATTTTGGCTCCCTGAGGTATATGGTTCCTTCGTGGGCCATCCCTTGGGTAGAGCAGGGCGAGCAGGGGGTTGATGATCTCTGTTCTAGCTCGGCCCTTGTCGGCAGGGGGGGGGGTGAAAGCCTCCCCCCTTCTGGGTGTTTGACGCCCTCAGCGAGCAGCCTCCTTCCAGAAGCAGGGAAGTATTTTGATTTTATTCCCTTTCCTGTCATTTGTTGCTCTGGTGTGTGTGCTCCTTTAAATGTAAAAAAAAAAAAAAAAGCAGGGCTGAGGCAGCGATTGAGCAGCTGATCGAATTTCTGACCTATGTCAGGGCCTCTTCAGCGTCGGATAGCGCCGTGGGGAGCTCACTTCAGCGGGGGCTGTTTTTAGGCCCGATCGCCCCAGCAAACCATCTCCTGCACAGCGCGGGAAGATTTATTGTGGCTGCGGATCATGGCGGGCACATCTCAACGCCCCGGGGAATGGCCAGAGCATGAGGTCGGCTGGGCTGGTTCTGGAGACCCTGGGGGAGTCTGAGGAGTTGGCGGCCATTTTGGCTGCACATGTTGGGATTCAGGTTGCTGTTCCAGAGCCTCGGTACTCCCCTCCCACGCTGTTTCCTGCTGAGCAGTGCCTTGCTGGTGGCAGGGAAAGGGAAGTGAACTAGGACCCTTATTCTTCAGTTCCGGAGGCTTTTTCAATAGATTTTTTTGTTCTGCTTCATAAGGCCTATTTGGCCAGGAAGGAAGCAGGGACCAAGAGGCCTTTACCTAGAAGGTCCCAGGCAACCAAGAAGCTGAGAGATCAGAAGCATGATGAATCAGGGGGGATCCTGCAGCTTTTGGGGCTTAGACGGCCTGCTATGGAGGAAGACAATGATGGATGATCCCGATCAGATGCAGGAAAGTCTGGAGGTTCCAGACAAGGACCCTGTTAGTGCATTGGTGGTTCCCTGTACGTACCTGGATCGGTCCAGACTGTGCATTGGTGGATCCGATGCAGGATCTGGACAAGGATCCCGTTAGTGCGTTGGTGAATCCAATGCAGGATCCAGATGAGTTCCCAATTGCGGAGGGTGACGGTCCTCAGGTGGTCCACCTGTTCTGTACGGATGAGCTGGGTCTGCTAATTCCCCAGGCGCTCGATGAGTTTGGGATTAAGGTCACACAGGAAGATTTGGACAATGAGGGCGTAAACTCGTTCCTGGAGGGGCTATGGGGACTCCCTAAGGCTTTTCTGCTGCCTAAGAAGGTGAAGAAGTTGGTGGATCGAGAGTGGGAGTCTCCTGAAGCAGGCCTAAAGGTAGCCTGGGCTATGGCTAAGTTATATCCCTTGCTGGAACAGACCTTGGAGTTGTGGAAGATTCCCAAGGTGGATGTGGTGGTGTCCGCAGTTACCAGGAATACGACCATCCTGGTGGCAGGTTCGACAGTTCTGAAGGATATCCAGGATCGGACTCTGGAGATTCTACTTAAGAGGCTGTTTGACGTTTCAGCTTTGAGCCTTCGTGCGGAAGCTTGATGCAGAGAGCCTGGGGAACATGGCTGAGGTGACTCAGGCTGCCTGCTTGGAAGCAGGAGTGACCTATGTGGCAGATGCCCTTTATGACATGATCCGGACTTATGGTCTCTGCGGTTGCAGCACGGAGACTCCTGTGGCCTCGAAATTGGTCAGCGGATGTTTGGTCTAAAGCCCAGCTGTCTAATCTCCCCTTCAAGGGCAAGCTGCTGTTTGGGGAGGATCTGGAGCAACTCATGAAGCAGTTGGGGGAGTCGAAGGGTAATAAGTTACCTGAGGACTGGAAAACTCCCAGGAAGTCCTTTCCTCTGTGAGCTCGGTTCAGAGAGGTGAAGAGGTTTTGTGCTGGCAGGAGCCCTGGGCCTGTGTCGCAAAACCAGAATTTGGGCAGACAGCAGTCCTTTTGAGTCCAACGCAGACCTTCGAGGGACAGTGGGCCCCCAGGGGGGAAGCAGAAATAAGATTGGTCAATGAAGGCAGGCTGGCCCGTTATCGGAAGGAGGCTGTCCCTCTTTTACAAGGCGTGGACCAAGATCACGTCGGACCAGTGGGCCCTGGAGGTGGTAAGTGACAGCTAGACTTTAGAATTTTCTCGTCCGCTCAGGACGCCTTTGTAATCTTCTGCTGTGTCTCCTGATCCAAGCGGGAGGCGGTGTGGGATCCTTTGCAATGGCTGCAGCGCCTGTGTGCCATTGTGCCAGTGCCCAAAAAGGAGGGGACCTTTTGATCCATTCTCAATCTGCAGAAGGTCAATGCTGCCCTTAGGGTGCCACAGTTTCAGATGGAGACGTTGCGCACGGTGATAGCGGTGGTGTGCAAAGGGGATTTTCTGGCGACATTGGACTTGACGGAGGCCTATCTCCATATTGCCATTCAGGCCAAACACCGGAGGTTCCAGAGGTTCACGGTCCAGGGGGAATATTTCCAATTTCGGGCCCTTCCCTTTGGGTTGGCAACAGCACAGCACACGTTCACAAAGGTGATGGTGGCAATGGTGGCAGCACTCAGGAAGGAAGGTATCCTGGTGCCACCTGTACTTGGACGATTGGCTAGTATGGGCAAAGTTGGAAGTGGAGTGTTGTCGCTTAGTCCAGTGGGTCCTGCAACTCCTGGATTCGTTGGGCTGGGTGACTAATCCGGCAAAGAGTCATTTGAAGCCGGCCTAGTCATTGGAATATCTGGGGGCGTGCTTCGATACTCTGATAGGGAAGATGTTTCTGACGACGGAGAGAGTAGTCAAATTACTGAGTCAGGTCCTTTGACTGCTGCAGCTGTTGGTTCCCAGGGTCTGGGATTATTTACAGGTCCTGGGTTCCATGGCTTTTATGCTGAAATTGGTTTCTTGGGCCTTTGCTCACATGCGTCCTCTGCAGAGGACTCTGTTATCCTGTTGCAATCCCCTTTCGGAGGAATTTCAGCTTCCTTTACTGCTTATGGGGGATGCTAAGTCCAGTCTCTTCTGTTGGCTGTCTCGGCACAATCTGGAGAATAGGGATACTTCTGGAAGTACCCAACTGGGTGGTGGTGACCACAGACACCAGCCTCTCGGGTTGAAGGACAATTTTGTCAAGGGAACGCGGCCCAGGGTCAGTGGTCACCAGAGGAGGCATCCTGGTACATCAATCAGCTGGAAACCAGAGCAGTTTGCAAGGCCTTGCTAGTGTTTCTCCTACTCATTCAAGGGAAGTCGGTGTGAGTGTTCTCAGACAGTGTGATGACGGAGGCTTACATCAATCATCAGGGTGGAGCAAAGAGTCATCTAATGGCACTGGAGGCGCAAGTGCTATTTGTTTGGGTGGAGAGCCATTTGGTGGGAATAGCTTCATTCCAAGTAGCCGGAGTGGACAATGTGCAAGTGGATTATCTCAGCAGACAGTCCCTGGATTTGGGGGAATGGGAGTTGTTGGTGGAGGCCTTCAGCTTTGTTCAGGGCAGGTGGGGCAGGCTGGTGTTGAACCTTATGGCGAGTCTGGGAAATGTGAAGAGAGTTCAGTTTTTCAGTCACAGAAGGGAGGTCAGTTCGGAGGGCATCGATGCTGTCGTTTAGCCATGGCCAGCAAATCTGTTACTGTACGTGTTTCCCCAATGGCCTTTTGTAGGTCGGGTGCTGCAGGGCATTGTACTGCATCCAGGCAGGGTGAATCTGGTGGCGTTCGAGTGGCCGTGCCAGCCATGGTTTGCAGACCTTATTCTTCTAGCGGTGGACGGTCCCGTTCGCTTAGCCCATCTATCAGGGTTGTTATGGCAGGGACCCATATTTTCAGACCGGGTGGATCACTTCTGTCTAGCAGCTTGGCTTGGCTTTTGAGAGGCGATGGCTCCGCTTGAAGGGATCTTTGGAGCCGGTGGTTACGACTTTGCTTCAGGTAAGGAGGCCTTCCATGTCATTGGTTTATGTCTGAGTTTGGAGGGTGTTCGAATCCTGGTGTTTGCAGAACAAGGTGCAACCTTTAAAGGTGGAGGTCCCACAGGTTTTGGCCTTTTTGCAAAGCAGCTTGGCTAAAGGTTTGGCCTGTGATTCCCTTAGGCTTCAGGTGGGAGCCTAACCGTCCCTTTGAGGTAGGATTCAGGGAAGACCGTTGGCATCTCATCCGGATGTGGTTTGTTTCCTCAAGGGGGCAAAGCATCTGCGTCCTCCAGTACGGAAGATTTGTCCAGCCTGGAATCTTAATTTGGTTCATCGGGGGCTGGGTGCTTCTCCCTTTGAACCAATTAGGAGGACTTCTTTAAAGAATTTAACCCTGTAAACTGTTTTCCTGGTGGCTATCTGCTCAGCTAGAAGGATATCTGAGCTGCAAGTGTTGTTGTGTAGGGACCCTTTCCTGTGCTTTTCAGACCATGGGGTTTCTTTACAATTGGTTCCTTCCTTTTTGCCTTAGGTGGTTTCCTCTTTTCACCTTAGCCAGGTTGTTGAGCTACCAGCCTTTCTGAATTTGTCAACAGATGCACCTATGGCGAGGGAGTTCCACTTATTGGATATGCGACAAATTCTTTTACGATATTTTAAGGTGACTAATGTCTTTTGGAGATCTGATCATCTGTCCTGTTCAGTGGAGCAAAGAAAGGAAATAAGACTTCCAAGGGCACGATTGCACGATGGTTAAAAGAGACGATAGCTTCGGCTTTCATCTGTAAGGGCTGGTCGGTGCCGTAGGGGTTGAGAATGCATTCTATTAGGGTGCAGGCAATCTTGTGGGTGGGGTGTCAACTGCTTTCTCCACAGGAGAATTGTGGGCGACAACATGGTCGTCTCTTCACACTTTTACCAAACATTACCGCTTGGATATGCAGGCAACAGAGGAGTCGTCTTTTGGGGAAAGTGTGTCGCATGCGGGTCTTTCGAGTTCCCTTCCAGGATAGAGGGGCTTGGGTACATCCCACTTGTCTGGACTGATCAGTCCCTATCTTTTGAAAGATTTCCTTGCTTCTGGATGATATACTGTGATATTCTCAGATTAATGAGAAGTGTATATAGTTTGGTATATGCTTTGTTTTAAGACCAGGGGGCCTAGATTTTAGGAGGCTCCAATTTTGAGTCTCTGCCCAAGGTTTATTGGGGTTTGTTAAGTTAGACATCTTGGCTTGGGTACAGGTCTGTACTGAGGGACCTCAAGTGGCCCTTTCGGATATGTGGCAGCGCCTCAAAGGTTTGTTCTCTGCCTCCATCTGCTGGTAGGGATGCATAAACCTACTTGTCTGGACTGATCTGTGGGTAATTCAGGAACGAAAATTAGCAGGTAAGAACCAATTTTCTTATGTCTGACGCGTGTCTGCTAGACCTTGCCTGTACTCCACTGTTGTTTGTTTGTTTTTTTTCCTCCCCCCACCCAGGGATCGCCACTCTCACTCCTCCAGCTTCAATTCTGCTGAAGCAGCCGAGGGCACCTCCTCCCTACTCCAGCCGCGGCCCATTGCCCTGCAGGGACTGCAGGTGAGGCGGGTGCCCCTGGAGGTAAGGGTCTCATGCTGTCAGGCTCATCACTTGTGCCGGCTGGCAAGTGATATGTCCCTTGGCAGTCGCCATGCTATTATTTTTTTAAAGTGAGTTGCTTAGCGTGTAATCAGATGGATTCAGGACCAATGGGCTATTCTCCCCTGCCAGCAGATGGAGATTAAGGCAGGTTGCAAAGCTGACGTCACAGTACATATACTCCTGCAGCGACCTCAGTTCTCCAGTATTCTCATTCTCCAGTAGATGTACCTTTCCCTATGGGGATTGTTGTACTTTTTGGAAGGAGAAATTGTACATTTTAAATTGGAGAAAATTGAGCTCCACTCTCTTGCAGTGATACCTAAAGGTCCCTCCCTCAGTTGAGAATTCCTGAGGTGATTTCAGAGATCCCTCAGAGATGTGCCTTAGCCTGGTAGCTGGTTCCCGGAGTGGACTTTGCTGCTAAGGCAGTGGGCGCAGGAAGCTGAGCGCGGTGGTGACGGCCACAGCCGGAGACCGTCTCTGTACTTGGCCGGTAAGTGCTGAGCCCAGGTAAGTTTAAAAAAAAAAAAAAAGTTACTTTCAATTCAGAGACAATAAGAGAGGTTTTAGGTAGAACTTCCCCTGGTCTCATTGCGCCATACCGACGTCGTTCCCGCTCCCGTTGGGGTAAGGGGAATTGGACTTCTGAGCGGGTTGAGCAGCCCCCCAGTGGGCTAGGCCCCACTATAGGCTTGGTCGGCACACTGCATGGTAGGCCACGGCAGTGCCATCTTGTGTGCATTTTCTGTGCATGCTGTATTGCCCTCCATAGGATGTCAGTGTGCATAGTGCGTCAGCTCTGCGCATGAACTGTGCACATAACGTTGGGTGCGTCCCTGCACGCACAACTTCGAAAGCTAATCTTACAAAGATGCCCTTTAAAGGATTACTCCTATTCGGTAGCGAGTTGGAAAAGCTGGCCAGTAAATGGGGCAAATCTCCAGTTCCCTGGATACCGGAAGATAAGAGGAAGCAAGTACATCGCCCCTTACTTATGAGGGGTCATTCCAGGGGTTCCCAGTGTTTTTGACCCTACAGAAATTCGACATTTCAGAGGTCTTGACCCCTTGGGAGGTCTCAGTCTTTTTGTACCCGGCAGCCCAAGAGAGGGGCAGGTTCGGGTTCAGGCTTGTCCCGAACCCCCCAGTGAATTTTACCGACCCACCTTCGGGATGAGGAGATGGGTCTTCTGTCTCTTACCAACGGTGTGTCGAGATCACTTCAGACAAATGGGTACTGGACGTTATACGAAAAGAATATACGCTGGAATTCCACAGCATTCCTCGGGATGTATTCATGATGTCATCTTGCCATTCCCAGCACGAGAAGCAGGCAGTGGAAATTATGCTTCTAAGGCTCCTCAGGTTGAGGGCTATGATCCCATTATCTATGCCCCAGGAAAATACAGTATGTAATTACACAAAGGGTATATTGAATACAACTCTCTATGAACTTGTCATAAAATTACACAAATTTAGAGAGCCAAATTATATATAGTAAACATACAAAATTTATTTAAATTCACCCACAACCTATGTAGACAATAAAAACTAAGCTAGCACACTCACACATTCATACCAACACATTAAAAAATATGTTCATTGAGATATCACATACAAAATGTAGTCTCTTGCCACGAATATATTACACATATGTATTTTCTTTACAAACAATCAACAATGTAAATCTTATCTATTGCCATAAGTTTCTTAAACTAAGATGTATAATTCCTGATGTCCGACAAAAGTAGATCACAAGATCTCTTCGTTTCACTCCTCACATGAGGGGCTTCCTCAGGGACCAATGTAATTCACATATATTGCATATGCAGACGCGCTGCAATAAACCAATATAACAGGGATTAACCTCCAACTTAATCTAAAAAACCTTTTTCACCCATAACCAATGACAATATCTCTTCAATTTTTCAACTCCAAACTTTAACCATTAAAACCCTGCCCAATTCACCATCACCAAACTTCAAAATTATCTCCTAATTCCCTTTTTAAAACCTATCCTTTAACCATGCCCATTACAATCAAAACAATGAAAACACAATTTTTTCTTCTTTTTCCTCTTAGCCTATACTGAACCACCTGACAAACTCAGGTCAAATATATATCACGACCACACCTACCTTGAGTTATAAATATCCAAGTGTTTTACTTCATTAAGTTCTTATAAACGCCATCCTTCACAATGTTTTCGATACCTCTAGGGCCATCAATCCAAACACTTCCTTGTTTCACAGCATGTCACGCGGTGTTCCCGCTAATTGTTACAAACTGATACTGACTTCAATCCTTTTCATGAATCTTATAAGACACACCAACCCGTGCTCTCAAAGAACATATCCTGCAACGATTCACCGCAGTAGTTGGCGGTGAATGGTAAGCAAGTTTTTTAGGTATAAGAAACAATTTGTGGGTTATATCGTTGCAGGATATGTTCTTTGAGAGCACGGGTTGGTGTGTCTTATAAGATTCATGAAAAGGATTGAAGTCAGTATCAGTTTGTAACAATTAGCGGGAACACCGCGTGACATGCTGTGAAACAAGGAAGTGTTTGGATTGATGGCCCTAGAGGTATCGAAAACATTGTGAAGGATGGCGTTTATAAGAACTTAATGAAGTAAAACACTTGGATATTTATAACTCAAGGTAGGTGTGGTCGTGATATATATTTGACCTGAGTTTGTCAGGTGGTTCAGTATAGGCTAAGAGGAAAAAGAAGAAAAAATTGTGTTTTCATTGTTTTGATTGTAACGGGCATGGTTAAAGGATAGGTTTAAAAAGGGAATTAGGAGATAATTTTGAAGTTTGGTGATGGTGAATTGGGCAGGGTTTTAATGGTTAAAGTTTGGAGTTGAAAAATTGAAGAGATATTGTCATTGGTTATGGGTGAAAAAGGTTTTTTAGATTAAGTTGGAGGTTAATCCCTGTTATATTGGTTTATTGCAGCGCGTCTGCATATGCAATATATGTGAATTACATTGGTCCCTGAGGAAGCCCCTCATGTGAGGAGTGAAACGAAGAGATCTTGTGATCTACTTTTGTCGGACATCAGGAATTATACATCTTAGTTTAAGAAACTTATGGCAATAGATAAGATTTACATTGTTGATTGTTTGTAAAGAAATACATATGTGTAATATATTCGTGGCAAGAGACTACATTTTGTATGTGATATCTCAATGAACATATTTTTTAATGTGTTGGTATGAATGTGTGAGTGTGCTAGCTTAGTTTTTATTGTCTACATAGGTTGTGGGTGAATTTAAATAAATTTTGTATGTTTACTATATATAATTTGGCTCTCTAAATTTGTGTAATTTTATGACAAGTTCATAGAGAGTTGTATTCAATATACCCTTTGTGTAATTACATACCGTGTTGGTTACCAGATTAAGGGTTCAATGGATAATATGCATTCCTATACTGAACAAGCGGCCAATACTATTCTTGCAGGGTTTCATCTTTTTGAGTCGGCACAACAGAATAATAAAAATGATGATACAGGCAACTGGGAGAATTATGCAAAAAATCGTAAAAAAGCTATACGGATGGAATTGCACGCCTCAACTTTGGCTGAATACTGTTATGTGAAGCGCATCCCGCGGGGGTTGAGGGTGAATAAATCTCCTTCTCTATTTGCTGATGATGAGATTTTTGTCCAGAAATGGAATTCGATACTCAATAAATGCTCGCACGATTTGATGATTTTAATCATTGAAACCACTAAGGTTAGTCTTGAAGAACTAACAAAAGATATTGATCTTGAATTGGAAAAAATTCAGAATGATCTGTCAACAGATACATTATCTAATCAGATGAGTGAGCTACAAAACAATTAGATGAGTATCGTGAAGAAACAAGAAAAATAAAAATCAGCAAATTTTATCGAGACGAGAAGGATTATAACGGTGGTTATGTATACCACTGGATGCAAGTTAATAGAAAACAGAGATTCAGCCAAAGAAAGGGTGACTTTTCTTCATCCGAGGATTCCACAGATGAAGATATACAAAAAGAGAAAAATAAAGAGAAGCGACAGGTAAGGTTTGCAGAGGGGGAAAGTTCCAATGCTAGTCATGAGTCCCATCAACACACTGATTCTCATTTTTTAGAGCAGCGGGCCCGAGGAAACAGGGGAACACGGGGGTCCAGGTTTCAAAAAAACAGACCGTACAGTGCCAACTACAATCTGCGGCGATAGACCATGGCACAGGTGTTATGAGTGATACCTCTGTGTTTAATTTGTCTGATAAAGTTTTGACTAAACCAATGTTAGAGGTGTTAAATAAAGGTTTCTCATTTAGTCCTGCCTGTCGATATGATTCGTTTGTGACCCGGGTTGAACTCCAAAAATTTTTTAGACGCCTTCATATTAAGGAGTTTTTTAAGGATGAGGCAAGATTAAGCAATAGAGATGGGCTTTACAAACCTTCAAAATGGATTCCACCTATTCCCCCTAGCCACTTGCTTCAAACTTTTCAAAGTTTGGTACTTCGAGATTTAGATCAAATGGAAGGCCAGAGAGATTTTATTAAATACAATCTCTCGAAGGAACAATGGCAAGCTATGAAAATTTTGCGGGAAGATAGTTCTATACGGATAATGGCTGCGGATAAGGGGGGTGCTGTCGTAGTCATGAATCAGAGGGATTATGAAAATGAAGTGCATCGTCAATTATCTGACAGACAGGCATATAGAAAATTGGATGAAAATCCTACGCCTGTGTTGCATCAGCAAGTTATGGAAATTTTAGAAAAGGCGAATAAGGAAAAAATTATCACCAATAAAGAACATCGCTTTTTGCAGGTATCATTTCCTACTACGGCCCATCTGTACATTTTACCAAAGATCCATAAAACATTGATAAACCCGCCCGGGCGACCGATTGTGGCGGGAATAGGGACTGTTTTGGAGCCCCTTGCGCAGATGATTGATTATTATTTGAAACCTCTGGTACAGTGTGTACCTTCATATGTTAAAGATTCCACTGATTTTATTAATCAGTTGACAAGTCTGCCGGATATACAATCAAATTGGATTTTACTTACTGCGGATATATCCTCGTTATACACCAGTATACCCCAAAGGGAAGCTTTACAAGTAATTGAAGGGGAGTTAGTGAAGCTTGATATACCGCAAAGGAAAATACATTTTTTGATGACTATCGCAGAAGTTGCTTTAACCCAGAATTGTTTTAGTTTTCAGGCGGATTATTTTTTACAGACTCAAGGTATCCCCATGGGGTCGCCGATGGCTCCCAGTGTAGCGGGGTTATACGTGGCAAATTTTGAAAGTAAATGGGTCTATAAATCTGATTTATTTCGACATATAGTATGTTGGAAACGCTATATCGATGATTTATTTTTCATCTGGAGTGGTAATGGGGTACAGTTAGAAATATTTTTGAATTTATTGAACTCTTGGGATCAACATTTAGAATTCACTGTGGTTAAACATAAACATTCTGTGACGTTTTTGGACATGCAGGTTTTTGTTCATGGAAAGAAGTTGGACACTACGGTGTACAGGAAAAGTACGGATAGAAACACACTTTTACATTACCGTAGTTTTCATCCGAAACAATTGAAGGATAACATCCCTATAAGTCAATTCTTACGATATCGCCGTTTATGTACTTCCACTGCCGAGTTTAAAATTCAGGCAGCTCAGTTACAGGATAGATTTATAGCTAGAGGGTATTCTAAGTCTGTTATAAAAAAAGCCTACAAACGTGCATTATATTCAAACAGGGACAATTTGTTGATTTATAATCCAAAAGAGACTTTAAATCGGATGATTTGTACCATTCCATTTTCCATGAAGAGTACTCAGATAAAAGATATAGTGTTAAGCCATTGGCACATCCTGTCAACTATTCCTTGTTTCATGGAGAATCCTGTATTCGCCATGAAAAAACGTCAAACTTTGCACGATAAACTTAAGGGGGGTAAGATATTAGGTGATTCAGGTTTGATATATGGACAAGTGCCTTGTGGGTCGTGTTCGGTTTGTCCTTTGACGCTGCGGTGTCAAATGTTTTGTCATTCTCATTTGAAATTTCCCTATAAAATTCCAAGGCTGTTTGATTGCAATACTAGTGGAGTGGTATACGCTATCATTTGTCCGTGTAATTTAATCTACATAGGACAAACGACGCGCTCCATTCGTTGTCGTATTGTTGAGCATCGGAGCCGTATTAAGGCATCGCGGGAACATGCTCCTTTAGTAAGTCATTGGATTGAGAGAAGCCACACTGTGGAAGATATTCGTTTTTTTGTGATCAAGCAAGTAACCCTTCAACATGGGGGAGATTTATCCCTCATGTTAAGAAAGATTGAACAACAATTTATCTTTAGTTGGCAGACTGTGATCCCGTTAGGACTTAATGGTCCAATAGAATGGAATGCATTTTATTAAGAGGTGGGTAGTTGAATAGTTCCAGCAAGGTCTATTGGGTTCTGATTAGGATAAAAGTGGACTGGGGGGGTTTGTTATTTGCATATTATGTTGAGGCTGTGATCAGATAATTGGCAAGTGCGTCCAATTATCTGTGTTCGCTTCATATAAAGTTGTTTGAATCAGCATTACTTTCATTCATCAGTGAGTGACGACGTGGTACGTCACCTCCGGTCTGAACGTGAGTATTGGAAGGTTTCCTGTGCATTGCAGTAGTTGGCGGTGAATGGTAAGCAAGTTTTTTAGGTATAAGAAACAATTTGTGGGTTATATCGTTGCAGGATATGTTCTTTGAGAGCACGGGTTGGTGTGTCTTATAAGATTCATGAAAAGGATTGAAGTCAGTATCAGTTTGTAACAATTAGCGGGAACACCGCGTGACATGCTGTGAAACAAGGAAGTGTTTGGATTGATGGCCCTAGAGGTATCGAAAACATTGTGAAGGATGGCGTTTATAAGAACTTAATGAAGTAAAACACTTGGATATTTATAACTCAAGGTAGGTGTGGTCGTGATATATATTTGACCTGAGTTTGTCAGGTGGTTCAGTATAGGCTAAGAGGAAAAAGAAGAAAAAATTGTGTTTTCATTGTTTTGATTGTAACGGGCATGGTTAAAGGATAGGTTTAAAAAGGGAATTAGGAGATAATTTTGAAGTTTGGTGATGGTGAATTGGGCAGGGTTTTAATGGTTAAAGTTTGGAGTTGAAAAATTGAAGAGATATTGTCATTGGTTATGGGTGAAAAAGGTTTTTTAGATTAAGTTGGAGGTTAATCCCTGTTATATTGGTTTATTGCAGCGCGTCTGCATATGCAATATATGTGAATTACATTGGTCCCTGAGGAAGCCCCTCATGTGAGGAGTGAAACGAAGAGATCTTGTGATCTACTTTTGTCGGACATCAGGAATTATACATCTTAGTTTAAGAAACTTATGGCAATAGATAAGATTTACATTGTTGATTGTTTGTAAAGAAAATACATATGTGTAATATATTCGTGGCAAGAGACTACATTTTGTATGTGATATCTCAATGAACATATTTTTTAATGTGTTGGTATGAATGTGTGAGTGTGCTAGCTTAGTTTTTATTGTCTACATAGGTTGTGGGTGAATTTAAATAAATTTTGTATGTTTACTATATATAATTTGGCCCCCAGGAAAATACAGGGCATTATTCCATTTATTTTATCATACCCAAAAAGGGTGACCAAAATAAGGGGAATGGAACAGCTCCCCCATGAGGAAAGACTAAAGAGGTTAGGACTTTTCAGCTTGGAGAAGAGACAGCTGAGGGGGGATATGATAGTGGTGTTTAAATCATGAGAGGTCTAGAATGGGTAGATGTGAATCTGTTATTTACTCTTTCAGATAATAGACTAGGGGGCACTCCATGAAGTTAGCATGTGGCACATTTAAAACTAATCGTAGAAAGTTCTTTTTCAATCAACGCACAATTAAACTCTGGAATTTGTTGCCAGAGGATGTGGTTAGTGCAGTTAGTATAGCTGTGTTTAAAAAAGGATTGGATAAGTTCTTGGAGAAGTCCATTACCTGCTATTAATTAAGTTGACTTAGAAAATAGCCACTGCTATTACTAGCAACAGTAATATGGAATAGACTTAATTTTTGGGTACTTGCCAGGTTCTTATGGCCTGGATTGGCCACTGTTGGAAATAGGATGCTGGGCTTGATGGACCCTTGGTCTGACCCAGTATGGCATGTTCTTATGTCCCAAGACTATGCGGTTTGTCTCTACTTATTGATGGAAGTCTGTTCTCGCCTCCAGTGGTGGTTGCAGGAAGTTCATCTGAGCAGGGGCGTATCCCTGTCCTCTCTAAACTGGCTGGTTCTCACAACAGATGCGAGCCTTCGGGGATAGGGAGCTCACTTTCAGGAGCTGATGGCCCAGGGATGTTGGATGGAAGAAGAGGCCCTCTGGAGCATCAATTGCCTGGAAGCCTGAGCAGTCGATGGGTGCTCCAGAGAGCATGTTTACAGTTCAGCCACAGACTCCAGGGTCAAGCGGTCTGCGTGATGTTGGACACCGCAACACGGTAGCCTACATCAACCGCCAGGGAAGAACCAAGAGTCAGCAGATGTAACAGGAGATAGACCTCCTTATGGAGTGGGTAGAAGTACATCTACCTATGATCTCAGCCTCCCACATCTCAGGAAAAGACAATGGCAGAGCAGACTTTGTAAGCAGGGAGAGTCTGGACCCAGGAGAGTGGGGTTTGTTGACCAAGGCGTTTCAACTGATAGTTGATCGCTGGGGCCTCCCAACAGTTGTCCTGGTGGCTGCGTCTCACAATACGAAGGTCCCTTGATTCTTCAGTTGCAGAAGAGATCTGGGATCCCTGGGAATGAACGCTCTTGCCAAAATCTGGCTGGAACATGACTTGCTATACGCCTTCCCTCCATGGCTCCTACTGGGCAGCAACATCTGCAGAATTGAATACCAAAGGGGGCTAATCCTACTTGTAACTCCAGATTGGTCCAAGCATCCGTGGTATGTGGACATGCAGAGACTCCTGGTGGAGAACCCACTGCACCTCCCACTGCACGGGGACCTGTTGCAGCAGGGACTGGTCCTTCATGAGGATCTGACTCTATTCTGTCTTACTGTCTGGACCTTAAGAGAGCTCGACTGATGAAGTGAGGATATTCCGCAGCAGCAATTGTCACCTTATTCCGCACTTGAAAATTCTTCACGTCCCTAGCATATGTATGGGTCTGCAAAGTATTTGAGGCCCGGTGTGAAGAAGCAGTGTCCTCCTGCGTGTGGTCAAAATCCCACTTATTCTGGAATTTTTGCAGGACGGCTTGAATAAAGGTTTGGCCCTTAACTCCATGAAGGTACAAATAGCAGCTTTCTCCTGTTTCAGGGGTGAAGTGAATGGGGCTTTCCTGTCGGCTCATTTTCTGAAGGGAGTGAAGCACCTTCAACCTCCCTTATGGTTGATGGTTCCCTTGTGGAATCTTAATTTAGGACTGGATTTTTTGGCAGATCCTTCCTTTCGACTGCTGGGCAGTCTTTCCTTGCTGTTATTGACCTTGAAAACTGTGTTCCCTGTACGTACCAGGATCAGTCCAGGACACCTGGGTTGTGACTCCGCACCAGTAGATGGAGACAGACTAAAACTTGTGGGCGGAGCATATATGCCCCTGTGCCAGTCACAGCCCCTCAGTCTTACTCTGTCTCCAGTAGGTGGTGCAGGTCCAGTCATAGCCCTGTCGGGCCTGATTCTGGTTGTTAGTCAGGTTCGCTTTTTGGGTTTTATTTTCTATTAGGCCTATTTGGTTTTTTTCTGCAAATTGGGTTTTTCGTTTAATTTGGTTAATTTTAGTCCCGGTTGCCCTGCCTCCCTGGGGAGTTGAGAGGTCCTGAGGGGACTACCCTCCCCAGGTTGAGGCCGCTGCTAGGGTTGAGGACCCGGCTGGACTAGTAGCAGCGTCAGGGGTGACACCGGGGAGCCCGGTTCACTCACCCCTGCAGGACAGAGGGCTTTTTCAGTACCAGGGACAGCGTTTTTTTCTGTTTTAAAAAAAAAAAAAAAAAAAAAAAAAGTGTTTTGACTTTTGTTTCTGTCGGCTCTCCGTTGCCTGGCGTTGCGCTCCGTCCCGCTCGGGGGGGGGGGGGGGGGGGGGCGTCGTCGGCAGGGGGGAGGTCGCCGATTTCGCCGCGGTGATTTTTTTTCTTTTTCCTCAGCGCCCCTCAGTGTTTTTCGGCGCGTCCTTTGGTTTCCCGCGATTTTCTCGATGCCGAGCGGCTCGCAGTGCAGGGCCTGCGGCTCGGCGCGCGCGCGTCTCTCCCGGGACGGCCTTTGCTCGGCCTGCGTCCCGGGAGACGAGGGATCATCGGGGGCACCTCGGGGGACCCATTCCCGGGTGGCACGATCGCCGTCGCAGGGGGGAGGGGCCCCTGAAAGGCCTCCTGATTCTTTCCCGGTTTCCGCGGGAGTGGCGGCCATTTTGTCCACCGGCCGGGTAGTTTCACGCGAAACGGTGGAGGCCTCGGTTTTGCCCCCTGAGCTCTCCCCGCAGCGGGGTGCGGCGGGGGAGGCCCCCTTGGAGGGGCCCTGGTCCCGGGGGACTTCGGAAATCGATTCTTCGGATTCGGGCGAGCTCTCAGAGGATTTGGCGCTTTTGCTGCGCAAGGTGCTCCGATATAGGCGAAGCAAGCGCAGTCGGGGGGACGCCTTGCGCGCTCGGGTCCACCGGTCCCCGCCGAAGAAAAAGCCGGCCAGGAGGACGGCGAAGGTCGCCCAGGCCGCGGGTCGGAGCAAGCGGCTTCCGCGAGGGGTGCCGCAGGACTCGGAGTCCAAAGAATCCGCCGAGGCGGACACGGAGGCCTCTGAGGAGCCCCTGCCGGGGGCCGGGAAGGCAGCGTCAGATGGCTCCGCGCAGCTCGCTCCGGGGAAAGGAGCACAGGCCATCGATGGGGATGACCCCAAGGTGGTGCATTTGTTCCGTAGGGAGGAGCTGTCGCCGCTTATCCCGGCCATTCTCCAGGAGCTGGGGATTGATGCCCCTCCGGTGGTGGTCCGCCAGGAGGCAAATATGGATCCTGTCCTGCTCGGGCTCACAGGACCGGCGGTTGCTTTTCTTTTTCATTTTTCGTCCACGGATATCCTCTTCAAGGAATGGGATAGTCCGGAGTTGGGTTTGAAGGTCAGCAAGGCCATGGACAAGCTTTACCCTTTGCCGGAGGACGCGCTGGAGCTCCTCCGGCTCCCAAAAGTGGATTTGGCGGTGTCCGCTGTCACGAAGAGGTCTACCATCCCGGTCACGGGAGCAACAGTCCTCCGGGATATTCAAGACCGGAAGTTGGAGGTTCAACTCAAAAAGATTTTCGAGGTCTCTGCCCTGGGAGTGCGGGCCGCCATGTGCACGAATTTTGCTATGCGGCCTATTCTGCGCTGGGCTCAAGTCCTTCAGGCGAATGCGGGTCTCTCTGCAGAGGATGCTTCTCAAGCAGACAGGTTGGAGGCGGCCGTTGCCTATGGGGCCGATGCGCTCCATGATCTGTTGCGCACCTCAGCTCGCTCCATGGTGGCAGCGGTGTCGGCGCGTCGTCTTCTTTGGCTGTGCAACTGGGCAGCGGATGGCTCTTCCAAGGCTCACCTCGGGGCATTGCCGTTTAAAGGGAAATTGCTATTCGGCAAGGAGTTAGATGATTTGTTGGTTTCCCTGGGTGAGAATCGAGCGTTTAAGCTGCCGGAGGATAGGGTCCGTCCGCGATCTTCCTTCTCAGGCAGAGCCCGGTTCCGGGGGCCCAGGAAGTCCAGACCGCAAAGATCCTCTGGATCCTCATATAGGTCGTCCTCCTCGCGGAACGCTCAGTGGCAGCAGTCCTTTCGGGGCAAGCGTTTTGGCCGGCAAGGAGGGGCTCCGTCGGGTGTGGGGTCCAAGCCTTCACAATGAAGTTCGGCCGGCCCATCCCTCCTCGCGGCTTCGGCACGTTGTCCCAAAAGTGGGGGCGCGTCTCTCCTTCTTTCTCGAGGAATGGGCCAGCATGACGATGGATCAGTGGGTCCTCGACGTGATAAGACACGGCTGCGAGTTAGATTTTGCTCGCATCCCAGCGGACAAGTTCCTGGTCTCTCCCTGCCAGGATCCCAAGAAGAAGGCGGCGGTGCTAGACACCATCCAAAGACTAGAAAGCTTGGGAGCCATCTCTCCGGTTCCAGCCGATCAGTACGGCAAGGGCCGTTACTCCATTTACTTCATAGTCTCCAAGAAAGACGGCTCTTTCCGCCCCATTCTGGATCTGAAGGGAGTCAACAGATGCCTTCGGGTTCCTCATTTCAAGATGGAAACCATTCGTTCCGTGATCGCGTCAGTGCGCCCCGGCGAATTCCTGGCGTCCCTAGACCTCACAGAAGCATTCCTTCATGTGGGCATCCATCCAGCGTTTCAGCGGTTCCTGCGGTTTGCATTATGCGCAGGCACTTCCAGTTCCGGGCGCTCCCGTTCGGCCTGGCGACAGCGCCTCGGACATTCACAAAAGTAATGGTGGTCGTGGCGGCGCAGTTGCGGCGGGAAGGCCTGCTGGTTCACCCTTACCTCGACGATTGGCTACTCCGAGCAAAGTCTCAGAGTCTGTGTCAGCAGGCGGTGACCAGGGTGTTACAGCTCTTGCAGTCCCTGGGCTGGGTGGTCAACTACAACAAGAGTCATCTCGAACCTTCTCAGTCCTTGGAGTATCTTGGAGCCCTTTTCGACACGAAGCGAGGCAAAGTGATTCTCTCTCAGGAACGGATATGCAAACTGCAGTCTCAGGTGCTACGTCTTCTGTCGCTACACCGGCCACGAGTCTGCGATTACCTGACGGTTCTGGGGTCTATGGCGTCCACTCTGGCGTTAGTCCCTTGGGCGTTCGCTCATCTACGACCGCTGCAGTCCTCATTGCTTTCCCGCTGGAAACCGGTTTCCGAGGTTTTTTTATCTACCTCTCCCTCTCGAGGGTCAGGCGCGAGCCAGCCTGAGCTGGTGGCTGGATTCCAAGCATCTCTCCTGTGGAGTGTCCCTTCTGGTGCCAGACTGGTTGGTGGTGACCACGGATGCCAGTCTTTCCGGCTGGGGAGCAGTGTGCCAAGGGAAGTCAGTTCAGGGTCTGTGGTCAGAGTCGCAGACCCGGTGGTCTATCAACCGGCTGGAGACCAGAGCGGTCCGTCTGGCGCTGCATGCTTTTCTACCCCTAGTACACGGACAGGCGGTCCGGGTATTGTCGGACAACGCTACCACCGTGGCTTACATCAATCGCCAGGGCGGGACAAGAAGTCCTCTAGTGGCGGAGGAGGCGCGGCTCTTGATGCTCTGGGCAGAGCGGCATCTCAGCCATCTCGCTGCGTCCCACATTGCAGGAGTCGACAACGTCCAGGCGGATTTTCTCAGCCGTCACCGTCTGGATCCCGGAGAGTGAGAGCTGGCGGACGAGCCGTTTCTCTTCATCTGCAAGACTTGGGGAACGCCCCACATGGATCTGATGGCCACGTGGCACAGCGCAAAGGCTCCGAGATTTTACAGTCGACGTCGCGAAAGGGGCGCAGAGGGAGTCGACGCGTTGGTGCTTCCCTGGCCTATGGATGTGCTTCTGTATGTGTTCCCACCGTGGCCCATGATCGGCAAGATTCTGCGGCGCATAGAATTGCACCCGTCCAACGTGATCATGGTGGCGCCGGCCCCGTCTGTTTGGAGGATGCAGATCACTTCTGTCTCGCGGCATGGCTTTTGAGAGGTACCGGTTGAAAAGAAAAGGCTACTCGGATGCGGTCGTTACTACGTTGCTGAGATCCCGAAAACAGTCTACTTCCCTGGCTTATGTTCGGGTCTGGGTAGTTTTTGAGGAATGGTGCGTGGAGCGGGGTCTGAATCCCACTTCCGCTTCTATTTCTGATATTTTGGCGTTTCTCCAGGCGGGGCTCGCCAAAGGTTTAGCGTGCAATTCCCTTCGGGTCCAAGTGGCGGCGCTTGGTTGTTTGCGAGGTAAGGTCCGGAGAGTCTCTCTGGCTCTCCACCCAGATATCTCCCGCTTTCTTAGGGGAGCTAAGCACCTCCGTCCTCCGTTGCGGCCCCCTTGCCCGTCTTGGAACCTCAACTGGGTACTCTCAGCCGTATGCTCAGCGCCATTTGAGCCCCTGAAACGTTCTACGCTCAAGGATCTCACGTTGAAGACCGTATTCCTGGTGGCGATTGCATCGGCCCGTCGTGTTTCAGAATTACAGGCGTTGTCCTATAGGGAGCCCTTCTTGCGCATCTCCGATTCGGGGGTTTCCTTGCGGACGGTTCCCTCCTTCCTTCCTAAGGTTGTGTCGTCGTTCCATTTGAATCAGTCGATTGAACTTCCCGCTTTCATGGTTGGGGACTCTTCGGACCCGAAAACGAAAGACTTGAGAAAACTAGATGTGCGGAGGTCCCTTCTTCGCTATCTAGAGGTTACTAATCCGTTTCGGGTGACGGATCATCTGTTTGTGTTGACTTCGGGTCCAAAGAAAGGTGCTGCGGCGTCCCGCACGACAATTGCCCGTTGGCTCAAGAAAGCCATTGGTTCTGCGTATCTTCTGCGTGGAAAATCGCCGCCGGTGGGTCTTCGGGCTCATTCGACGCGGTCTCACGCTGCGTCTTGGGCAGAATCTTCTCAGGTGTCGCCTCAAGAGATTTGCAGGGCGGCTACCTGGAAGTCGTTGCATACCTTCATTACACATTACCGGTTGGATGTTCAGGCTACTGAAGCTGGGGGTTTTGGAGAGAGGGTACTCCGAGCGGGACTCTCTGCTTCCCACCCTCGGTAAGTTAGCTCTGGTACATCCCAGGTGTCCTGGACTGATCCTGGTACGTACAGGGAAAGGAAAATTAGTTTCTTACCTGATAATTTTCGTTCCTGTAGTACCAAGGATCAGTCCAGGATCCCGCCCACAGTGCTGCGCTATAGTAATGGAGAGTCCGCTCTTTATTGTTTCTTTCACTACGCTGACCCTTGTTGATTCGCTCTCCCGGTTTGGGAGTCTGGTTCCTGTAGGGGTGTTGGATTTCTTTCGTTTCCCTACCAAGTTTGTATGGTTAGTTATGGTTGCCTTTTGGCTTTTGTCTACTTTGACATTACGTATGACTGAGGGGCTGTGACTGGCACAGGGGCATATATGCTCCGCCCACAAGTTTTAGTCTGTCTCCATCTACTGGTGCGGAGTCACAACCCAGGTGTCCTGGACTGATCCTTGGTACTACAGGAACGAAAATTATCAGGTAAGAAACTAATTTTCCTTTCCTGGTGGCTATATGGTGGCACTCTGAACTGCAGCATTGTTGTGCCAGGAGCCGTTCCTCTGGATGCGATTATAGCTACGTACTGTTCCATTCTTCTTGCCCAAGGTAGTATCGAAGTTTCATTTGAGTCAGTCTATTTCATTGCCATCCCTAGATAAACTCAAGGATGCAGAGACATATCGTCTCCTCTGTCATTTGGACTTCAAGAGACTTTTAGTGTGGTACCTGGAAGTGTCAGAACCGGTCAGAAAGACGGGACCGCCTGTTTGTCCTTCATGGTGGAAGGAAGCAGGGTGAACCAGCTTCGTGGGCTACCACAGCTCGCTGGATTAAGGAGATGGTCACAGGAGCCTATGTGGAGGCTGGAAAGCCATTTCCTTCTCAGATTAGAGTCTATTCCACTAGGGCTCAGGCGGTTTCATGGGCAGAAGTTAGACTGCTGTCTCCTGTCCGATATCTGCCGAGTGGCGACATGGTCCTAAAGGCACACCACTCCATGTTTTACGACCTGGAAATACAGCTCCGAAAGGATGCAGCCTTTGCACAGGTGGTGTTGACCGGACCGTGGACAGCCTCCTGTCCCGATCGGGAGTAGCTTTTGTACATCCAATTGTTCCTGAGTCCATCTGGCTACATGCTAGGAAATAGAGAAATTACTTACCTGAAAATGTTGTTTTCCTTAGTGTAGACAGATGGACTCTGCATCCTGCCCTCGGCTGCCCAAGAACTGTGCCACGGGCCCTCCCTTGGAGTGGGCCTTGATTCCAAGGGATCATGGTTAAGTGTTTATCCAGTCTTTAGATTGAGGTACCTCTGTTGTTACTGAAGTTCAGTGTTTATGGTTGGTTGAGTACAGTTACGTTTATCCGATTTTAATCATATTTTTAACCTTATTTTTAATCAAGTCCTTTCACTAGCATGTCCACAGTAGCTTTTGAAGAGAATTACTGGAGAGCTGAGGCCACGGCAGGGGTATATGTACTGTGACATCAGCTTTGCAACCTGACTCCAACTCCATCTGCTGGCAAGGGAGCATAACCCATTGGTCCTGAGTCCATTTGTCTACACTAAGGAAAACAAAATTATTAGGTAATTTCTCCAGTGCATTGCCAGGTTATAGGACTGGAAGACAGTATCTGTATCCTGAATAGGTTGGGAGAGAGAAGAAATGGGATTTGGGTACTAGGCTCTGCACTCTTGTAAGGGGGTGAGGGTGTCTTCACTGGACCTGCTGTTTTACTGGCTTTCTCCTACTCTGCTGCAGCATTTTGATCTGCTGGACCAGGAGTCGCTGCACGAGTCCCATGAGAACACACTGATGATTGAGGACAAGACCAAACCCAAACGCTACTACAAGTACTGGTTCTTCCCAGGCCGCTGGATGCGAGTGCGCTATGACCGTTTGGCTTTGCTTGCGCTACTGGACAGGTGGGCACATTCTGTTGTGGTGAGCTCATTCTGTTGTGGCAGGGCTGGTGGGGGGAGGGAGAATCCTCATTTCCTGTAAATATTTGAATGACAACCCCTGGTGCTGCTTCATTAACTGATGGTCTCCTTCTCTTCTCCTATTGATGGACGGGGTTGCCCAGGAATTGGAGCTTGAGTGAGAATGTCTTTGTAGTGGTCTTGGCTTCCTTGGTGGCATTCCTCGGCTACCTGCTCCTCCTGCAAGGCTTCTTCAGGGACATCTGGGTGTTCCAGTTCTGCGTGGTCATTGCTAGCTGCCAGTACTCCCTGCTCAAGGTACGGGGTCACCCAGCAACTGAAATGGGGGGGGTTAGGGAGAGGTGCCGTACACAGTTCTATCCTGCAGCATCCCCTGCTATTCCAGTACAGAAGCACATGCATACAACTCTATCACTGCGCCACATTTCTTTACTTCTCCCCCCCCACCCCACCCCTCACACACACACACAGCTCTGCCAGTGCATCACCTGCCCTGCAATATTTTCCACTTCCAAATCTCGAAGGGTTAGATTAGCACTAAGGAGTGCACATATGTTGGCAGTGAAATGCAGGAGCTAGGATCTTGCTGTCCTCTTCCCAAGACAAATGGCAGAGGAAGGTCATGGGCTTTCTGTGTCTCTTGCTTCTGTTTATTCTTCTTGCTTCTTTTGGTCTTCTTTTTACAGAGTGTCCAGCCTGATGCTGCTTCCCCTATGCATGTAAGTATTTTCTGTGTCCTCATACTATACTCTGTCACTGTTGAGAGGGGAGGGATATCATAAAGGATCCCTCTTGCCTCATAAATAGCACTGTGGGGTGTGAGCAGGCTTACCAGAGATTCAGCGCTGTCTGTGAAATGCAGCACCACTCACATGGGACCATAGTGCTTACCCTCTGATAGCACATGCCCTGCTCTCTTCCCAACCTTCAGTAGGCAGGGGATATGTAAAATTAAGGGCCAACAAACAAGTTGTAGGAGAAACATTTTAGAGTCGCATTTACCCTTTCAAAACAGTTTGGCCTACCTTTGTGCAAAGGAATCCACATCAGCGGGTTATGCACTCCAATCAGTAGATGGAGACGGAGACAACTGATTTGCTGTTGTCCTTGACATATCCTGCCAGTATTCTCCATCTCCAGCAGATGGTGGACATGAATCTCCCCAGTGGGGGGTGAATCTCCTAGCTGGGGAGGTTCCCTTCCAGGTGTTGGTGGCATATGATCGGTGGAATACTGAGGATCAATAGGGGACTATTAATCGATTGGAAGCTCATCCAGGTTGCCTGACGTGTTTACGGTTTCCCTGTATGTACCCGGATCAGTCCAGACTCCTGGGTTTGTCTCCCCACCAGTGGAGACAGAGAAGTTTTGACTGCCTCTGCCCTATACCCTGAGGTGCCACCCACAGTCTGTCAGTATTTCTCTGTCTCCAGCAGATGGTGGAGGTGTAAAATCCTGCAGTCTGTAGTTAGTCCTTAGTTTAAAAAAAAAAAAAAGAAAAGAAAATTAATTTGAGGGAGTTTAGTTAGCAGTACTATCTCCTTTTTTTTTCTTTTTTTTCTTTTTTTTTAAAGAGAGTACTGCTAACTAAACTCCCTCAAATGAATTTTCTTTTCTTTTTTTTTTTTTTTTTTTTTAAAGTATAGCCTTCACTGTGAAGCCTCCCTGGGGGTTGGCAGGTCCTGAGGGGACCATCCCCCTGGTATTGAGGCTAGTGGAGCCGCGGGGTCGAGGATCCTGCTGCACAGCCCACTAATATACTGAGGTGATACTGGGGAGCCCGGTTCACTCTCCTCATAAGGCTCTTCAAAGCTGCTGACGAGGTTGTAAAAAAAAACAAAAAACAAACAAACCCAAAAACCGAACGGTTTCACGACGTCCTTCCCTTCTCTGTGCCTGTTTCCCCTGCTGTAGTGGCTCTATTTTGGCTGCCGATTTCGCGTGCCGGCTCTGCTTTCTCGGCTCAGATGCCGCGTGATGCGGCCTGCCGGGATGCGTGTGTTTCGCGTGATGGTTTGTGCTCGGCTTGCCTCCCCGGGGGGGGGGAAGGCACTTTCATATCAGGAGGGAGCGGCGTTTCCAGACCTCGCCCGGGAGCCTGCGAGACCTGAGCGTTCATGGCTCGCTGCCTGAGCGGGAACGGAAGCCATTTTGTCTTCCTTTTGTGCGGCGACTCAAGCAGCGATGGGGGGGGGGGGGGGAATTCCCTCCTCTTCTTCCTCTTTCCCCGCAGCATACTGCCCCCGAGGGGGGTGGCTCAGGTGATGCAAATGTTGGGGTGGTGGAGGAGAGCCCCAAGGGGGCCTCAGACACCTCATCATGCTTTTCCTCAGATTTCATCCTCCTGTTGCAAAGAGCTTTCAAGGACAGGAGGTCAGCCAGGAAGTACGCGGGGGGGCAGCGGTCGCTCCAGCGCAGTCCCATCTTGGGAAAATTGGGAGCCCTGCCTGTTAAGCGAACAAGATCCTCGGAGGGCGCAGGGGCTCCAAAACCTAAGCGCCCCCTCAGAACCAGCTCCTCCTGTCCGCGGCAGGATTCTTCCTCCGAGGCCTCGGAGCCGGAGGATCTAGAGCCAGGGGCCTGGCCCCCTCAGGGTGCAGCTGTAGATGAGGACCAGAATCTTTCTTCCAATCCCGGCTCTCACGTGGTGGAAGGTGATGACCCTAAGGTGGTCCGTCTCTTTAGGAAAGACAAGCTTGGACCTATTATTCCCTCAATTTGGAGGAATTTGGGTATTGATGTCCCTCAGGAGAACTCCCGCATGGGCTCGATCAATCCAGTCATGGTCGGTCTCCATGATCCGACCAAGTCCTTTCCATTTCATCTTTCAGTCACAGACTTGTTGTTCAGGGAGTGGGATACTCCAGACTTGGGCATAAAGGTCAGTAAGGCGATGGACAAGCTGTACCCTTTGCCGGAAGAAGCTCTGGATCTCCTACAGGTTCCCAGGGTGGATGCAGCAGTGTCAGCTGTCACCAAAAAGACCACTATTCCGGTTATGGGGGTGACAGCCCTCAAGGACCTTCAAGATCGTAAGCTGGAAGTTCAGCTTTAGAAGATATTTGAAGTATTGGCACTGGGAGTCCAGGCAGCCATGAACAGTAGTTTCTCCTTGATGGCAGGACTCCGCTGGGTCCAGCAGCTACAGAGTTACCCCTCTCTGTCAGAGGAGGGAGACTATTCAAGTCAGTAGGCTGGAAGCGGCTGTGGCTTACAGTGCAGATGCTCTTTATGATCTTTTAAGAACCTGCCAGGACTATGGTATCAGTGGTCTCGGCTCGCAGATTACTATGGCTTCAAAACTGGGCTGCGGACATTTCCTGTAAGGCTCAGCTGGGTTCTCTGCCATTTAAAGGCAAGCTCCTCTTTGGGAAAGACCTGGAAGATATGATTCAATCCCTAGGAGAGAATAAAGTCCATAGGCTTCCTGAAGATAAGCCCAGAGCGAAAAGTTCCTTTCCTTCTTCCTTTCGGCAGAACTCGGGCAGACAGTAATCCTGGTCCCATTCCTTTCGGGGACGCCGCTTCGGTAGAGCAGGTGCTCCCCAGTCAGTGGGAGTACCTAAGTCTTCCCAATGATGCCAGGATGGCCCTTTCCTTGGTTCTGTCGATAGGGGGCAGGTTCTCTGTTTTACGAGAAATGGGTCAAACTGAAGTCTGACCATTGGGTCCTCGACATAATAAGGCAAGGCTATGTGTTAGATTTTGTTTGGTGCCCTCGAGACCGATTTCTCGTCTCTCCGTGCTCGTACAAGGAGAAGCAGCAGGCGGTTCAAGAGACCCTGCAGCGCCTTCTCGATCTTGGAGCAATTTGCCAAGTTCCTCCCGCGGAACGCTGCAAGGGATGCTATTCCATTTACTTTGTGGTACCAAAGAAGAAAGGCACCTTTCGTCCTATCCTCGATCTAAAGAGAGTCAACAAATGCCTTCGGGTCCCACGCTTTCGCATGGAGACCCTGAGATCGGTCATTGTGTCTGTTCACAAGGGAGAATTCCCAGCGTCTCTAGATCTAACCGAAGCGTACTTGCACATCAGCATCAGGTCCAACCACCAGAAGTTTCTGAGGTTTTCTGTCATGGGAAAATTTTCAATTTCATGCCCTGCCATTCGGTCTGGCCACGGCGCCCAGGACTTTTACCAAAGTAATGATCGTGGTGGCAGCTCAGCTCCGGAGGGAAGGGCTGTATGTTCATCCTTATCTGGACAATTGACTGATTCGAGCGAAATCAGAGTCTCTCTGCCAGTTGGCGGTTAATCGGGTACTTCAGCTGCTACAGTCTCTCGGTTGGGTGATCAACCCTACCAAGAGCCACCTAGTCCCCTCTCAGTCATTGGAATTCCTAGGAGCCCTGTTCGACACACGTCGGGGGGAGAGTTTTCCACATCATCAAGCTACAGGAGCAAGCCCGGGATTTGTTATCCAAACGTCCTCCCAGAGTTTTCGATTATTTATGGGTCCTTGGGTCGATGGCTTCCACTCTGGAGTTAGTCCCATGGGCCTTTGCTCATATGAGACCTCTGCAGTCAGCATTACTCTCCCGTTGGAACCCGGTGTCCGAGCTGTTTCACCTTCTGCTTCCTCTTACAGACTCTGCACGTCTGTCTTGATTGGTGGCTTCTCGCGGACAACTTGAGCTGCAGGGTGCCCCTGGAGGTTCCCTAATGGACGGTGGTAACTACAGATGCCAGTCTCTCCGACTGGGGAGCGGTTTGTCAGGAGAAGTCAGTGCAGGGGCAGTGGTCGGCGGAGGAATCCCGGTGGTCGATTAATCGTTTGGAAACCAGAGCAGTATGCTTAGCGTTGCAGGCTCTCCGACCGTTCCTGCAGGGGAAGTCTGTCAGAGTTCTGTCCGACAGTGTGACTGCGGTGGCTTACATCAATTGCCAAGGAGGAACCAAGAGCCAACCGGTGGTGATAGAGGCTCAACAGTTGATAAGCTGGGCAGCGCAGCACTTGGCCAGGATTGCGGCCTCCCACATAGCCGGGGTCGACAATGTTCAGGCCGATTTTTCTCAGTCACAACAGGCTTGATCCCGGGGAGTGGGAGCTCTCTCATGAGGTGTTCCAGCTCATATGCGACAAGTGGTCCACTCAGAGTATGGACCTGATGGCAACATTACGCAATGCCAAGGCTCCTCGATTCTTCAGTCGATGCAGGGAGCCGGGAGCCGAAGGAGTGGATGCCCTGGTTCTCGCCTGGCCATGGAACATCCTGCTGTACGTGTTTCCGCCATGGCCTCTCATCGGTAAGGTGCTGAGACAAATAGAGGTTCACCCGACAGAGGTAATCCTGGTAGCTCTGGAATGGCCGAGGCCTGGTCAACCTAGTGGTAGAGGGTCCCCTGAGGTTTCAGGAGCTTCCCAATCTTCTACCTGTTTGTATGGACGAGGCGGATCGCTTTTGTCTTGCGGCATGGCTTTTGAGAGGCAATGTCTGAAGAGCAAATGGTATTCAGTCGCAGTAGTAACTACCCTCTTATGGTCAAGGAAACCTTCTACTTCCCTGGCTTACGTCAGGGTGTGGGGGATTTTTGAGTCTTGGTGTATAGAACACAAAGTGAACCCTTTCGGGCTTTGGTGTCGGATATCTTATTCTTTTTATAGGCTGGCTTGTCTAAGGGCTTATCGTGCAGCTCTCTTAAGGGTGCAGGTGTCGGCCGTAGGTTGCTTCCGAGGTAAGATTCAGGGGGTAGCTTTAGCTGTGCATCCGGACGTAGCGCGTTTTCTCCGAGGGGTGAAACATTTGCGCCCTCCAGTACGGAATCCTTGTTCTTCGTGGAGCCTCAGTCTCTTTCTCAGGTCACTTTGTGCGGAGCCCTTTGAGCCCTTGAAGAGGGCAACATTAAAGGATCTTACTCTAAAGACTGTTTTCCTTGTGGTTATTTCCTCGGCGCTTCAGGCATTATCCTGCAGGGATCACTTTTTGAGAATTACAGATTCGGGGGTCTCGTTATGGACAGTTCCCTCCTTTCTCCCTAAGGTTGTGCCCTCATTTCATCTCAATCAGTTGGTGGAACTCCCTTCATTTCTAGTTTTAGATCGCTTTGATCCATCTGTTCGTGCTCTGGAGTGGTCCCAGGAGAGAACATAAAGCGTCTAGGGCGACGATCGCTCGCTGGTTGAAAGAGACTATTGGTTCAGCGTACTTGTTACAGGGTCATTCGAGACCAGTTGGTCTATGAGCACATTCTACCCATTCACAGGCAGCATCATGGGCAGAATGTCAGTTTCACCACAAGAGATTTGTAGGGCGGCCACTTGGAAATCCTTGCACACCTTTGCTAGACATTATCGTTTGGATGTCCAGGCCCCAGACTCTTGGGGTTTTGGCGCAGGTGTGATCCGAGCAGCTCTCTCTGGGTCCCACCCCAACTAGAAGAGCTCTGGTACATCCCAGGAGTCTGGACTGATCCGGGTACATACAGGGAAAGGAAAATTGGTTGGTTGTTACCTGCTAATTTTCGTTCCTGTAGTACCACAGATCAATCCAGAGTACCGCCCTTGTTTCGTTAAGGGTATAGTTGAGTTGGCTCATTTCTGTACGTATTAATTGGTCCTGCAGAGTATTTTCTTACTTGTTTTACAGTTGTCACGAGTTCTGTTCCTACTTGAGGTTTGTGAGCAGGATAGTTAACGTGGCGAGGTTTCTCTTCCCCCGGTCTGAGAGGGGATGTTAGTGGTTTATTCTACTCTTATAGTGTTCTGCTTTGATACAACCAAATACTGACAGACTGTGGGTGGCACCTCCAGGGTATAGGGCAGAGTCAGTCAAAAGTTCTGTCTCCATCTGCTGGTGGGGAGACAAAACCTAGGAGTCTGGACTGATCCGTGGTACTACAGGAACGAAAATTAGCAGGTAAGAACCAATTTTCCTTTATCGAGCGGCTGATGGGATGAGTGGTGAAGGGTGATGTCAGGCAAGGCCACCACAGTCATCTATATAATTCTTCGAGGCTGTGGTAGTTGTCACCAGGTTTCGATGAAGATACATGCTCTCATGAAATAAGCAGAACAGTATATCCAAGTGATATTAGTCTCTCATATTGCTAGGATGAATCTTTGCAAGGGATGATTGATGGAAGATCTTTGTCCTCTCATCCTGATGTTGTACGGTTTCTTCGAGGGCTCAAGAATTTAAGTCCTCTGGTACGGAAGGTCTGTCCATCTTGGAATCTTAATCTGGTCCTTCGAGGTTTGTGTTAACCATCTTTTGAGCCTCTTTGTAGGGTGACTCTTAAGGATTTGACCTTGAAGGTTGTTTTCCTAGTAGTCATTTGTTCGGCATGGAGAATATCTGAGTTGCAGGCTTTATCTTGTAGGGACCCATTCCTACAGATTTCGGATTCGGGGTGTCCTTACAGACGATTCCATCTTTCCTTCCCAAGTTGGTCTCAGCTTTTCATGTTAATCAGATGGTCAAACTTCCAGCTTTTCTCAATTTGGATGCTGCTGCTTTTCATGTGTGGGAGCTCAGGCATTTGGATGTTCGGGGGGCCTTACTAAGATATCTGGAGGTGACCAGTGCCTTTCGGAGATCTGATCACCTATTTGTTTTGTGGAGCTGCGCGAAGAAAGGGCTCCAGGCTTCCAAAACTACCATTGCGAGGTGGCTCAATGAGGCTATTGGGTCAGCTTTATATTCTTAAGGGCCGCCAGCTGCCAGATGGTTTACGGGCTCATTCTATACGATCGCAAGTGGCCTCGTGGGCGGAGGCTCGGTTGGTGTTGCCACAAGAGATTTGTCGGGTGGCTACATGGAAGTCACTGCATACTTTTTCGAGACATTATCGCCTAGATGTCCAGGATGTCCAGGATCCGGAAACTCATTCTTTCGGCGAGAGTGTTTTGCGAGCAAGACTCTCCAGGTCCTACCCCGGCTAGGGGGCTTTGGTACATCCCAGGAGTCTGGAATGATCTAGGTACGTATAGGGAAAGGAAAATTGGTTCTTACCTTCTAATTTTTGTTCCTATAGTACCTCTGATCATTCCAGAGTCCGCCCGCTCATCTGTGCTCTTTTTACTATGCAGATTTTTCTTCAGAGCTTTAACAAGTTTTTGCAAGTGAGTTTTTGTACTTGGATACCAGTGCTTATCAAGCAGTGTCAGTTAAACTTTCTCTGTCTCCATCTGCTGGTACAGATGCATAAACCCAGGAGTCTGGAATGATCTGTGGTACTACAGGAACGAAAATTAGCAAGTAAGAACCAATTTTCTTATAGTGAGCTGCGGAGCAAGATATGTTCCTGTACATACTTAGATCATTTCCAGACCAGTGGGTTGTGTATCCCTACCAGCAGATGGAGTCAGAGAACAAAAACTCTGGACACTGCTACATGAGAGAGTTCCTCCTGCAGTCCCTTATTATCTCTCTGACTCCAGCAGTTGGTAGAGATGCAAACCTGCAGTCTAGGGTTTAGTAAAAAAAAAAAAAAAAAAGATTAGGCGAGCTGGCGTTTGCTCCCTGAGGTGTTAGGCACTGTTACGGGCCAACCCTCCAGTGGACCTGGGTGTACGGGGGGTTAGATACCCCTGACTGTGTTTCGCCTGCACCCTGCCAGAGGGCCTGACAGCCAGAGGCTTCTGGTTCCCTCGGCCTCTGAAGTTGTTCCCAGGTTCCTCTGGTCCTGCTTCTCTGAGGTTGGGTAAAGTTTTACTTAAAAAACAAAAAAACAAAACAAACCAGAAGAACCTAGAGTTCCTCAGGTAGGCCACCGGAGTTAGTCGGGACCCAGCCGGGGCAGTGGGTACTGCAGCCTGAGGAGGAGTACCGGACAGAGCCTGGTGTGTGGGGGTCGGCAGCCCGGGGCTCCGGGCGGGTGTGACAGGAAACGCAATCTCTCACCAGAGGGAGGGGGCTCCCTCAATCCTCTCGGGGAGCACAGTTTCTCGCATCCCGCGGTGTGGGAGATGCATTTGGGGCAGGCAGCTGCGAGTCCCCGGAGCTTAGTCTGCTGGCGGGTGGCCGAGTGCGGCTCTTCTTTGACGGGTGCCGTTTGGTTGGAGTTCTCCCGCGTGTCCCCACGGTTCACCGTATGGTGCTGAAATCCAAAATTGCCACCTGCTTCACGTGTGGTGCGACAGGGGGTATGTTGGATTTGCGCACTCTATGTACTGACTGCGGGTCCAGGGAGGAAGGCCCCTCGGGAGGGGGCTGTTCCATTAGGCTGGGCCTCTGTCTCTGGAGTCGAGGCTCCTGATCTCATGGTGCTAGGGGGGGAGTCCCCTCCCCCTCCCTCCCTGATGGAGCTCGTTCGCGCGCCTGAGGACGATGCTCTGCAGTCCAGGCCCCCGCAAGGGGTGGAAGAGCAGCCTGTGGACTTCTCTCCAGAATATGTGCTGCTTCTTCATCAGGCCTTTTTGGCCAATTAAAGATCCAGGGTTAAAAGGATAGTGGATCCCCTATGGAGCCTGGGTTTCCATGAGGCGCGGGGTGACCCTGCCTCCAGCATGATGCAGCATGCTTGTCTGTGTTGGGTCCAGAAGGTTGCGGAGGGAGTAGCATCTGGCGACTTTCTGCCCTTGCAAGCGGCCTGCCTCGAGGTGGGAGTGGCTTATGTGGCAGATGCTCTGTATGAGTTGGTTCATACCTCTATGCGTAGTATGGTTTCCTCAGTGGCGGCCTGCAGGCTTTTATAGTTGCGGAACTGGTCGGCAGACTTATCCTCCAAGGTGCAGCTCTGTAATCTCCCCTTCAAAGGAAAGCTTCTGTTTGGGGAGGATTTGTACCAGTTGGTGAAACTATTGGGGGAGACTAAGGGCATTAGGTTGCGGAGAATAGGAAACAGAGTAAGACTGTGTTCTCTTCACAAGCTCGTTTTCAGGATTCTCAGCATTTTTGTTCCAGTAAACCAGTTCCTCCCCACTGGTCCATGCAAAGCTCCGGTCGTCTGCAGTCCTTTCATGGATGTCGTTGGACGTCCAGAGATGGGACAGGTCAGGGCTCAGGAGGCGGTAAGCCTGCCCAATGAGGCCAGGGGTCCCCACGCCCACGTTGAAAACTGTAGGAGGCAGATTATCCAGCTTCTATGAGGAGTGAGAGAAGGTTACCTCAGACAGGTGGGTCTTGGAGGTAGTCAAGCACAGTTACACTCTAGATTTCTTGTATCCGGTACAAGACGCCTTTGTAGAGTCTCATTGATTTCTCGTGGCAGGTGAAAGGCTGTATGGGCGACATTCCAGAGGTTACTCTATCTCAACACCATTTGTCCGATCCCTCCTGCTGAATAGGGCCAGGGTCGGTACTCAGTATACTTCGTGGTTCCCAAGAAGGAAGGGTCCTTTCGTCCTATCCTCGACTTGCAGAAGGTGAACCGGTGCCTATGAGTGCCCTTGTTTCACATGGAAACACTCCGTACAGTTGTAGCGGTGGTGCGCAAAGGGGAGTGCCTTGGCGTCCTTGGATCTGACAGAGGCATATCTGGATATTCCGATTCAGCAGAACCATCAAAGATTCCTAAGGTTCAAGGTGCTGGGTAAGCATTTTCAGTTTTGGGTTCTTCCCTTTGTGCTGGCCACGGCTCCTCGCACGTTAACCAAGGTATGATGGTAGTAGTGGCAGCAGCTCTGCGCAAAGAAGGGATCTTGATGCATCCATATTTGGATGATTGTCTCATCTGGGCAAAGTCTCGGGAGGACTTCAAGAGATCTCTCCAGAGAGTGATGAGCACGCTATGGTTTCTTGGTTGGGTCATCATTCTGCAGAAGAGCCAGTTGGTGCTCACACAATGCCTGGTGTTCCTGGGAGCGCTGTTCGACACACAGAAGGACAAAGTCTTCCTGGCATCAGACAGATTGTGGAAGTTACAGACTCAGGTGAAAGGCCTTCTTCGTCTGGGGGTGCCAACAGCCTGGGATTATCTCCAAGTCCTGAGCTCCATGGCGTCCGCTTTGGAGCTGGTGCCTTGGGCTTTTGCGCACATGAGACTTTTACAGCATGCGCTGTTGTCCAGGTGGAGGCCTATGTCAGAGCAGTTTCATATTCCATTGCCTTCAAATATCGGACGTCGGTGTATCTTTGCGGACGGTGCCATCCTTTCTCCTGAAAGTGGTTTCCACCTTCCATGTTAATCTCTTGAGTTGCTGGCCTTCCTGGATTTGGGAGCTTCTGAGTCTAATGCTCATGAGCTTAGGCTACTGGACGTCCGTAGAGTATTGTTCCGCTATCTTAAAGTCACAAATGGTTTTAGAAGGTCTGATCATCTTTTTGTTTTGTGGAGTAGTCCGAAGAAGGGGTCTCAAGCTTCCAAAACTACCATTGCCAGATGGCTTAAGAAGGCTATTGGCTCCGCTTTCATCCTCAAGGGTAAGCCAGTTCCGGAAGGCTTGAGGGCCCATTCCACTCTATCTCAGGCGACCTCTTGGGCAGAGGCTCACTTTGTGTCGCCACAGATTTGTAGAGCGGCAACTTGGAAGTCTCTGCATACTTTTGCAAAGCATTATCAGTTGGATGTGGGGGATCGGGAGTCTCAGTCTTTTGGCGAAAGCATGTTACGATAATATCGCTATTTAACCAGATAACTTATCTGGCTAAGTAGCACTGCCCCAATCCACCATTGCCTGCCCACAACATATCCGGCTAACTATAGTCTGAATATCGTTCCCTGTACGTACCAGGATCAGTCCAGACACCTGGGTTGTGACTCCGCACCAGCAGATGGAGACAGAGCAAAACTTGTCGGGCACCCCCACATATAGTAAGGTGCCACCCACAGCTCGTCAGTCTTACTCTGTCTCCAGCAGATGGGGCAGGTCCACCCACAGTCTCTGGTGATCCTGGTTAGTTAGTCAGGAGATATAAAAAAAAAAAGTAAAGGGAATTTATTTATAAGGCAGTTGAGGGGTTTTGTTTCAAGAAGATCCCGTCCAGGTCCTGCAAGCCTCCCAGGAGGGTTGAAAGGTTCTGAGGGGACCATCCCCCCCTGGTTGAGGCCGCTGTTGAGGGCTGAGAGCCCAGCCCTTTCTGGCAGCAGCGTCGGGGGTTGACACCGGGGAGCCCGGTTCACTCACCCCCGTCGGAGAGGAAGAATCAGGACCAGGGCCAGCAGCAAGTAAAAAAAAAAAAGAAATTTTGTTGTTCTTTGCTTTACGGTGCCGGCCGGTCGCTCTCTCTCTCTCGCTCGCTCCTGGTGTTCGCGGGTAGTAAAGGGGGGGCCGCCGTATCGCCGAAATTTTTGGTTTTTTACTTGCCTTGCTGTCCGGCCGCGAGCCGCTGCACAGGGCGCGAATGCCGCGTGGTTCCTCCTGCCGCTCGTGCGGCTCGGCGCGCTCGCGAGTGTCGAGGGATGGGCTCTGCTCGACTTGCGTCTCGGGGGGTGAAGGACCGTCCGAGAGTGGTCGGGGAGTCCGGACTCGGCCGCTGCGTTCGCCGCCGCGAGACGGACCCGAGGCCGGAGGCAGCTCAGAGCCGTTCCCGCTTAGCGCGGGAACGGCGGCCATCTTGGACACGGTTCGTGAGGCAACAAGGAAGGCCGTGGAGCAGGCCGCGTTGCCGCCTGCACTTTCCCCGCAGCAGCGGGCCCCCGGGGGGGCTCCCCCGGGGGGGGGGGGGGATCGCTGGCGAGTTGCCCTTCTGAGGAGGCTTCCTCGGATTCGGAGGCCTCCTTATCTCCCGGTATCGCGGGACTATTGCATCAATTGCTGAAGTACAAAAGCTCAAAACGGAAGAGGAAGCCCGGCAAAGCTGGCCATCGCAAGAAACGGGCGGGGGAGGCCATCAGGAGGCCCGCGGACCCGCCCAGGGAGCGTCGGTCCTTGAGGGGGATCCCCCAGGACACCGAGTCGGATTCGGTCTCGTCGGCAGGGGACGAGCCGGACGAGAATCCGAGGGGACCGGACGCGCCAGCCGACCCGGAGGCGGGAGGCCCAGGGACGGCCAAGGGAACGCCAGCCGTAGAAGGAGACGACCCCAAGGTCGTCAGGTTGTTCAGGAAGGAGGAACTGGCTCCGCTGATCCCGGCCATTCTGCATGAAGTGGGAGTAGATGCCCCCCCGGTGGCGTCTCGGTCGGACGCCGCTAGGTCAGACGCCAAGATGGATCCTGTGCTGTTAGGCCTAACGGGACCGGCGGTGGCTTTTCCTTTTCACTTCTCGGCGACCGATATTCTATTCCGAGAATGGGATACTCCGGAATTGGGCCTGAAGGTCAGTAAAGCGATGGATAAGTTGTATCCCTTGCCGGAGGACGCTCTGGAGATGTTACGTTTTCCCAGGGTGGATGCTGCGGTCTCGGCGGTGACAAAGCGATCCACGATTCCAGTTACCGGGGCTACGGCTCTTAAGGATATCCAGGATCGGAAGCTCGAAGCGCAGCTCAAGAAGGTTTTCGAAGCGTCAGCCTTGGGAGTCCGCGCGGCTATCTGCAGTAATTTTGCGTTACGGGCCGGGTTGCGCTGGGCTCAGGTGCTCCAGGCCAACGCAGGGCTTTCGGGAGAGGAAGCAACACAAGCAGATCACCTAGAGGCGGTGATCGCTTATAGTGCGGACGCGATGCATGACCTTCTTCGGACGTCGGCCAGGGCCATGGTCTCGGCGGTTTCGGCCCGCCGGTTACTGTGGCTACGGAATTGGGCGGCGGATGGGTCCTCGGAGGGAGCTTACCACCTCCTCTGCGAGCGGTGGGGAACGCCACACATGGATCTGATGGCCACCGCTCAGAACGCCAAAGCCCCGCGGTTCTTCAGTCGAAGAAGAGAATGGGGAGCCGAAGGGGTGGATGCTCTGGTCCTCCCCTGGCCCACAAACGTTCTGCTGTATGTGTTTCCTCCTTGGCCTCTGATAGGCAAGATTCTTCGGCGCATAGAGATGCATCCCGCAGAGGTGGTCTTGATAGCGCCCGAATGGCCACGGCGTCCGTGGTTCGCGGACCTCCTCCAGTTGGCACGGGAACCTCCTCTCCGGTTCCACGGGGAAGCGGCGCTCCTGCGGCAAGGGCCCGTCTGTTTGGAGGACGCGGATCACTTCTGTCTCGCGGCCTGGCTTTTGAGAGGAAACGCTTGAAGGATAAAGGATATTCGGATGCGGTGGTAGCCACATTGCTGAGTTCTAGAAAGCGGTCCACGTCCTTTGCCTACGTTCGGGTGTGGACAGTGTTTGAGGACTGGTGTAGAGCTCGGGAGCTGGATCCTGTGCGGCCCTCCGTACCGGATGTTCTTGCGTTTCTTCAGTCTGGCCTTGCAAAGGGGCTGTCTTGCAGTACTCTTAAGGTCCAGGTGGCGGCGCTTGGGTGCCTCAGAGGTAAGGTGCGCGGAAGGTCCTTGGCGCAGCACCCGGATGTGGCGCGTTTTCTTCGGGGAGCCAAACATTTGCGGCCGCCTTTGCGTTCGCCATGTCCTTCTTGGAATCTGAATTGGGTTCTTTCCGCTCTGTGTTCATCCCCTTTTGAGCCTCTGAGACGGGCGACGCTTAAGGACCTTACTCTCAAGACGGTGTTTCTTGTGGCAATTGCGTCGGCACGGCGTGTTTCCGAACTGCAGGCGTTGTCTTGTAGGGAGCCTTTCTTGCGCTTTTCTGCGGCAGGCGTCTCGCTAAGGGCGGTTCCTTCCTTCCTTCCTAAGGTGGTTTCAGCTTTTCATTTGAACCAGACGGTTGAGCTGCCCGCTTTTCCAGAAGGGGAGCGGTCTGATCCTGATGCTAGCCTGTTGAAGAAGCTAGATGTCCGCAGAGTGCTGCTCCGTTATCTGGAAGTCACGAATGCCTTTCAGGTTTCGGATCATCTTTTCGTTTTGTGCTCGGGGCCAAAACGTGGTGGGGCAGCTTCCCGTACCACGATTGCGCGCTGGCTCAAGGAGGCCATTGCTTCAGCGTACATTCTGAAGGGGAAGTCTGTTCCTGCGGGTCTTCGGGCTCACTCGACGCGAGCACAAGCTGCATCGTGGGCGGAATCTTCCCACGTGTCGCCACAAGAGATTTGCAGAGCAGCGACTTGGAAGTCACTGCATACGTTTGCTAGACACTACCGTGTGGATGTTCAGGGCCTGGATTCAGGGGGTTTCGGTGAGAGAGTTCTGCGAGCGGGACTCTCTAGTGCCCACCCTCGGTAATTCAGCTCTGGTACATCCCAGGTGTCTGGACTGATCCTGGTACGTACAGGGAAAGGAAAATTAGTTTCTTACCTGATAATTTTCGTTCCTGTAGTACCAAGGATCAGTCCAGGATCCCGCCCGTATAGTCTGTTTGGTTGGGAGTTCTGCAGAAGAGAGTCCGCTCGGTTGGCACTCTATGTTTTGTTTTCTTGTAAGTTGGTTGAGGCCTCTGGTTCTGGTAGTTCTGATCCAGCCGGGGGTTCTGTGGATTTGGCCTGGGGTTTCGGGCCATCTAGTTAGTTAGTTGAAGTTCAATGTTGTGCTTTGACATTACGTAAGACTGACGAGCTGTGGGTGGCACCTTACTATACGTGGGGGTGCCCGACAAGTTTTGCTCTGTCTCCATCTGCTGGTGCGGAGTCACAACCCAGGTGTCTGGACTGATCCTTGGTACTACAGGAATGAAAATTATCAGGTAAGAAACTAATTTTCCTATCTCACAGTGGTATTGTATAGCTTGGGTATATATAATAGACTTTTGTGTGTGAAGCATGGAAACTGGAGCTGTGGAAGTAGCTGTATCTGTCAGCTGGTTTTCTGTGTATAGATGTTTGTAGCTGTCCATTGTTAAGACTGTAATGTCTAAAAGGTTAATTCTTTCCATGGAGTAGGGGAGGTACTGAAGCAGAGTACCAGACTGTGGTTATAACCTCACCATCTTTTTTTTTTCTCTCTTTCTCACAGGGCCATAACTGGATCATCGCCTACAGCCGACCTGTTTATTTCTGTGTTTCCTGTCTGCTCATTTGGCTGTTTGACCTCTGTGGCCATTCTGTTCCCTTCCCACACTTCACCCTCTACAGCGTGACTTTTCTCTCTGCTGATTTTTTCTTCTCTGCCCGGGATGTGGCTGTGGGTGAGTAGGATCAATGAATTCTCTGACTCAAGCCTCTGCTCCTCCTTGCCTACAGTCACACTGGCGATATGGTTGTGACAGGAGAAGTCAGACTATGCTAGGCTAAGATACCTGCCTTCACCAGGAACAATAGCAAAGTTATGTGCTCTTCTTTTGCAGTGTTCACCTTGTGTTTCCCTGTGATTTTCCTCTTCGGTCTCCTACCTCAAGTCAATACCTGTGTGATGTATCTGCTGGAACAGATGGACATGCATGTGTTCGGAGGAACAGGTAAAGGGG